>NC_139474.1:5035000-5450000 GCF_057233095.1 Heloderma suspectum
CCAGGGTGGTCAAAAGGGTATATTAGAAAAGGGGAGCATCTTGCATTCTGCAATATGTGCATATGTGATGGAGAGAGGAAAGTGAGACTTGTGGGAACACACTTGGAATCACAGAATCTCAGAGTTGTAGGGTTGGAAGGGGCCTACAAGACCATCGAGTCCAGCCTCTTGCTCAGTGCAGGAATTCAAATCAAAGCATCCCTGACAGATGGCTGTCCAGCCTCGTCTTGAATGCCTCCAGTGTGGGAGAGCCCACCACTTCCCTAGGTCATTGGTTCCATTGTCATATTGCTCTAGTGGGGAAGTTTTTCCTGATGTTCAGCCGGAATCTGGCTTCCTGTCACTTGAGCCCATTATTCTGTGTCTTGCACCCGGGGATGATCGAGAAGAAGTCCTGGCCGTCCTTTCTGTGACAGCCTTTCAAGTACTTGAACAGCACTATCCTATCTCCCCTCAGACTTCTCTTCTCAAGGCTAAACATGTCCAGTTCTTTCAGTCTCTCCTCATAGGGCTTTGTTTCCATCCCCTGATCATCTTCGCTGCCCTCCTCTGAACCCTCCCAGCTTGTCTGCATCCTTCTTCAAGTGTGGTGCCCAGAACTGGACACAGTACTCCAGATGAGGCCTAACCAGTGCTGAGTAGAGGGGAACTAGTACTTCTTGGAATTTAGAAGCTATACTTCTGTTAATGCAGCCCAAAATAGCATTTGTCTTTTTTGCAGCCACATCACATTGTTGGCTCATATTCAGCTCATGATCTACACACTACCAAGATCCTTGTCGCTTGTAGTATTGTTGAGCATCAAAGCAGACTCATGTGGTGCATCTACCTCTTCCAATATATTTTTTTAAAAATTCTTTAAGTGTCCTATGTTAGCTCAGGATGATAAAGAGATTGCTGTTGGACTCTGTGAAGTCTATCATGGCGTGACACTTCTGACATTGCTTTATCAACTTTTACACTGCAGTCAGTGCTTCTCTATCACATTTCCTACCCACCCTCTTTCCCCTCTTTTCCATTTCCCCAAAATAACCCCTCCACCGGCCTGCACTCCCACCCCCACAGTTTCACATCCCCTTCACCACTTTATGCTATATGCAATTGGAGGGCAGTTGGAATGACAGGGGGCCTTTTATTTTTTGTTATAAGGTGGTGAGCAATAATAAAATACAGGTCAAGAACAAAATCTTCATTCGAACACAACAGAAAAACAGGACCATCAAAACCACAACAATAAAATAGATGTCACCCTAAAAACCCCATCAGGAACAGACCAGCTTACATGCCTGACTACAAACAGATTTGCCTTCTGGCTAAAGGATAGCAAAGAAGGGCCAACCTCTTCTCCCAGCAGATGCACCTCCGACGGCAGCAGGACTGAGAAAAGGGCCTCTCTCAAAGATCTGAAGACCTGGGCAGGCTCATATGGGAGAAGACAGTCTTTCAAATATCCTGGTCCCAAGGCATAGAGAGCTTTATAGGGCATAACTAGCACTTTGAATTGTGCCAAGAAAAAGACCGGTAGCCAGCAACGCTGTTGTGACAAGGGAGTCATGTGCTCCCTGTAACCAGCCACGGACAACAGTCTGGCTGCAGCATTCTAGAGCAGCTGAAGTTTCCCAGCACTTTTCAAAGGCAGCCCCATGGACAGCACGTTATAGTAGCCCAGACAGGATGTAACTAAGGCATGCACAGCCATGGCCAGATCAGGCATCTTTAGAAGTGGGTGCAGTTGGTGCACTAGCGTCAGCTGTGCAAATGCACTCCTGGCCACCATCCGAACCCGGGCATCCAAGTTCAGAGTCAAGTCCAGGAGCACACCCAACCTGCGAGCCTGAGTCTTCAAGGGGAGTGTAACCCATCCAGCACAGGTTGAGTCCCTCTTCCCCGACCTGCCTTTTGACTAACCAGGAGAACCTCTGTCATGTCTGGATTACACTTTAATTTGCTTACCCTCATCCAGTCCATTACTGACATCACACAGCAGAACAGCTTCTTCGGATTTAGATGGAACGGAGAGATAAGATTGGGTGTCATCAGCATTCTGGTGGCACCAAGCTTCCAAACTCTTAACAACTTCCCCCAGCAGTTTCATGTATATGTTAAGGTGCACGGGAGACAAGATGGAACCCTGAGGAACATTGCAGACCAATGGCCATGGCATTGAACAGGAAGCCCCCAGCACCTCCTTCTGGGATGGCTCCTCCAAGAAGGACCAGAGCCACCGTAAAACAGCACCTCGAGGAAGTCCCACTCTGGACAGATGCCTTGGAAAGTACCATGGCTGATGGCATCGAAAGCTGCTGAGAGGTCCAGCAAAGGGACACGTGCCATCTGCCTAGTTCCCAGCTTAGATCATGCACCAAGGTGACCAAAGCAGTCTCTGTCCCCTAACTAGGCCTGAAGCAAAGGTCAGAAGCCATCGCTGCAGAGTTGCAAGAGCAGGCCAGCCAAAAACATCCTGCTTCACACACACGCTACCAGCTTTATTGGCTGTTTGAACCATTGTTATACCTCATGTTTTATCCAGCACTCTTATGGTGGTCTGTAATAGACTGTGAGCAAGGTCAAACAAACAGAAAGAACAGCTAATGCTGGCTGAAGTGCATTACTGTTATACATTTTTTTTTTTCAAAAAAAGGAACAGTGATCCATTTTTGTTTAAAATGGTGTTTTGAATTACAGATGGAGAAAACATGTTGTTACGCTGTCGATTTTAATATGTTTTACACAGGCTTTTAAAATGTACATTTTGCCCCACGAAGAAGTTCCTTGGTGTGCAGACAAGCATAGCTGTGGAGGCTAGATTCCGGAACAGCCTCAAGGAACAAGGGGAGACAAATGGAAGGCTATTTGGGGTGAATCTATAATAACAAAGAGGAAGTTTCGGTCTGTCCAGCAGCACCATAGCACCAACGCCGAGAAGTCTAGACAACTGAAACTTGGCATGCATGCTAAAGGCACCCTAGGGGCATGCACCTCAGAGTTATTCTGTTTTTAAATGCACCGATTAATTTACATTTATTTAAATGTGTCCATGTGGTTGAAGCCTGCCGTAACATTCTCAGTCACTAGAGGCAGACATCTCTAACTAGTGCATAGCTTTACAGTCCGCACAGTTTGAAGACAGGGGAGATTACAAAACTCAAGGACAGATTTATACTCCTGATCCTTTCCCTCTGCTGTGGGGCAGCCCCCCCCCCAAGGGGAATGGAGTGGACAGACCCCTCCTTCAGGGGGCTACAAGGATGGCTCCTTTAGGATGGCTCCCTCCTGCATCGGCTTCCACGAGTGGCCAACCTGGCAGAGCACCTGAGCCCTGCCCCTAACATTTCCCGCTTCGCTCTGCGATGGGCCCTGGCGTTTCTCAAGTCACGCCCCTTGCTCTCCTCCGAAACCTGGGTTCTCATGGTGGAGGAAAGGGGAAGCCATTCAGGCTGGGCCATGTCAAGGTCTGGGGAAGAAAGTCTCGCTGCATCTGGGCTCACTGGGGAGGGGGCCTCCCCCTGTTCTGGCTGTTCCCATTCTGATTCCGAATCTGCCAGACTTCTCCGCATGCTCACATTAATTCCTGACAACAGGAATGTACCGGCAGGCACGGCTTTACTCAGACGAGCCGGCACAACGTATCCAACTATGAGTGCTGTGTAGCTGGCCATTCCAATTTGTGCGAAGCTGGGTCCATTCTCTAGTTTGTAGACTACATTCTATTATAATGTGGTATCGTGTAATGCTGTTTAACGTCATATAATGTTGCAGCTTGCATTTTTTGTTATGTGTGAATTGTCGTGCACAGAGAGCTTCAGCTATTGGGTGGCACAGAAATAAATAAATAAATAAATAAATAAATGCGACAGTTTAAAATAAAGGTAGCACCCAGCAGCAGATGGAGCAGGAACACAGGACACCTGGTCAAAGTCTTCACCACTCTGTACAGTTGTCTTGTATTTCTATTTAAATTCTAGTCATTATGCCTAAGTTTGCATCTATATGTTTAGAAATTAGCACATGCAAATTCTGTGCAAATTAGTGGCCTCTTTTGCCCTCTTTTTTGGAGATGTGTAAGTGGCTGCCCTAAGGATGGGCACCCTATGCTGCTGGCGGCCGCGGGGGGGGGGCATTCTTTCCCCCTTTTGCTGCCTCCACACCCAGGCTGATGCAGGCATCAGAACTGGCGCACGCTCCAGAGAGTCCCACTGGCTGCTCTCTTGCTGTGGCAAACTTTGACGTGGCTGCTGTTGCCCGCCTTTCCTCACTCTGAGGACCTCAAAAACCAAGCAGCAGGGTGGGTGGCAAATGCCACAGCAGGAATGTGGCCAGCACCGTTCTCCAGAGCAGCGGGCAGATGCCTCGCTCAGAGGGGTCCACAGCCAATCTCCAGGACCACCTCACCCCAGATAAAACGCTCAGAGGAAGGACCCATCAGAGCAAGGCATTTCAGTCCAGCTGGCACTCCAGAAAGCTGTGCTGGCCACTCTCCTGTTGCAGCAAATGTTGCAGCAGAGAAGTGGCTGGGATGGCTCTCCAGAGAGCACACTAGACCGAACTGCCTCATTCTGTGGGGTCCTTCCTCAGAGCGAGGCATTTGGAGATTGCCTGTGCCACTGCAAGGCATTGAGGGGTGGGGGTGGGTGGGAATGGTGCACCAGAGTGAAATGTCTTGCTCTGAGGGGTCCTTCCTCAGAGTGGGGCATTTGGGGTCCTTCCTCAGAGTGAGGCATTTGGAGATTGCCTGTGCCACTGCAAGGCATTGAGGGGTAAGGGGTGACAGGGATAGCAGGCTGGAAGGAGGGGGAGAAAGAATGAAGTGAAGGGTCCTGCCTATAAACTAGGGGTGGACAACTTGCAGCCCTCCAACTGTTTTGGCCTACAAAACCATCCTAGCCAACATTGCCAATGGTGAGGGAATATGTGAATTGTAGGCCAAAACATCTGGAGACGGGCGTAAGTTGTCCACCCCTGCTGTAAACTCTGGATAGTATCCAATGTTAGTCCTACACAGAGCAGCCCCATTGAAATGAATGAGATTTAAGTTAGTCCCATTCATTTCAATGGGCCTACTCTAAAAAGGACTAACATTGGATACTACCCTCTGTTCTCAGCCTTATTATAACTTATTTTTTGAAAGCATTTATAGACTGCCTTTCAGGGCCATGCCTTTGCAAAGCAGCATACACTACAAAATAAATAAATAAATAAATAAATAAATAAATAATTTTAACAAATCAGATTAGGATAAGTTATTAGGGGCTGCAATTTGGCATCATGGGCCTAAATGAAGCCACATGGTTTCAATAAAGGGAGTGGAAGGGGGTAGCTCTGATTCACACAGTCGTTTAGTAATGGTGTGAAGACACATCTTTTTAATGTAGCTCTTTAAATTATGTAGTTTTAATGTTTCTAATGTTATTTTCTGTTGTGTTAATGTTTTGTTGTTTTAAATTGCTGTTCACCACCTTGACAGCATTTTAGCAAATAAGGCAGTGTATGACTGTTAATAATAAATAAATGAAATAGCCTGAAAACGCATTTAGGAAAGGCAGATTGGAAGTGATATGTCCTTCTTGAAAGCGTGCACTTAAAGCAGCCAAGAGCAATTCTTTCAGAAGTTCCACTGCCATTGGGCCACTACAGAAAAGGCCCTATCTCTCGTGCCTTGAGCATGGAAGCACCTCTCTCTGCAATCTCTTGATGTCATCCCTGCCACTTTTCAACCAGCTGAACGGTAATACCCCTACAAGCCAGTGAACACTGATAAGACACAGGCAGCCATATGTCTTCAATAACAGAAGACAGTCCTTTGTTTGAAGGAGTTCTCTATTTGAAGGGCTGTCCAGTCCAAGTCTGGTTTAAATCCTAAGAAGGAAGACCAGAGCAGGGGCCTTGAGGTTGCCTTTTTGCATTTTGGTGATGTGTTTCCTCCTTTCTGACAATACGCCTGTGGACACTCTGGGTTTTAGTGCCAGATAGTGATGATGCAACAGCCCTGTTTATGGCAGCACCAACTCCTAAGCTCACACCTGGCCATCTGTTCCCTGTGCAACCAGTGTGGTCTTATACACTCTGCTGCCTCTTCATCTAATGAATTCAAACTGTGTTTTATTTTTCAGACTTTGATGCGGTCTCCGTATGTTTTTTGTTACCTGCCCTGAGTCCTCAAAATTGGCGAACATCAACACATCAATACCTTGTTCAACAGGACAGCCCAAAGGGTGTTTCAAGGGTCTTAAAAAGGAAACTAGCGTACGATTCACACAACTGGATTTTTTTCTTTTTCGGCAGAGATTCTTGACTTCTAAGTCCCTTGACACGTAAGGAAACCTAGCATGCCCATGCCCGAGGGTGTTGCTGGGCCTGGGGCCCAGAATCTATTTTCACAGGCCCCAGAACTATTTCCAAGACCACTGAGTGTCCATTGGTACCAATGGAAGTTGTTTTTTTCTAAACCTAATTGATAGGAATGGGGGGGGATTTTCAGGGGGGATCACAGCTGAAGATGGAAGGATTAATCTCCCCTCTCCATGTATTGCAAACACCTCCAGATCAACACCGCCCCCCACGTGGCAATGAAACTTGGGGAAAAACAACATTTCAATTGGTGCAACTGGAAGATTTGCTCTAAGCTGAATTGTCATTAGGGATGTCCGTTGCTGTGGGATCTGGCCCTTTTGGGGCTCTATGGACTACCAGCAAGCACCTGATTTGGCTCATTTTTGCGGGCCAAGCTGCAGGGGTTTTCCTGAAATCAGGGAACATTTTTCCCTTGTAAACCTACATAAATAGAAATGTGCGCAAATTGTGGGGCACAATTTGCATGACTTGCACAGATTTCGGCCACAACTTACGTAATTTACACAAATTTTGGCCACAAATCACATAATTTACGCAAATTACAGTTACAATTTGTGCAAATTATGGCCAAAATTTGGATAAATCATGCAATTTGCACCCCACAATTTGTGTACGTTTCTATTTACATAAATCTTTAAAACTTGAAAAATCCATAAAAATCCATCTTGCGGGGAAACGAGCTGTAGTCCAGGCAGCTGAGCTGATGAAAGCTTGGCGAACTTCGCCCCCGGATGGATTCCTTCAATGTCCCTAATTGTCATGCAGGAGGCAATTTCTGGGGGATTGCTGTTTGGGAGGAAAGGGTTAACTCTCCTTTCCCTATGTAGTGGAAAAAGGAAAGGTTCCTCCTGTGCAAGCACCGGGTCATTACTGACCCCTAGAGGGACACCGCTTACACTGGCGTTTTCATGGCAGACTATAGTGGGGTGGTTAGTGACATACCCCCAAATCATCCCCCTCCCCCAATCTGGTGGGGGGGGGATCCCCTGGTGCCAAAGGAAGCTTTTTTTCCTTCTTTGAAATTTAAACAAATCCTAGCAATTATTTCTAAATGTGCACACATAGATATAAATTAGCATATGCAAATTGCATGCAGATTTGTGTCCCATAGGGCTGGGCCCTGAATCTTTGGAGTGCCTAGCAACATCCCTCCTGAGAATCTCCAATGTTGACCAAGACACAGCATCTCTCTGTTGAAGATGGAACACGCTCTCGGTAGAGAGGGGATGGCTGCAGTCAAGGACAGCTTCTGGTTCGAAGGGGCATTGGCCAGAGTGCACTGATGGGTCTCACTGCCATTTAAATTTCCCACAATGCTGTGGGAAATTGTGGGGAATTAAAATTGCAGCTACGCCCAGATGCTTGGTGCTGCATGGAGCACTAGGCAGAAAAGTGAAATTAAAGGGGGCTCCAGGGTAGGCCTCGGTGCTGGGACATTGGGCTTCCAGCAGCTGCTTCAAGGTTGGCTCCAGGTTTCCAGTCTAGCTTGGCTCCAGGTTTCCAGGAGAGCAACTGCACATTACTAGAAGAGTGAGGCAGATTCAAGTCCAGCTAAGCAGGCTGGCAAGGTAAGATCAGGTCATGCATGGTCTGTCAGGACCCTGGACAGATCACTGTGGCAAGTATGGGATGAAACATACTCAAGAAGAGCTGTTGTCTCAGTAATATGCAAAGGCCTTCTGAAGGCTGCCAGGTCTGAATCTGCTGTTCACCCTGCCCCCTCTGAGAGGCTGCCTATTTCTTAAAGGGCCACTGTCCGATTCTACAGCTGCTGGCTCCTACGCTGTGGAGGTGCTGAGGACTGCATCAGAGGGGTGTCCCCCTGAGTCTGAGGAGTCTGGTAAAGTCACATCCTCTGGCCTGGAAGGTGCTAGAATAATAGGTGTTAGGTTACTGGATGAAGCCTCCTCCAAGCCCTCCTCCTCCAAGTCCTTCTTTGAGCCAGAGGGGGAACTGAGGCTGGGAAACATGACAGCTACGTGCTAATACCAGCTCTGGCTTCCCCACAGTTGCAGGCTTCCTTTCAGGTCACACTCACTGCCTTTCAGAGGTGTTTTTGACTGGGGTTTGGGTTCTGGTGTGATGACAACTTGAGTGTTTCCGGGAAGCCCACCCTGGAAGAAACCTGGCTGGGGAATCAGCCCCGAGTCATAGACAGATAATGGCTGCAGCAAACTCTTGCCCACATCCAGCACACAACGCTCGCATCCTGGCTGGTTCATGGCAGCCCTGCAGCCCTGTTCTGTCTTGGGCATGTGATGCCAGCCACTGGATGAGTCCCCAAGAACCACATCCAAAGCAATCAGTGGAGAAACCACACAAGGCAGTTAATAATCAGATCATCAGCATAAGTCACACAATTCATCAAAGCTCTGCAGTGCCACAAGATGAAACACTGCATTCTTCAGCTTTTTCTCTCCAAAACATGCTTTTTTTCTTTCTTTCTAATAAACGTTCACATACAAAACAACCCCCAAAAAGCACAAATAAAAAATCCATAATAAATAAATATATAATTCAGCTGCATAAGCAAGCGATCTAGGCAATGTTAGAAACCAACGTGGGATGAGATGGATCAAGCGGATGGGAGGAGAAAATCAGAGAGCGAGAACGAGAGAGATGGAGAAGGAGAGAAAGAGAGACAGAGATGGCAAGAAGCTGGGGAGGAGGAGAACAGGAGAAATTAAAAACTCATTTGTTGAAAGAAACTTAAAACCATACCTTGGCTGTTTAACGTCAGGTGAGCTGGACCTTGAAGGGGAAGGAAAGAAAAAAAGAAAGAAAGAAAAAACACGAGTCATATAAACGCACGGAAAAAAGGAGGGTTTTCCCCTCTTTGCCACAATTTAAAAGCTGTTTTTAACTTGTGACAGACATCCAGGCCCCCAGGAGATAGAGAGGGAAAGGGGGTTGAGGGTCGGATGCCGAAACAAACAGAAAGGAGAGGAGAAGAAACTTAAAATCCCGGACAGAACCAAAGTAATAACAAGAGGGGAACAGAAAAAAAAAGTTTGGTTTCTTTTAGGATTAAAAAAAAAAAAAAGCATTTAGGGCAAATGGCCTCATCGCCCAGGGAGAGAAAATGCTTTTTTTTTTTTCCTGGTTAAAAACAACAAAAATGGGAAAGAAGAACCACACAAACCAAGCAGCCTTGAGGGGAGAGTGTGTTGAGTTTGCGGCCAGCAAGAACTCAGCATGAGCGAAAACAGCTCCAGGAAGGAAAATTGTTAGTGGTGCAAAAAACAACAACCAAAAAAACCAAGAGCTCACAGGCCTTTCCCAGTGGAATACTATTGCTGAGGGGCATGTGGGGGCAGGGAGACCAAACCCTTCAAACCTACCCCAGACGTCAACGGGACCAGGAGGAATTCCTCCCCCCACCCAAAACCAAAATGTCTCCCCTGATACCCTGAAATAGTAACGTGTTTGGTGAAAAGGAATTCTGCGTGACATGTCCATCCCATAGAAGGAGAGCACAGAAAATCCATCAGGAGTTTTTGGCGGAATGTTGTCGAGGGAGAATTATTAGGTAGCTCAGAGGGATGGAGAGGAACACAGGAAGCTCAGGCATTTGGTCCAATTTTCTTCAGTATTGTCTCTCTACACCAGGGATGGGGAATCTTTTTGATGCTCCTGGTTTCACCACTTCATGTTCCCCACACAGGGGTAGCGAGGCCGGAACAACAAGGACCAAGCCAGAGGAAGTACTGTAGCTACATAATTTTAGACCCTGGATTTAATGGCCATATTGGCGGGGGGGGGGGGCTTTAAATGACCCTATGCATCCCTTCCGTTTTGAAGCACACAAACATTTCTATTCTCCCCTGCAAGCGAGATTCCACACTTTACAACTAACATTGCTGACATGTTAGAACAGCAACAAAACCGTTCACCAACCCTGCTAAAAAGAGACATACTCTGAGCATGTGCGGTTTTGCAGTTTAAACGCACTTGAGCCGTATGTAGCTTTAGTTAGAGTCTTCTGTTGCGCATGATTCAGAACCCAGTTTCCAGTAGCGCAACGTCATTTGCACTACCAGAATGACACAGTTGGATGCTGCCCGATGTTGCCAGCCCTGAACTTAAAAAAGAAAGGAACGTTCCGAGCCTGTGCAGTTCCACATTTTAAACATACTTCAATCACAGCACTACAGGTATAAAATGGAGCTTGCTTCTGCATTTGCCACTCTCTGGGTTGGCTGTGGGGCCCCAGATGTAAGCCCCAAAGGCTGACCTTAACTGCATCACTGGCCACAAGAGCAAAGCAGACTCAACTCAGCCACTCCCTGCTTTTTGTTGGGGAAGGGGTGCTATGTGAGAGGGAGGGGCTTTGGGGAGAGGCCTCACTTGAGGCCCTGCTGGCTGGGGGTGGCGGGGTCCTCATCCCTGGTCTACACTGACTGGCAGCGGCAGCTCTCCAGGGTTTCAGGCGGGAGACTTTCCAAGACCTGAAGTTGCCAGGGATGGAAACTGGCAGCGGAGGCTGGTGGCTCTGATATCGATGGGGCTGTGCTTCCATTCTGGGGTTCAGTCAGAACCAGCCAGAAGTCTAAAGGAGCTATCCAAGGTGCTGGGCCCTGCCCCCAAAATAGCTTCAGCACCTTGGATAGCTCCTTTAGACTCCTGGCTGGTTCTGACTGAACCCCAGAACGGAAGCACAGCCCACCGAAATCGGCGCCACCCACCTCCGCTGGAAGCTGGGACCTCCCGCATGCTGGCTGTCTGTCTGTCTGTCTGTCTGTCTGTCTATCTATCTATCTATCTACAGTATATCCCGCCTTTATGCCTCCTTAAGGAACCCAAGGCGGCATACACAGTTCTCCTCCTCCTCCATTTTATCCTCACAACAACAACCCTGTGAGGTGAGTTGGGCTGAGAGTCTGTGACTACAATCCTTGTAAGTAAGATCCCAGGACTCATGATTCTGAATAAAGGGCTGATTCGAATGAGAGCATAGAAACCTTGTAACCAAGTCAGACCCATCAGTCCATCCAGTGCAGTATTATCGATACCAACTGGCAGTAGTTCTCATGGGTTTCAGATGGGAGCTTGTGCCAGCCCTACCTGGAGATGCCGGAGATCGAACCGGGGACTTTCTGCATGCAAAGCAGGGGCTCTACCACTGAGCTCCTCCCTGAGCCAAAGCTCCTCTGTCTACACAGACTGGGGGAGGTTTCACACAGGGGTCTTTTCCAGCTGTACTTGGAGATGGGGAAATAGGAACATAGGAAGCAGAGGCACCTCTATATTTGGGGCAGATGGGGCTGTGGCCCTCTGACCCCCACCCACTTGTGGCAATTGCTCCAAGTGCCACACGTGGGCTCCTTCTGTACTCCTCCAGCCATCTCAGTAGAATATGGGGCATCTGCCCTGCCCTCTGCCCCATGGGGCACCAGCCACAACTGTGGCTGGGGTATGAAAGCTGTCATACCCCAGACACAAACTCTGTGTCCATCTAGTCTAGTATGGTCTACACTGACTGGCAGCTGATTTCCAGGGTTTCAGGGAGGACTCTTTCCCAGCCTTACCTGGAGATGTCAGGGCTTGAACCTGGGATGTTTTGCACATACGGCCATAGCTCAGAGATGGAGCCCCTGCTTGGCATGCAGGAAGTTCCAGCTTCAGTTCCCCAGCATCTCCGGTTAAAGGATTAAGTAGCATCGGAAGTTAGTTTGTTGGTCTGTCTACAGGCAGGGGTCTTTTCCAGCCCTGCTTGAAGATGCCAGAGATGGAACCCGGGACTTCTGCATGTCAAGGAGATGCTTTATTTATATATCCATTTATTACTTTTCTATACCGCCCAATAGCCGAAGCTCTCTGGGCAGTTCGCAACAGTTAAAACCACAAAATACAACGTGATAAAACATAATATTATATCTTTTTTTAAAGTTTAAAACTACAGCATAAAACCAAAGTCGACGCCAACAGCGGTGGGAAAATATCTTAAAAGACAATAACAGATTTAAAAACAACAAATACTGAAAGACTAAAATGCTCTGGGAGAACAAAAAGGGTTTCACCTGGTGCGAAAAAGACCACACCATAACCTCCAGGTGAGCCTCTCTGGGGAGGGCTTTTCACAAACAGGGGGCAACCACTGAAAAGGCCCTCTCCTTAGTAGCCATCTGCTTTACCAGGGGCACCCCTGGGGAGGCCTCTGAAGATGATATTAGGGTTTGGGCATATGGGAAGAGATGATCCTTCAAGTAACCTGGCCAAAAGTAATTTAGGGCTTTGAAAGTTAATACCAACACTTGGAATTGGGCCTGGAAATGGGCTAGAAGCCAGTGCAGATCACAAAGTGCTGGCGTAATACATTCATATCGACCACTCCCTGTTAACAATCTTGCTGCCCCATTTTGGACCAGCTGAAGGTTCCGGACCATTTGCAAAGGCCTATAGCAAATTGCAAAAATCCAGAGCATGGATAACTGCAGCTAAGGTATGTCTGTGCAGATAAGATCAAAGTAGGTACATCAGCCTACACTGGTGAAATGCTGGGCCCAAGATTACGAACCTGAATTATAAACCAAATTCTGAACCTGATCCTTTAGGGGGAGTGCGACACCATCCAGAACAGGTTGAACATCGCTTAGCCAAGTAGAAGAACCTCCCCCTAACAATACCTCCATCTTGTCTGGAGTGAGTCTCAGTTTACTGGCCCTCATCCAGTCCATTTCCACACCCAGTCCCTGATTCAGAATACCCACGACATCACCTGGATTTGATGAGAAGGAGAGATAGAGCTGGGTGTCATCCATATATTGGTGACACCTCAGCCCATATCTCCAGATAACCTCCCCTGGTGATTTCATGTTGATGTAGATGTGCAGGCACCAACGATCATGTGCTTTCACAGAATCATGGAGTTGGAAGGTATCCCAGAGATCATCTAGTCCACCCCCTGGCTCAGTGTGGGCTTTCCACTGCAGGGTGCAACTACAGCATCTCTGACAGATGGCCATCCAGTCTCTGTTGAAATACCTCTTGCAAAGGAGAACCCACCACCTCCTGAAGCACTCTGTTCCACCGCTGAACAGCTCTCACCGTTAGGAAGTTCCTCCTAATGTTTAACCAACATCTGCACCCCTGCCATTTCCACCCATTGGTTCTACCTGTTGAAACAATGGAGAACGAGCCTGCCCTGCATGACAGCCTTTCAGATATTTCAAGACCTCTCATGTCTCCCCTTAAACTTCTCTTGTCCTGGCTAAACATACCCAGCTCTTTCAACCGTTCCTCATAGGACTTGGTTTCCAGACCCCCCATCATCCTGGTTGCTTTTCTCTGGATGCACTACAACATGTCAATGTCCTTAACATGGAGCTCCCAGAACTGGGCACAGTACCCCAAACGCGGCCTGCTTACTGCAAAATAAAGCGGAACCGCTACTCCCCATGATCTGGACACTATGCTTCTGTTAATGCAGCCCAAGACCGCAGTAGCCTTATTAGCTGCCATCTCACACCGCTGGCTCATATGAAGCTTCTGATTCGCTAGGATGCCTAGGTCCTTTTCATATGTACTTATCTGTTTGCCCTGGCTTTTCCCAAACATTAACTTTTCTAAATGTTGTTGTGCTTTTATAATAACGTATTGTTTTATAATTTGTTGTAAACCACTTCAGGTATATAAAAATACCCGAAGTGGTATATAAATACTCTAAAATTAAAACAAATAAAGGCTGAACAGCATAAGGGATAAAATAGAACCCTGCAGCACCCCATAGCATAACTGCCAAGGGACAAAGCAATGATCTCCCAGCAGCACCTTCCAGAATCAGCCATCCAAGGAGGAGCGGAACCACTGCAACATAGTACCTCCAATTCCCAGTCAAGACAGCCGAATGAGAAGGATACTACGGCTGACGGTATCGAAAGACATTGAGACATCCAAGAGAATTGACAGGGTCACATTCCCCCCATCCCCCTCTTGGCAAAGGTCATCCCACAGGGTGACCAGGGAAGTTTCCATCCCAAAACCAGTCCTGAAGCCCAACTGAAATGAGTCTAGACAACCAGTTCCATTCAAGTGTGTTGGGAGTTGACTGGCAACCAACCGCTCAAGCTTCTTGCCCAGGAAGGGGATGTTGCCAACCAGTCTATAATTGTTAATATCTTCTAGGTCTGGTCCAGGTTAGGCTTTTAACCTACAGCCTCCTTTAAAAAGGCCTGTACCACCTTCTGTCTCAAGGAGTAATTTACAACCTCATGGACCCAGCCAGACATCTCCTCCCTACTAGATGTAATAAGCCATAAAGAGCACGGGTCAAGCATACAGGTGGTTGACCAAACTTGGCCAAGCACCTTGTCCACATCCTCAGGTCTCAACAATGGAAAGTCAGCCTTAACAACAGGAAGTCATCCTCTAACATGGATCTATGGTCCCTCTCCTAACAATGAAGTAAGTTTCCAGTCCTCAAGGTTCTGAATCAGTGTCTGACCTTTTGCATGCAATGAGCACCTCTGGAACAGTTGTGGCATGCTAGGTTCATATTTATATATTATACACAACACCAGATCACATACTTTTAATGTGCGTCACTTAATCCAAATTAACTACCACTCCATGCCCATCACCATCCCGATCTGTGATTCACCATCGAGGTAGATTAGGACTGCCACTTTACTGCCCAGGGAACCCTTGTGGTTGAAGATGTGGGATATAAATTTACTCACTGAATAAATAAACAAATGTGCATTGAAAGTTGAGAAGGTTTCCTGACTGCAAGATAGGCAGAGAGGTTCGTGCAGGCTTGCAAACAGCCAGTCAGTCATTTGGTTGCCTGGGGTGAGTAAGCAATTGCCTCCAGGCGATCAGTCCAGGAATCTTACAATGACTAACACTGGTTGTGCAAAGGCAGGTTACTCAAAATGACTGTGAGGCTATCAAAGGGCAAACTAATCCACCATGAGCGATTGTGAATGGTCATCCTTCTATCCACAGGCCTCACTTCATCCTAGGCATGCATCCAATGTGGGTCTGAACCCTGGGTGGATTGTCTGGAAACAACCACTATCCCCCCTTGTGCGACAGATCAGAGCTTCACCCCAGGCAGATCCTGGAAGGACCACTGGACAATGCATTCTCCTCCACACTGCAAAGTGTGGTGGAATTTGGGGTTTGGTCTTGCAATTAGCCCAAAACGCTTCCTAATATCCCTTAGGTTAAAGGACAGTGCCACCTCCCCTACCCCCATTTCCACAAGGTTGCAAAGCGAGCACCCATGATTTCAGAGTGCCCTTGAGCCACCGAACATGCAGCACATGCATGTACTCACACCAACTCTGGACTTATTTAGGCAGGAGTTCCCCTACTGCTGGCTTCCTGGCTTGTGTGTCCAGCAAGACAAGCAGTGTCAGCTCCAGGTTTCGGAGGGCCCTTGGGCAAGGCCCTCTCGACAGGACCCCTCCTTCGGGGGTCTCCCTCCCCACTCCCTCCTCTTGTTCGTCCTCCTCTTCCTCATCATGGCTGCCGCTTGCTTGCCTGACAGGCGGAGAGCCAGGGAGCAAGGAGGCCGCGGCGTCTGAAGCTCCTCCTTCTCACCCGCACCATTGTCTGGGCCAGAGCGAGAGGCAGATGAACAAGCAAGGTGCAAAGGTGAAAAGGAGGAGCAACTCCAGGGGGCACTTGTCAGTGGGCCCCGCTGGGGTGTGGGCCCTCGGCAGGTGCCCAACCATGCCAACCTTTGACATGGGACCTGAAGGCCAGGCAGGGCCCCTGTAGCACAGACACAGGGTCTTGGTACGCGGAATGGGGCGACGCAGAGGCGGAGGGGTCACTGCACGCCTCCCCCCAGTCCACCGCTGAAGGATGCAGCTGCAATCAGACCAAGGCGGCCTCGCTATTCCTTCCGTGCCACCCCTCCGCTGCCATTCATCACCACGTCAGCGTCAGACCCCCGCACTGGCTGGCAGCTGTTTCCGAAAAGCAACCAATTTCATGCAAACGAAGGCTTCTTGTTCACTCCCCCAATGCGCGCGCACACACCCCCCATCCCGGTACCAATCAATCTGTCAAGCAGCCACAGCCCCGAAGCGGCTGCATTCGATGGTGCAGCTAGGTAATTTTAAACCCTCGACTTAACGCTCTTATGGGGGGGGGGGGCTTTAAAAAGCTTGCATATTATTTCAGTTCTGAAGCATGCAACTAACAATTCTCTCCTCCTCCCCTCCATCGCCATTCCATGCTTTATAACTGCTTCCACATTCCTTTTCTGTTAGCGTGTCTGCTGACCATGATGAGAAAAGGCCTCTGAGCATGTGCAGCTTTTGCACTGTATGTTAACTTAAATCATAGCTCCACCATGACTGCATGATGGCGGTATGTTGCGGTCTTCCGGGCGCCAGGTGAAGGCCTTTCTATTTTCCCAGGCATTTTGGTCTTTTAACTCTGTTGTTTTAAACTTAGTACTGTATTTTAAATCTCTGCGTTGCTGCTAGGTTTTATTGTGGTTTGTCCTTTTATATTGTAGTTTGAAGCGTTTACATGTTACATTGTATTTCATTATGCATTTTGCGGCTTTAATGGTTCTGAACCGCCCAGAGAGCTTCAGCTATGGGGCAGTATAGAAATGTAATAAATAAATAAATAAATAAATATGGGGATGAAATGAGAGTTTGCTTCTCCTACTCAGCTGCCGCTCTCTGAGTGGTCATTTGGGGGGTGGGGGTGGGCTGCGCGGCCCTGAACTTTGGCCCCTAGCTGCACACTTCCAGGGCAAACACGCGCACACAGAAGCAGAGGCCTAACTGCTGAATCGGTGTCAGGACCGGACTTGCTCCGGCCCTGATGTCCCCCGGATTAATGGAGGCATCAGGAAGCAACGGTGTGATATGCTTGTGTGTGTGTGCACTGGTGGTGTGGTGTGGGGGGTTGCTAGAATGGGGAGGGGGCATGCCCATCTCTTGCAGGAGAGGGGCTTGGAAGCCAGGCTGCTTCTTGGGGCCGGGGGGAGCTGAGGCCCTGGCCCAGCCTTCCAACTCCTGTCAAGTGCCTGAGCTGCGCAGAGAAGGAGAGGGAGACTGGGCACATTAGGATGCTGCTCTCGCCTCCCGTTACCATGGAGACCACTCCAATGATCCCTCAGGCATGACGGAGGCAGCCATATTGTTCTGACTGATGCAGCTCCCCACCACCACCACCCCATGAATGGGCCAGAATTGCCTCAGGGAGGCGGCGGGGGGGGGGGTCTTGTAGCAGGACAGAACTAGAGGGGAGTTGCTCTGAGACCCAATTCGTGGGGCAGGACGACTCTTCCCTCCGCTTTCCCCTCATCAGCAACACATTCTCTCTCTCTCTCTCAGTCACATACATACCTCTGTTAATGTGGCATTACCTGCTCCACAGCCCAGGCACAATTCTTTCTTTCTTTCTTTCTTTCTTTCTTTCTTTCTTTCCCTTTTTCTTTTTTCTTCTCTCTCTCTCTCTTCTAGGCACATACACACACACACCTCTGTTAATGTGTCACTACCTGCTCCACAGCCCTATACAATTTTCTTCCTTCCTTCCTTCCTTCCTTCCTTCTTTCCTTCCTTCCTTCCTTCCTCTCTCTCTCTCTCTCTCTCTCTCTCTCTCAGTCACATGCATGCACACCTCTGTTAATGTGGCACTTCCTGCCTCACAGTCCCTATACAATCCTTCCTTCCTTCCTCACTACAAACGCACACACTTCTGAGCAATGCCCAAGGGCCCATACGTGGCCATGCTCCCGGGCGGCATAGTGGAGCGGTAAGAATAAGAGGATGCTGTGAGGCCGGACAGCCCCACCTTGCTCTGCCTGCCTCTCCTCACCCGTCCAAGCAGAGGAGGGGAGGGAGCAGAAACCAAACAAAACAGCCCCCCCTCCTTTGAGCTGAGGGGCCTGAGGGTATGCTTTATCACACGCATGGGTTACCCGTCAATCGCAGGCCACTTCAGTTCGCACAATTGTGCACAATGGGAGAGCGCGCACGTGCCGACGCGCATCTTTGCACAGCACCTGCCTTGTGCGCTCCTAGGTATGCAAATCTTAATTCATCTCATGCATGCATGCCTGTTCCTTTCCTACCACAACCCCCGGCTTGCACAGCCACCCACGCACACAGGTACTTCAACACAGCCCTATCCTCCTCCAAAGTTCCCTTCACACACATGCGCACACACCGCTTTGGACAAACGTTACACTTAGTACGTGTGCAGAAAAGTCCATTGATGAGCTCTGAATAAACAAACACACAAACATATGAGGAGCAGTGCTGGATTGGACCAAAGGTCCACCTAGTTCAGTATTCTGTTCCCAGAGGGGCCCAGCAGATCAACACACTCTTTGGGGCTGTTGGAAGCACTACAGCGGGGGCAGCAAGGCCTACACGGCCTGCGACCTCGGGCACACCTTCCCCAACTCCAAACTGCGGTTCAGCCCACCCCACTGCCTACCTCACCTGTGCACTGCCAAAGCCCTGTGGAGAAAGCAAAAAGTCGGCAGGCTTTCCCGATCTGGAGAGTTCCTGCTTCCTCCTTAAGGCTTCGGTGGTGCACAGGTGAGGTAGGCAGTGGCGAGGGGGATTGTAGTCTGGGGCTGGGGAAGGTCCATGGGAAGTGAGGATGGTGCATACCGGGGCAAGAAATTCCAGATGGGGGGAGCAAAAAAATGAGAGATTCCAGACTGGGGAAGGGAAAAGAAAAGCGTGGTAGGCAGCAGAAGCGAGTGGGGGAGAGAAGTGGGAATCCAGGCAGAGGAGCGCAAGAAAAGGGGAAATCTTAAAAATAAATGCCCGTGGGGCAAAATGACAAATGAAGTGGATGCTGATGGCTCCAATGTCAGTGGGGCGGTGGATCCGCTCTGGGTTTAAATCAGAACCAGTCAGAACTCTAAAGGAGCTCTCCAAGGTGTTTCCAATGTCCGTGGGGCGGTAAATCCACTCCATGTTTCAGTCAGGCCCAGTCAGAACTCTAAAGGAGCTCTCGAGTTCTGACTGGTTCCGACTGAAACACGGAGTGGATTCACCGCCTCACTGACGTCGGGGCCCCCCGCCTCCTCTGGACAAATGCACCCACGAGCCCGGGGGAAAAAATCACAAATGTGCCCTAGGCCTGAGAAGGTTGAATACCCTGCACTTCAGCCCATGCCAGCTCCAGGTTTTGGAGCCTGGTTTTGCTCAAGATGGCCTCAGCAGGCCCCCTCCCTGACCTGACACAGTCACCAGGTCAATGGTAGAGCGCATTTGCACGCGAAAAGTTTAATCCCTAGTGCCTCTAGGTAGGTCTGAGAAAGACTCCCAGACCCCAGAGGGATGCTGCCAAACTGGGTTGACAATACTAAGTTAGATGGACTAGAGACTCACGACTATATGGAAGCTTTCTGTTTTCTGGGCTGCTGCTTTGTTCTCACAAAGGTTCCGTGTCTGTTTGTGCAGGCGTGACTGGGTCAGAGATGTCTTGTACTTTATTCCGGTCTTGCGTAGGAAGTCGATTTCCAGGTGTTTGGGACTTCAGTTTTTGTTGTAAGTCTAACTCTTTTCTTCCTGTTTCTGTATTAAGTAAGAAAGGTGTGTGTGCATGTTACGTTCCCCCTGCCCCCCAAATAAAAGCATTTCATTTGATTATAAACTGTTGTCTGTGTGAGTGGACGTCAGGACATCAGTGACCTGCCCAGTCACTGAGGTCATCAGAGGGCATGCTCCTGGTAGTTCCACATGGACCTAACTGGAGTCCACCCTGAGAAGAACCTTCAGTGTGGTGGCCCCCTACCTGTGGAACTCCCTGCCTCTGGAGGTCAGGCTGGTGCTAACACTTTATTGTTTCCAGCACCTCCTGAAAACATCTTTATTCCAGGAAGCCGTCATTGACTGATCAGCCACAGTCTTTATCGGCACTCTGTTTTTTAAAAATAACAATTTTAAAATGATGTTGAACTGCAGACTGGAAGGTCGGCAGGACAGCAGTTCGAGACCCGAGTGCTGCGTGACGGAGTGAGCTCCCGTCTTCAGTCCCAGCTCCTGCCAACCTAGCAGTTCGAAAGCAAGAAATTGCAAGTAGATAAATAGGTACCGCTTTGGCGGGAAGGGTAACAGCGTTCCGTGCACCTCGGTGTTCAGTCACGCCGGCCACATGGCCACGGAAGCGTCTTCGGACAGCGCTGGCTCTTCGGCTTAGAAACGGGGATGAGCACCACACCCTAGAGTCGGACATGACTGGTTGGGGACACCTTTACCTTTGTTTACCTTTTTTATTTCTTTTATCTTTTTATCATTTTATCTTTTATTGTTCACTGCTCCAGAATCTGCTTAGATGTGGAGTGGTATATAAATGCTGTCAATAAATCCATAAATAAATAGATCATGGCAGCCACCTCTCTTAGCCCATGCCAAATGTTAACAGACAGGAAACGGGAACCGGTCAAAAAACTTAAATTAGTGTTTTGAAGTAAAATCACTAATAAGTTCTAATTTCCTAACCCCAGCTTTCCTGACCTTTGGCCTTGCTGGAAGGGGCTTCTGGGAACTGAAGTCCAAAACATCTGGAGATCCACCTTCTGTCCAACCCTGGCTCTTTTCCTCTTCTGATGCCTATGGCGGTCTAGTTCTCCAATCCACAGGTCCACACATGACGCAGGAAGCTACAAACACATGTGCATGAGAATTGCCACACATTCGCTCGTGGAACGTTATTCGTGTCAGGGAAGAGGAAGCCCACAAGGCAGAGGAACTTCTACCAGGAGGTCCTGAGCTTTAAAAGTTCGAGCAGGGCTTTCCCTAAAGGAGCCCTGCAAAACAGTTCTGGCAATCTGCGTCCCCTCCCCACACACACGCCTGCCAGCACTGCAAAAGCAAGTAATGAATGAGACCGACATCAGCTTGCTGGGCATAGGGCAGCCATGATAACATGCCCTGCCTTATCTGAGCACATTGCCTTAATGACAGGACCCTTAATCAGGACGTCGCGGCTGCCCAGCTGATTAATAACAAAACTGGCACTGGATACATGTAAATCACATCCTGGGGCGATTTGCCAAGCATTAGCTGATTGGCTGCATTATGCTGCTATCTGCATATCACGGACCCATTTGCACAGAGACAAGTGCTTTATTTGCATGCTAACAGTTCATTGGGCTGTAGTCAACAGGGTGGTTATGGGAGGGAGAAGATGTTTTTTGGCAGCAGGAACGAGGGGGGGGATGGATTGACGCCTATCTTCAACTGATTAGTTATCCTGGAACAGCCCCACCTTTTGCATCCCGAACCACAAAAGACGAACTTGGTTTAGCATCCCAAAGACACACATCAACACAAATGGGAAAAGTGGGAACGTCATAACAAGGGATGTATGAGAATTTCATTTTGATTTATTTGGGGCTGGAGTTTGATGGCTGGGGCATGCTGGAAGTTCTAGGCCTGTTTTCTGTCTAAACATACATCGGATTGCGCCTTAAGGCTATCGGCAGCGACTGGTCCTGATGGCTGCATGCTACCTCTGGTATCAGAGGCAGTATACCTATGTATACCACTTACTGGGTGACATGAGCAGCAGGGTGTCAAGAATAAATCTGAGCATGTGGAGATGTCTAGCCGCTCAAATTCAGAATGGGAACAGCCAGAGTGTGTTACAATAGCCAAAAGCGAACATGATAAGAGTGCTAGGCTAGCCCTGCTCAAATCCCCGCTCAGCCATGATGCTCATGGAGTGACCTTGAACCACCCCTGCCTGGGTTCACTCAACACAGTGCTTGAGTGTGGGTTGTCTGTTGAACCATGGGTTAGCATGTTGTCTGAACCCAGGACATTTTCCCCAGGCTTGTTAACCATGCAGTGTGGCTTATTTTTCTTAAACAAGCCACCTTGAGAACCCGTGGTTTGTTGTAGGGTTCTTCAGGCCAGATAACAAGCCACACTGCATGGTTAACAAGCCACCCTGCAGAAAATGTCTTGGATTCAGACAACACGCTAACCCACGGTTCAACAAACAACCCACCCGCAACCACTGAGTGTGGGTTAGTGTGTTGTTTGAACAGCCCCAGTCTCTCTCAGCCTAACCTACCTCACAGGGCCATTACAAGGATAAAATTGGGGGTGAGAAGGATCATGCATTTTGCCTTGTACCCTTTGGAGGAAAAGAGGGTGCAAATGTAATAAACAAACAATTTGGAGAAGGAATCAGAGCTCAGGGATAAAGCACCTGTTTTGCACGCAGAAAGTCCTTGGTTCAGTCCCTGGCATTTCCAGGTAGGGCTTGAAGAGACATATGTTTGAAGCTGCTCCAGTCATTGTAGAAACCATATTAGATGGACCAATGCCTGACTTAATGCCAGGCAGCTTCCCATGTACCCTAACATGGAACCATCATGAGTTGAGCTTCTTCTACACCAGGGGTGTTGAACCTCTTGCAGCCCGTGGGCCGAAGTCCATTCTAGAGAAGCTCTCAGGGGCTGCATTCCACTGGTGAGTAGGGCTAAAGGCGAAAGGGGTAGGGCCCAAAAGTACCAGCCTGTTTTAGCTTAGAGCTTTTACTGCAAGTAACGATGCCTTAGGAGAGGCATTTCAATCTCTGAGAATGGGGGGGGGGGACTGCAGAAAAGCTTGGAAATGACCAAGCAACTGGTGGTTGGGGGAAAGGGGCATGGCCATCTGGGACTACAGGAGGGTCAGAGTTAGTCTGTGGGGCTGAGTTTCTGCATACCTGCTCTACACAAACCAACCATGGAAATGTGAGTTCCTGTCCAGAGGCACCCCTATCAGATGTCGGATTTGGGGTGCCATTAAGAGCTGGCAGACAGGGAGGGAGACAGAGCTGACCCATAAGGCACCATCATCTGGGAAGCTCTCCTGAACATGCTCCATCCAATAGGAATTGTGCTGGGGACCTTTCCACCCGATTGTGCCCCATGTCTTCTATGGGTTGTTGTTTTTTAAATACATTTCGGGGAGGGGGTGCTGTTGGGATTGTTCAACTCAGGCCCCAAGATGACACAGGCCTTATCTTTTCCTATTACCCACATTCCAAAACTCATGAGAGCCCCCCAAATAGCACCCATGCAAAGGTCCAGGAGCCCAACAGCACATTCAAAGAACCCTACTTTTTTAGGTCCTCAGTGCACACACATTTGGGAGTCCCTGGTCTAGGCAAGTCCCCTCTGCTCTCCAAATCAGTGCAAGTAAGTTTCCACTTGCCCTCCTCTGAGGCACAAGCAGGATTATCTCAGGCAACTCCAGAGTTTAGGGTGATGAAGCAAACTAGAACACCAGAGGAGAAAGACTCCAGCAACTAAAATGATCGAGGGGCTGGAGCAACTCCCCTATGAGGGAAGGTGACAACAGCTGGAATTGTTCAGCTTGGAGAAAAGGCGAGTGAGGGGAGGCATGGTAGAGGTGTACAAAATTATGCCTGGTGTGGAGAAAATGGAGAGGGAGACATTTTTCTCCCTCTCTCATAATACTAGAGCCCAAAGGGGTCATGCCATGAAGCTGATAGGTGGGAGATTCAGGACAGATCAAAGGAAGGGCTTCTTCACACAGCGCAGAGTCAAACTGTGGATTTCGCTACAAGACATAGCGATGGCCACCAATTTGGATGGCTTTAAAAGGGGGTTAGACAAATTCCTGGAGGTTACCAATGGCTACTAGTCCTGATGGGTATATGCTACCTCCAGTACCAGTGGCAGTGAGCCTGTGTTCTCCAGTTGCTGGGGAACATGGGCGGGAGGGTGCTGCTGCACTCCTGTCCTGCTGGTGGGTTTCCCGTGGGCAGCTGGTTGGCCGCCGTGTCAACAGAATGCTGGACTAGATGGGCCCTCGGTCTGACCCAGCAGGGCTCTTCTGATGATCTTAAGCAGAGAAAGATGCAACCAAACGCTAGTGCATAATCAACATTGAGCCTACGTAGCGGCAGTGAAGGCAGCAAAGAAGCTCTGCTCTGCTGCCTTGTATCGCACCCTCTCTGGGCTGAATGGTGCAGCTTGGGTGGTGTGGGGCTTGTTACACGCTGGCCCAAAGGGGGTGTTTGAACCCTCAGTCGCCTGCTGCAATGGATTTGCTAGGCACCTGTAGGATAAAACCTCTTGCGTTTGTTGCTAAAACGCCACTGTTTCAGCAGATCAGTCTCTCGAGCTGTCCAGAGAGCTGTCTAGCCCAGTTTTATTGGGTGAGTTTCAATTAGTATGTCCCGGGATGGGGACGAGGTGCTTGGACAGGTCCGGGTGACTACCAGCACTCTTGCCGCCTGTGGCTGGTAAAATCTAGTCTGGAGCGGGCAGCTCACTTGCCCATTGCTTAACCTTCATTACAGAGATGCCTGCTGCGTGTGCATGTACATGCCCCATGCAGAGGAGGAACACACTTTGTGCCCCAGCACCCCTGTTCCGATGCATCAACACATTGCTTGCACACACCTGGCTGCCTTTGTTTCAAACCATGATGGATGCCGCTGCTCCAACCCCCCTTTTTAGGCGACGTGGAGGTGAAATGGAGGAACCCTCTTCAATTGGGGGGGGGCTGCGCACGAAAGCTGACCAGCTGGGCAAGCCCTCCTGGCTCCAACACGCGCCGTCCTGCCTCGTCCTCTTTTCGTTTCCTTCCTGGTTTTGTTCCGGAAAGTCACAACATCAAGAGCGAGTCAAAGTCACAGCGCAAGGCGCCAAATCTTATCTCGCTGGCACAGACGTTGCCTGTCCCCGTCCCCCCCGCCACGCTATTCAGGAGTGCTGGAAGGCACAGGGCCAGTGAGAGAAGCGCGTGCACACACACACACAGACACACACACACACAAAGATGACAGCACACACAACTACAAAAACCTCACTGACTGAGGGCCCACTGATAAGAATCCCCCAAAGTTGCTCTTTCTCCCCTTCGCCGTTGCAACCTGCTTGTTTACCTGACTCTTGCTCTGGCCAAGGCAACAGTGGTGGTGAGAAGGCAGAGCAGGAGATGCCGCGGCCTACCAGCTCCCTGGCTTTCTGCCTGCCAAGCAAGTGGCAGCCATGATGAGGAAGAGGAGGAGGAGGAAGAAAGAGCAGCTGGTGAGAAGGGCAGAAAAGGGCAACCTAAATAGTGTAGCTTCCAGTAGCCCGCAAGTAGCTGGGATCAGGTGGAAAGGGTTTCAGAGTAGGAAGCATGTTGTCCTCACAGGCGTGAGCCCTGGCACTTCTTGCTTCAAGGACATGAGAAACGCCATGCTGGATCAGACCAAGGGTCTATCTAGTCCAGCGTTCTGTTCGTACAGTGGTCAACTAAAACCATCAAGGGACTGGAGCAACTCCCCTATGAGGGAAGATTACAACACCTAGGACTGTGTAGCTTGGAAAAAGGGTGAGTACAGGAAGACATGATAGAGATGGAAAAAATTATGCCTGGTGTGGAGAAAGTGGGTAGGGTGATGTTTTTCTCCCTCTCTCATAATACTAGAGCCCAATGGGGTCATTTCATGAAGCTGATGGGTGGGAGATTCAGGACAGATTGAAGGAAGGGCTTCTTCACACAGCACAGAGTCAAACTATGGAATTTTCTACCACAACGTGCAGTGATGGCCACCCACTTGGATGGATTTAAAAGGGGGTTAGACGAATTCCCGGAGCAGAAGGCTATCAATGGCTACTAGTCCTGATGGCTACATGCGACCTCCAGTCTCAGAGGCAGTGAGCCTATGCACACCAGTTGCTGGGGAACATGGGCGGGAGGGTGCTGTTGCACTCGTGTCCTGCTGGTGGACTTCCTGCGGGCAGCTGGTTGGCCACTATATGAACATGGCTGGCTGGGGAATGCTGAGAGTTGTAGGACTTTTTTCTGTCTAAACATGCATAGGATTGCACCCTTATTTACTTAGAAAGTTTCTAAACCACACCTTCATCCAGACACGTATACCAGGGTGGTATGCATAACAATTCCAAATATCAATCCAAGGTTAAAATGACAATAAAAACCAAAACTACACAATAAAATTTGAGACACTACAAACAAAACCAGTTCAACCAGTAAAAGAATTGTAAAATTCTTTTATTGTATTTAAGAATACAATAATTCTTAAACACCTAGGCAAATGAAAACCATTTTGACCTAGTAGTGAAAGGAATACAATGTCAGCACCAGTCTTACCACCTTCTGGAGGGTATTTCAAAGTTGGAGCACCACCACCAGAAAGGCCCTCTCCTTTGTAGATGTGTAATGTACCTCTCCTACAATTGGAACTCAGAGAAGGGCCTCATCTGATTACCCTTGAAGACGGTTCGGAAACTGCAGCTGGTACAGAATGCGGCGGCTCGCCTGATTAAAGGCAGCCGCCGGCAAGATCACATCACTCCAGTGCTGAAGGAGTTGCACTGGTTACCAGTTGTTTTCCGGGCCAAATTCAAGGTGTTGGTTTTGACCTTTAAAACCCTATATGGTTCCGGCCCAGCCTATCTTAAGGAGCGCCTCCAGCAGCACCAGACAGACTGCTTAACAAGATCAGCCTCGGATGGCCTTCTCTCTGTCCCGTCAGCCAGGACAGCTAGACTGGTGGGGACAAGGGAGAGGGCCTTCTCTGTGGTGGCCCCCACTCTGTGGAACTCCCTCCCTAGGGAACTCCGCCATGCCCCCTCTTTAATGAGCTTCCGTCGTGCATTAAAAACGTGGTTGTTCAGGCAGGCATTTGGGGTGGGTTAGGGTATTTTAGAAAATGTTTTTATGGTAGAATTTTATTGTTTTAAACTGTTTTATTGTATGTTGTACATCGCCCAGAGTGGCTGGGTGACCAGTCAGATGGGCGATTAATAAATTTAATAAATAAATAAATAAAATCTGATGATTTTAATACATGCACAGCTTGGTTAGGGATGTAAGAGAAATTTGCTTCAGGTCATTTTGGATCAAGATTTAGCCAGTTCCCACATTCCAGACCAAACACGAATTAGACGCAACATGCGATCGGAGTCTGTACACTTTCAAGCTTGCAATGTAATTCTCAGACCAAAAAAAACGTGTTTGACAGCATGTATACTTTTGAAAAATGCACACAAATACATTTTATCAATGGAAGAAGAAATGTGTATATTTCGAAATGTGCACAATTGTTGCGTCCATTTTGGAAAATACACACGGATTTTCATGCAAAAAAGGAAAAAAACAAAGCTCATGGTCTGATACGGACTAGAGTCAGAACAAGCTTCGAGATGGAATTCGGAGAACTTGGTGAAGCTCAAGTTTTGTTGATTCACACATCCCTGAACTCGATATGGGAGGGAGCCGCTCCATCAAATATTTCAGATCAAAGCTGATTAGGCCTTTAAATGTAAGCAGCAATGGCGAAAGATGAACACTCTGTAAATTCCCGTTAATATATCCCATTTTTTATTACTGCACATGCTTCATAGCAAAGCCATGCTGCCAAACTAGGGCGTACGGGTGTCCTCTTTTGCAGAGGACAGCCCTCTGTTCAAAAGGACCATCCTCCATTTGAAGGCCTCCTCTATTTGAAGGGTTGTCCTGTCCAATTCTGATTTAAAGGTAAAGAACCATAAAACCAGTTGCCCATCAACAGTTGGCACCTGGAGAGAAGACTGAACACAGTTCCAACCTATGGAGAGGTGTCCTTTAATTATATTTAAATTAGTGTAATTATATCTAAATTTGCATCTTTACTTATAAATTAGCATATGCAAATGCTATGCAAATGTGTGTTCTCTATTGTCCTCCTTTTGTTGATCCTTTTTGTTGGCCATCCTAAACTATGGTGAGCCCTAATTCAAATTAAGCTTGCTGGTGTGCGGATGGAGGAGAGAAAGAGGCCAGTTTTCAGTCTAGTGCCTCAGGCTTATACCCCTGAACCTGTTTTGAAATCAGCCCTTTAAAAGAAGAGTAGCCTATAAGTCCCCTTCATGGATCACTGCCTTGTTGTGGCAAAGGGGCTTGCATAACTCAGTGAAGCCATAAGCTATGCCGTGCAGGGCCACCCAAGACGGACAGATCATGGTGGAGAGTTCTGACAAAATGTGGTCCACTGGAGAAGGAAATGGCAACCCACTCCAGTATTCCTGCCAAGAAAACCCCATGGAATGTATCACAAGGCTAAAAGATATGACACCAGAAGATGAGCCCCTCAGGTCGGAAGGTGTCCAATATACTACTGGGGAAGAGCGGAGGGAATTTCCAAGTAGCGCCAGAAAGAGTGAAGCAGCTGGGCCAAAGCCGAAAGGACACTCAGCTGTGGATGTGTCTGGTGGTGAAAAGAAAGTCCGATGCTGTAAAGAACAATATTGTTTAGGAACCTGGAATGTCAGATCAATGAATCAAGGTAAGCTGGAGGTGGTCAAACATGAGATGGCAAGATTGAACATCGACATCTTGGGAATCAGCGAACTAAAATGGACAGGCATGGGCGAATTTAATTCAGGTGACCATATCTACTACTGTGGGCAAGAATCCCTTAGAAGAAATGGAGTAGCACTCATAGTCAACAAAAGGGTGGGAAAAGCAGTACTGGGGTACAATCTCAAAAAGGACAGAATGATCTCAGTACGAATCCAAGGCAAACCATTCAACATCACAGTAATTCAAGTCTACGCCCCAACCACTGAGGCCAAAGAAGCTGAGGTTGATCGGTTCTATGAAGACCTGCAACACCTTCTAGAACTAACACCAAAAAAAGATGTCCTCTTCATCATAGGGGATTGGAATGCTAAAGTAGGAAGTCAAGAAATCACCGGGATAACAGGCAAGCATGGCCTTGGTGTACAAAATGAAGCAGGACAAAGGCTAATAGAGTTTTGCCAAGAGAACACGCTGATCATAGCGAACACTCTTTTCCAACAGCACAAGAGGCGACTCTACACATGGACATCACCAGATGGTCAATATCGAAATCAGATTGATTATGTCCTTTGCAGCCAAAGGTGGAGAAGCTCTATACAGTCAGTAAAAACAAGACCTGGAGCTGACTGTGGCTCAGATCATGAGCTGCTTCTTGCAAAATTTCGGCTTAAATTGAAGAACGTAGGGAAAACCACTAAACCATTCAGGTATGACCTAAATCATATCCCTCATGAATATACAGTGGAGGTGACAAATAGATTTCAGGGATTAGACCTGATAGACAGAGTGCCTGAGGAACTATGGACGGAGGTCCATAACATTGTTCAGGAGGCAGCAACTCAATCCATCCCAAAGAAAAAGAAATGCAAGAAAGCCAAGTGGCTGTCTGATGAGGCTTTACAAGTAGCTGAGGAAAGAAGGGAAGCGAAAAGCAAGGGAGAAAGGGGAAGATATATCCAACTGAATGCAGAGTTCCAGAGAATAGCAAGGAGAGACAAGAAGGCCTTCTTAAATGAACAATGCAAAGAAATCGAGGAAAACAATAGAATGGGAGAAGAAGCAACAGTAAGAACCGGACATGGAACAACCGATTGGTTCAAAATTGGGAAAGGAGTATGACAAGGCTGTATATTGTCGCCCTGCTTATTTAATTTATATGCAGAGCACATCATGAGAAACGCCGGGTTGGATGAATCACAGGTCGGAATTAAGATTGCCGGGAGAATTATCAACAACCTCAGATACACAGACGATACCACCCTAATGGCAGAAAGTGAAGAGGATCTAAAGAGCCTCTTGTTGAGGGTGAAAGTGGAGAGTGCAAAAGCTGGTTTGTAACTCAACATTAAAAAAACTAAGATCATGGCGTCTGGCCCCATCACTTCCTGGCATATAGAAGGGGAAGACATGGAAGCAGTGACAGATTTTATTTTCTTGGGCTCCAAGATCACCGCGGATGGTGACTGTAGCCATGAAATTAAAAGACACTTGCTCCTTGGGAGGAAAGCTATGGCACACCTAGACAGCACAGTAAGAAGCAGAGACATCACCTTGCTGACAAAGGTCCGTCTAATCAAAGCTATGGTTTTCCCAGTAGCAACATATGGCTGTGAGAGCTGGACTATAAGGAAGGCTGAGCGCCAAAGAATTGATGCCTTCGAACTGTGGTGCTGGAGAAGACTCTCACGAGTCCCCTGGACTTTAAGGAGGTCAAACCAGTCAATCCTAAAGGAAATCAACCCTGACTGCTCATTGGAAGGAGAGATACTGAAGCTGAAGCTCAAATATTTTGGCCACCTAATGCGAAGAGAAAACTCCCTGGAAAAGACCCTGATGCTGGGAAAGATCGAAGGCAAAAGGAGAAGGGGACGGCAGAGGATGAGATGGCTAGATAGTATCACCGATGCAATGAATATGAATTTGAGCACACTCCGGGAGAGAGTGGAGGACAGGAAGGCCTGGCGTGCTATGGTCCATGGGGTCACGAAGAGTCGGACACGATTTAACAACTGAACAACAAAAAGCCTATAAGTAGAATCAGTGAATCGATCTGTAGTGAAGAACAGAATATGCGTGAGAATAAAACAAGAGTGCCTCTGAGCATGTTCAGCAGGGTTGGGGAACCTTTTTCAGCCTGAGGGCTGAATTCAGAGAATTCTTGGGGGCTGCTTGGTGGGTGGGGCCAAAAGCAAAAGGGGTAGAGCCAAAACACAAAATATACCAGCATGTTTTATCTTAAAGCTTTGACTACCAGTACCTAAGCCCTAGGGGGGCATTTCAACCTTTGAGAATTGGCGGGGGGGGGGGGGACTGCAGAAAAGATGGGAAACTGCCAAACAATCAGTGGTTGAGGGAAAGGGTGTGTTGCCATCTGGGGAACCCCAGCAGGCTAGACTGGGACCCCAAGAAAGCTGGATCACAGGCCTGAGGTTACCCATCCCTGATGTACAAATGTATTTCCCCTGTCAGTGATGAATAATCCAAGCTCCACAGATAGGATTAAGGGGGCGTTGCTTTCAGGTGAGAGAGGTGACTGCAATCTTCAGCTGGGGGGCGGGGGGTACAGCAATTGCCAGGGGAAGGTGGCTTGGGGGGGGGAATTTGCTCTGCTCACACTTCCCGTGCCCATGCCCTGGCTCCTGTTAAAAATGGCTCTGTCTGGGTGAACAAGGGAGCCAGCGGTTTTCTTGGCGAGAGAAGTCATGATGCCACCAAGAAGACAACGAAAGGAAGGAGCAAGTGGGAGATAAGCGCCGGGTGATGGAGTGCAAGACGCTGCCGTCGGCGGGTTTAATCTCGGATCCCCTGCTCCAGGCGGCACGGGGGGTCATTTTTCTTGGAGATGAATGCCGAGCTCTGGCAGGAACAGTCTCCTCTGCTCGGGGTGGCAAGCGGGAGGGGCAGAGGCAACAGGAGAAGGCTGAGCTGAGCCAGCACCAGGCCGCATCACAGGGGATGCTCCCACTAACCACTAGGACCCACGTCCCTTCTGCAGTGGTGGAGACAACCCACCGCTTTTTTGCAGGTGGTAGGTGTGTGCCCATGACAGTTAAGCAGCAGAAATGCAGTATGCCTGCAATGCAACCAGCTGAAAACAATGTGGACGGAAAGAAAGGTTCACTGGGCCACAGCATGTTTTTAACAATAAACTCATGCTTTGGAAGCAGGGACAGATAAAGATGGCTTTCCCTTGGCTCAACAGAAAATACAGGACGGGAAGCATTTTTGAGCCTCTCTTAGTTGCTGAACGCTCCCCCCCACACACACACATGCCCACGCACTGGTGGCTTCTTGGCGAAACCATCCGGTAATTGACTGATGAGAGCCTGCCTGAGTTTGGGCATTACACTAAAAGGTTAGCAGTGTGTGCAGCTGCAGGATGGTGGGGCACCATTGCTGACTTGCCAACTTCTGCTTCCCCTTCGCAGTACCCCCAACACCAACGCTTTTGGCTCTTGGCGTCTCGGCTGTCTTTATCAGATTTGATTGCCAGCTGCACCTCTCAGGAGGTAATTTGCTCAAGCGGCAAAAGCATATTTACGGTGTGGGGTTGTATCGTGACATGGGATTTATTTCTGATTTTCTAGCAATTTGCGGCCAGGGGGTGGAGGAAGAGATATGGAACAGATTTGTCTACTTTGGTTCAGGAGGTGCCAGAAATGGAATCTGCTTCTCAGGATGTAAAGTAGCATTAGGAACACAGCCCAGATTTACCTACACAGATGCTGTTTCTGAATTCCCATTTCTGAGGCTTCCATGCAAGCACTCCTATGCTAGAGATGTACAGCTGTTGTGATTTAACTGTCTGTGTTTCATGGATTCTCGGGTGCCTTTTGTTCCATCATCCACTCATTGATGGAATCAGATTTTTTTTTAAGGATGTACACGAAGGATGTTGATCCACTTGCGCAAGTGCGCATTAGCATTAATGCACATTAGTGCAAGTGCGAATTAGCGCTGCTGTGGTATCTGCAGGTCGGATTCATAGAAATTCAAACTCATCTGAATCCACTGCAGATTTCGCCAACGTCCCTGTCCTACACAAAAGCCTTCCGCAACCTGGTGTCTGGAGATGATGGGAGGTGTAGTCCAGCACATCTGGTGGGCGCCAGGGTGGGGAACATGCTCACCCCACCCCCGGCAGTCCAGCCACCCTTGCTTTGCCCCACAGTGAGCTCGTTTCATTCCAGGGCAGCCGAGCACAAACAAATCTGCCGTGGGAATGAATCTCCCCAACTCTGAGCTTAAACTTTCCATAACTGCCCACCTCTACTAGGATCACCCCCAAAGCATCTCTTGCAGGGCAACAGAAGCCACCAGAAGGAAATCATTTAGCCAATGACATTGAAAAGCATTGCAGGGAGAGAAAAGCTAGATCTTTGCTCATATTCCAGGATCATATTCTGATCCTGGTGGATCTTGCCATGTCCCAGTACGATGCAGACTGGTGAGGTGGAATAAACCAGTAGGGAAGGTGCTGAGCCAGGAGTATAAAACCTGCTAAAGGGGAAAAGGATGATTTCTGTTTAGTTGAGCTCTATCTTTTGTTTGTAAAGACAGTCTGTGATTCAACAAGGCTGAAGGAACTTGAGAGACCCCACCCAATATAACATAAAGTTTGTACAGATGATCTAATCCAGGTGTGCAGAACCTCAGGCCGAGGGGGGGGCAAATTTGGCCCTCCAGTGTCCCAATCCGGCCCTCCTGGGTTCCCCAGAAGGCCCCGCCCCTTTTCCTGGCCCCGCCCCTTTTCCTGAACCACTTATTGTTTGGTGGTTTCCCAGGTTTTGTGAAGGTTTTTTTCCTCTATTCTAAAAGGTCGAAATGCCTCTCCTAAAACTTAGTTGCCAGCAGTAAAAGGCTGAATCTAAAATATGCTGGTATTTTTGGCCCTGCTCCTTTTGTCTTTGGTCCCACCCACCACTGTAATGTAGCCCCCCAGAACTTCTCTGAAATGGAATTCAGCCTTGGGCTGATAAAGGTTCTGCACCCCGACCTAGTCTGTTGAGCAACTCCAGGCAGTTTCCCCCATCCAGAGGAGATTTGGGTTGATATACAATATATTTAATAAGCATGTTTATGGTAAATGTCAACAATTGGTAAGTGTTGACATTTACTGATAATTCTTAACATTTAGGAGGGGAGTGGGAAATGTCAGAAAATCCTGCGATATCCTAGTAAATCTGAACTCCAATTGGGCAGCCGCAGTCAATGACCACATTTCATCCTCACTTCCATAATTCACCAGTTGAAGAACGGTATTTCCCAGGGCCTGGGTGTAAATGTTGAAAACAAGCTGCGTGACAAAGCCATTTCTAGCATTCACTGGTACATCTCAAGAACCACCAATAAACAACCCATTTTTTACTCTCCCATCTTTATCAGTAGATGTCAGCATTTAACAAGAAAGGCTGGGAATTGTCCAGCACTGCAAAAAAATTAATTGCTGTTCAGAGATTTCTTTGCCATGTGTTGTGACTTCTCCAAAGTCACAGCAAATATATATACTAACAAATGTATTTATTCCAACAAATCGATGGCAGCAGACATGTAAAGGACAACACAAGAATAATTACCGAGATAAGCGGCAGGCTGCAGCACTTACTCATGAGTAAATCTGCACCTGCATTGACTGTTTTAGTGCTGCTTTTAATTTACACAAAAAGCAAAAAAGACACCTGATTAACATAGCCACATTGGCCATAAGCGAAACACAAAAATCCCTATTAGCGTACTAGCTTTATTTAGGCCAACCAAAAGATCACAGAAAATGTGCAAGCTTTCGAGATGTCCAGATCTCTTCATCAGTCAAGATGCTTTTAATTTAGTAGCTCTCGCTGTTTTAAAGTTTCTTGGTTTTTATTGTTTTATCTTTCTTAACTTTCTATGATGTATGCCAGCTCAAACATCTTTTTGGTGCAGGGCTGTATAAATTGTATCACCTCAAATAACACCAGTTCTAGGTAGATGCATTGGGAGGCTCTCTGAAATGCTGAGCTGGGTGCTGACACCCTAGTAGACATGCTCACGGATCGATAATAGTCTGCCCATGGAAATGGCAGGCTGGGCTGCTTATCACAAGGCGATATGAGCTGCTTCTAGGACTCACCCGATATATGCAGTACCAAATGGACACCAACTTTGCATGGGTTGGAACTGGCATGTCTTCTCCAACCTGGCACATGTAATGGACTGCAACTTCCATAATTCCCAGCCACCATGGCCAATAGGCCTTAGAGCAACACCTTCAAGCAAACATACACAGCTGACAGAGCTGGACACATAGTTCCTGACCTTTCTGAGGGAAGCCAAGCCTGCTGACACTCCTAGGCTCACCCCATGCCATGCTGCATCTCTGTAACCCCCCAAAGGAGTGGGGTCTGTCCAATCCATTCTCCTGAGTGGGGTGGGGGGGGCTGCCCCGCAGCAGAGGGGAGAGGACAGGCATATAACTCTGTCGCTCAGCCTACTAATCTCCTTGGGCTACAAACTATTTTGACTGCAAAGCTATGCGCTGCTTAGCGAAGCCTGCCCCAAGTGGCTGAAGGGGTTATGACAGGCTTCAATCCCAGGGACAATATTCCGACTCATTAGCATAAATTAATGCATTTTAAAAACAAAATAAGGTGCACACCCCTAGGGTGCCCTTAGCATGCATGCCAAGTTTCAGATGTCTAGGTTTCACGGTCTTGGCGCTATGGCGGTGACGGATGGACACACACGCACCCTCTTTTATAGATGCGTGCGCGCATGGGACTGACTCATTCATTCACAGGGGTATTCCCCACAGCTAGGATGCTACACTTTGGCACATGTACAGCCAAAGACACCTGATTAACATACATTTTCCAGAGGTGTTGCTGTGTTCGTCTGTTGCAGCGAAAACAACACAGAGTCTTGTAGCACCTTTTTTAATATAGATGAACGCATTTATTGTGGCATATGTTTTTCAAGTTGTGCCAAACTTTTCAGGACAGCCCTTTTCAGCATTTAGGGGCGGGGGTTGTTTTAAGGCTTCCCTTGGTTATACAAGGTGGCCGATCTCCCCCACCCCACTCTCGGTGCAAGGTGTACCAGCTGTGTCTCCTGTTCCAGAATGTACTTGAACATGATGCAACGTTCCCAAGTGCATCCTGGATCTGGAAGCACAGCCGGCAGCAGTAAAGAGCTTTGCGCTACTGCCAGAGGCCGCATGGATTTTTCAAAGGTTAAAAACAAAGGAAAAGGAAAGGGGAAAACTGGGGCCACCACATATAACCATGGTAAGCCTCCCCACCCCCCACCCCCATACAAAAATTTCTACAAAGTTCGCTCATGGTCTTTGAATACAGATGAAAATCCCCACAGACACATTTTCATGGAGGGCAAACAGTCCTGCAAAAGTGTGTGATTTTCAGAACACCTTTAATCTTTTAGGCCAGGAGGTGGGCAGAAGGTAGATGTTTTGAACTTCCACTGGTTTGGGAACATTAGCCACCATGGCCAAAAGTCAGGAATGCTGGGGCTTGAGGTCCAAAATATCTGGAGGTCTACTTTCTTGCCCACTCTTGTTTTAGGCAGCCTTCCCCAGCTATGTGCCCTCCAGAAGTGCTGGGCTGTAACACTCATGATCCCCAGCCGGAGTAGCCATTGGGATAATGGGCATTGTAGTCCAACACATCAGGAGAGCACCAGGCAAGACTCTTTGTTGTTGTTTTTCTAATTAATACTGAAAGCTGATCATGAGCATATCATGATTTGTACATCTTTTCCTTCAAAACGGAAGACATGAAGTGTCACCCCAAGACATCGAGGTCCTTCCGCACAAAGTAAAAAGATGAAATTCGGTAGGCATGTAGTCTAAGATGCCCCGATAGCTAGAAGAATTTGAACATGGGATTTTTATTTATTTTTTGAAGGAGGCCCCTAAACACAGAGGAAATCCAGCCACACAAAGGATGTAACACTGGGATCTGGGAAATGGTTTCTGCTTCAAAAACGTTAAATGGGAGTGTGGGGAAGGATGCGACCTCCAGCTGCAGCCAGGAATGGGCACCTCAGCTTGCGGAATGCAAGCTGCCTGTACTGATGCCATTACTAATTGTTTCCTGTGCAAACACATCTCGCGTCACCTACACATGCACACATCTGCTCGTCGCCAGCGAAGCCCTCTGAGCAGAGGGGAAAATTGCAGACGGAAGAGCTCAGAGGGAGACTGGATACCCTCCAGTTGTGGCAACACTGTCATAACAGAGGCGTGTGACAACTGGAACATAGGAAGCTGCTTAGTACCAGATCTGACTATTCGTCCGCCCAGCCCAGGAGCGTCTATTCTGACAGCAGCTCTGGAAGGTCTCGGGCAGAGAAAGGCCTGTTTTAAAAGAGGCGAAGCCGGGGATCGAACCTGGGACCTTCTGTGTGGAAAGCAAGTGCTCTGACCACTGAGCTAGTCTCTGCCTTGGTGACCAGTCACACCTCGAGCAAAACGCACCGCAGAGAAAGGGGAACTTAAGCACGTTACTGTATCCTAGTGTTCCCCAAACTGGTGCCCTCTAGGTGTGCTTGGACTACAGCCCCTATTATCCACAGCCCATGGGCTATGCTGGCTAGGGGATGATGGCATTTGTAGTCCAACAGATCTGGAGGGCACCCTATTCATCATCACCATCTTCATGAGCATCATCATTATCATCTAGTTTGAATGGGTGGCATAGAAGAGTCCTATCATAGTACTACCATGCATTTGGAGACCTCTTCCTCCTCCTCCTCCTCCTCCTCACCTCTTCTTCTTCTTCTTCTTCTTCTTCTTCTTCACCATAGATCTACCTTATGGTGGTTGCAAACCACTTTAGGCCAGGCTACAACCCAACAGCAGTTCTTGACCCACCAAGCTGAAGACCTTCAAGCGACGGGGGAGATTTTCGTTCAGTTCGCATTTTGATAAGAACTTACCAAACTCATACCACTATAGCGATGGGCCATTTCAGCCACTGAGTCCAACCCCCTGCTCAATCCAGTCTCAAGCATCGCTGACAGATGGCTGTCCAGTCTCTGCTTGGAGACCTCCAGCGAGACAGAGCCCACCATCTCCCTAGGAAGTTGGCTCCATTGTCTGACTGCTCTGACCCTTAGGAAGTTTTTCCTGAGGTTCAACCAAAATCTGCCTTCCCCTAACTTAAACCTGCTATTTCGTGCCCTACAGTCCTGGCTGATAGACCACAGGTTGCAGCCCTCTTCTGTGTGACAGCCCTTTAGGGACTTGAAAAGTGCGATCATATCCCCCTCGGTCTTCTCATGGCTAAATTGCCCAGTTCCTTCCACCTTTCCTCGTAGGACTTAGTTTCTAGTCCCCTGATCATCTTTGTTGCCCTTCTCTGCCCTTCGTTGCCCTCCCTATCCCAGATCATCCCAGTCTATGGAGCTGCAGTATAACTGTCCCCACCCCCTTTAACCACCATTTTGCACCTCGCTGTGGTTGGTAGACCTGGAGACAGCAAATAAACAAAGGAGATCCCACAAGCTTGAAGCCTGCCCACCTCTGTTCTATGGGGATAGAATACACACACACTCACACACACACACACACACACACACAGGGTTGCCCCAGCACAGGGCTATCCTTGATACTGGGGCAGCTGGGGCGCACTTCTGCAGTTTAAAAGCCAGCCCCACCCACAACCTCTGGGCTCTATTCTAATTTTATTAATACCACTACTTGTTAATTCATTAATTTGCTTGCTCGCTGCAGGGTACAAGAGGACAGATCCCTACCCTGAGGAGCCTACAGTCTAAAATGTCATACAGGGGAAACAATACTGGAAGGTGAGCTCAATGGAGGCAGCATAGATGAGGATGCAATATGCAGTTGTTTCAGTTACATGTTCTCACCGTGCGTTATAGCAGGGCAGGGGGTTCTTTACTTTATGACAGGGATGGGGAGACTCCAGGCTCACAGGCCTAATATGGCCCCAGAGGTTTCCCATCCAGCCCATGGCCCCATCCAGCTCCCACCCAAGCCCCCCACATCCTGGAGGCTAGCAGGAACAGGAATCCCTGTGGTTATCTCCAATCAGTGATTGGAGATAACAGGAGGAGTTCCCCTAAGTGCAACAGTTGCCTTCCCAACTGGGAGGGCGAGTGGTGCACTGAAGGTTTTGCCTACCCCACGTCCTCCCCGATGGTCGAGGCAGCTTCAATACATGCGGGCTTTTCGTAGCTGGGGAAGCACAACAGCAGCATGGCTGAGGACTGAATGGTGCCAGGGGGCATGCCCCCACCACATGACACCGCCCAGCCTGTGGAGGGCTGGTGAGGAGTCATCCAACCCTCAACCCAAAAGAACTTCCCCACCCCTGCTTTTTGAAAAGGCAACAGACACGCAATGCACAACCAAAACAGCGATATCTAATTCAGCTGCCGTGCTCCCAGTTTCGTTTCTTAGCACACAGTGGGAAAGACTGGGAATAGTATCGGGGCAGGGGCACATTTTTTTCTGGAAGTTTAGCACATTCCCCTCTGCTCACCCCACCCACGGGAAGAGAGAAAGGAATAAATCTGTAACGTGCCCGTGTGACTTCCAATAAAGGGAAATGCCGGACTAGTGCTTATGTAGCCTAAGAAAATAGAAAATGTCAACTCAGAAAGTCCCAGGAGAAACACACCCTGCCCATCCCAATAATGCTGTGCACACCTCCTTCTAATCTTCATGAGGATACCCCCCAACACCAAAGCATCAGATGCCCAAACAAGGTAACCCCTCCCAAATACTATGAACAAAAAGAAAAGGATCCGTAGTTTCCACCCACCCAAACTATCCATTATCAAGAGAATAATGCCCTTTACGTTCAGTGGAGCACGGATCAGACTCTAAGTGGGACACAGAGACACACCCTGTTCCGTGAGACAAGCCTCTGGAACTCACAGCAACCTTCTGCACAACACATAATCGAGCAAGCCCCTCCCCTCCTCGGACCCCACCCTTGTCCTGCCCACCTGCATCACAGCACTCGTATCAGGAAAGCAAGTAAAGTGGTACTCACCTTCCATCGTGAGTTCTTCTGCAGGGACGCAGCAAGGAAGGCAAGGGGGGGGAGAAAGACAAAGAGAGAAAATGTCAGTCCACCCGGAGGCGTCTGCTCAACAAACAAACAAACTTTACGGGAGGCAAAGGGGCGGTAATCCAGAAGGAGTATTCTGAAGTATCCCCCCGCCCCGTGCCTCTCCTGCCTTGCTTTCGATAGGCAGTCGCTGAGGTCAGAGGCGGCCGCCTATCTACTTAGAATTGTGCCCAAAGTAACTTCAGGGGGTTGGGGGAGGCATCAAGAAAATTGCAAAGTTTCGTTCGGGGGGTTTACCCCACCCTAAACTAGTGGTGTTGAACTTCTTTCAGCCCATGGGCCGCATTCTTTTCAGAGAAACTCTTGAGGGCCGCATTCTGGTGGTGGGCAGAGCTTAAGGCAAAAGGGGGTAGAGCCAAGATACCAAAAATACCTGCATACTGTAGCTTAAAGCTCTTCCTGCCCGTAATGAATTTTTAGGAGAGGTATTTCAAGCTTTTAGAATGGGGGAAAACTGCACAAGTCCTGGGAAACCAGCAAACTATCAGGAGTTGGGAGAAAGGGTGTGGGGCCATCTGGAGAACCAGGGGGGGAGACTGGGACCCCCGATTGGCCCTCCGGGCCTGACGTTCTGCACCCCTGCCCTACAGTGTTTTGTACTTGTGCAAACTTTGCAGTTCCCCCCAAGTCTGCTGATACCTCCCTCTTGCGCATTGATTGTACTGTTTGACCACACAGGGACTCACACTCGGAGAACCAAGTTCAACGCTGGCACATAGCATAGAGTATATTAGAGCTGTGCACAAAGGGCCTCTCAAAATTCTCCAGCCTATTTGTGGGCAGAGAAGTTAGGGGGACAATCTCGCCAAATTTCTCCTAGGGGAGGAAAAATTCTCCAAGAGTTTCTCACAGATAGGGCTCACTATTGGCAGGGGTTGCAGCACAGGTCCTTTCTTTTTCCCTCAGGGTTTTTTTTTGGTTTGTTGCACTGCTCCTGCAAGTGGCAACAGCATGAACTGTGTTGAGGCTTCCAGTTTGCTGAGGCAGATTTTTGAACGTTTTTGCTGGTATTTTTGAGCTAATAACTGCGAGGGGGCTGAGGGGGCTGTGCGCGTTTTCTCTCTCTGTTCCACATCTTTCCTTTGCTCTGCACCCTCCCATACCACCTGCACTTCCTGAACTGAAAAAGCCCCTTGGAAGGGATTTCCTCACGATGTCTTCCTCATGGCAGCTTTAACTGAAGCGTGGGAAGCCAAGGAGGCTACAGGCTGCCACAGAGATGACAGACAGGACACTCGCGCACACTTCTCAGCCACCTTATAAGTAAGGTAAATCCAAGAACCCCAAACTCAACCCGTGAGAATTTCTCCAAACTTTCTCCGCCTTTGAATTTCTTTTCGTAAAAATTTTTCTATCAAACTGAATGAGAATGGTTGGAAAAAATGTGGGAGAAATTTTCTGCACAGCACTAGAATATATTGGGAGCTAGTATAATGTAGCAGCAAAGAGACTGAGCGATAAATCAGGAAGTCCCAAGTTCAAATCTGCCATGATCGTACCAGGTGGCTTTAGGAAAGCCTCTCTTTGTTGTTAAGTGATTACGTCAGCAGCGTCATCGTGTAGGCAGGGTTCACGGCAGCCAGCCCCAGTGCTTTTTTATTAGCAGGGATGCTGACATCATCTGCCACCCCCCTCAGACTTTATTTCCCTCTGAGCTTAGCTGCAATCCTCAAGAGTCGCTGGGGAGGGAAATAAATTTTCTCAGTGACAAGATATTGTTCCTTCTTGCAATGCAAAGTGTTTTGGGGCGGCTTGGTCTTGAATGGGCAGTTCAGACCCATCAGCTTGACCAAAGATCTCCTCCTCCTAGTGGAGATGAATTTGCCACAACTGGCTTGTTTATTATTTATTTTATTTGAACCCCAGGTTTTTACCAACAAATGGCACTTCATGATATGGATCGACACAGCATCCTGAGTTTTGGATGCCCTTGAGGGCATGGCTCTGGGGACTGTCATGATGGGGGCCTGCACTTCCAAATTTACCACCACACCAGTGTCCATCAGTGAAACCTGCATTCCCCATACACAAATCTACATTTCCAACTGCTATTGGAAATGCCCCATCCTCAAATCTAAGCCTGACAAGCAGGAGACTGGCATTGCTGGGAAACTCCCAAAGTCCACTAGTAGGAGGGTCCCACTGCTGACTGATTTATTTGCAGTAATTTCTTTATTTTTATTGTACTTAACTGCCTTTTAGACACAGCTGCTTGGTAAGTGTTGGCTAAGGGACTTCACAAATCTGTGCAGCCTCTTCTGTGAACACAGCGTAGCCTTTCCCAACATGTGTTGGACTACAACTCCCAGCATGACCCACTCAGAATGGAGGACACCAGTTTGGGGAAGGCTGACAGAGAGACTAGTCCATCCCCCGGCCGCTTCTCCCCAAGGTTTCAGGAGGTTGTAGAAACCCAAAAGCTGGCTTGCCGACCATGAAGCACTCATGAAGAGAGCACTGTTGAGCATGTACAGAGTGCCTCCCTTTCATCCCTACCTAACCACAGCAAGCCATCTGCTCTTCCTAAGAACTGAAGCACGGCAAGGTACAGAGGGATCCTCTGAGCAGAGACATGATCAGCCAGAGACCCACCCAGGGACATTTTCAATTCGCCTTTCCAGTTGGTGATTAATGACTCCATCCATTTGATTTATTGGTTTGTGCTTCCAGGCCAACATTACTCATATTTTAAATCCTTATTATGAAGCTCATTTGGAACCATTTGCAAATCTGCCCCATGGAAAACAAGTCCTATGAGGAAGGAAGTTTGTATGTTGAGCCTGGAGAAAAGAAGGCTGGGAGAGGGCTGGGGATGGAGAACACATGGTAACTCTCTTCCAATACCTGAAAGGCTGACACACCAGAAAGGACACTTGTTTGCTGCTGCCCCGGAGGGCTGGACAAAACCTAATGGGCTTAAGTTGCGAGAAGGTAGATTTCAGTTGAACATTAAGAACATCAGAACAGCCCTGAACAACCCAGGGTCCATCTAGTCCAGCATTCCGTTCACACAGTGGCCGACCAGCTGCCCAGCCCACGGGACACCCACAAGCAGGACATGAGTGCGACAGCACCCTCCCACCCATGTTCCCCTGCAACTGGTGTACATAGGCACCCTGGCTCTGATACTGGAGGTAGCACAGAGCCATCAGGACCAGTAGCCATTGGTAGCCTTCTCCTCCAGGAATTTGTCCAACCCTCTTTTAAAGCCATCCAAACTGGTGGCCATCACTACGTCTTGTGGTAGCAAATTCCATAGTTTGACTCTGCGCTGTGCAAAGAAGCACTTCCTTCTCTCTGTCCTGAATCTCCCTCCCATCAGCTTCATGGGATGACCCAGCTGGGTTCTAGTATTATGAGTGAGGGAGAAAAATATATAGTTTTTCCTAAAGGCATAATTTTGTACACCTCTCTCATGACTCTGGGGAAGATGACTCAATGGGAGGGACAAGTTGGCACTGGAACCAATTACCTAGGGTGGGGGTCTCTCCCTTGCTGGATTTCCTGCCTGGAGGTTGGATTAGATGGCCTGGAAGACCCACTGCAGTGCTAGGATTCTATGCTAGAACCCTCTGCCACATCCTCCCCAATTGCCTTCACTGTGAAGCAAACGTTTCTAAAGCCCCATTATCTGAAAGAAGGAGCCCTCCTCCAAAACACACCCTTGAAGCTGAATTTGTGGAATGCGGTTATATAGCACTGTTGGGAGCGGGGGTGGATTCTTTTTTTTTTTAAGCCAATACTTTCACTTCAGTGGCTGATTTATTCCAATAGACGAGGTTTGGTTTTGCTGCCTTGTTATCGAAGCGACCCGCATGCCTCCAGATTCTGGGTGGAATGTCACACAAATGAGCATAAGAAACAAGGCCAGCGTCAAGGGTCAGCATGGGCGGGCAGCTGCCGAGGGCCCACAGCCCAGCAGGGGCCTGCTGGCAAAATCCCCCTGGAGTTGCTCCTCCTCTTCCCCATTGCAACCGGCTTGTTCACCTGCCTCTCGCTCTGGCCCAGGCAGTGGATTATCAGGTACCTTTCATTCCATCATCTGCTCATTGGCAAAATCAGTTTTTCCCCAATTTCCAGAATTTGTACAAATTCACACTCATGCAAATTCACACTTGCGAAAATGCGCAAATCCCCCCCCCATGTGCATTTTCATGCTTTAGCCTATGGGGGAAATATGCATTTTTTGGCCAACTTTTTTTTAAAAAAAATTACGTACTTTTCTACAACTAAATCAGTGTAAAATTCTGGAAAGAAAGACAAAAAGGTCCATAAGTCTGCAGAATCCATGTGACTCAGGAAAAGCCGGTCCACTCTGGAATCCGTGGGTTGGATTCGTAGAAATCCAAACTGATCTGATTCCCTTGCAGATTTCTCCGACATCCCTACTAAGTACCTTCTGCATGCAAATGAGGTGCTGTCCCACTGAACTATCTTCCCTAGCTGAAAGCATAGGAAGCTGCATTAAACTACCGCTCTACCTAACTCAGTTTTGTCTGCACTGACCAGCAGTGTCAGTCCAAAGTCTCAGACAGGGGTCTTCCCCAGCCCTGTCTGGAGACATTGGGGATCAAGCCTGAAACTTTCTGCATGCAGAGCCAGTGCTCTGGTACTGAGCTGCAGCTTCCTCCCCCATGATGCACTTACTTTCCGTGTTTGTTTATTATGGGGACTTATTTCCAGACCTTCAAATAGATTCCCTGGGCAGCTTACAGTATTAAATCAAAGTACAAGAGGAAAACCATTTAAACATATGCAGACAGTACGGCCTAAAAGCAGCAGGTCCTAAAATGGAGAAGAAAAAAAAGGAGTGCAGCAGAAAAACCTCACAGTGATAAAAGCATTTTGGTTTCAGGGCCTGGGAATATGAAAAGTCCTTTGCCCAGTGCTGGAGAGACATCAGAGTAGGTGCCAGGTGAGATTCCCTAGGGAGAGCATTGCACAACTGTCACTGAGAAAGCTCTCTTCCCAGCGGTAACCATCCGCTGCACTTCAAATGATGGAGGAATCCCTGGAAGGGTCACTCTGGCAACCGTTGATGTGTTGGACTACAACTCCCATCATCCCCAGATAGCATGCTGACTGAGGATGATGAAAGTTGCAGTCCAACACATCTGGAGCCTGCCAGGTTGCAGGGGCATTGCTAGGGATTGAAAAGTTTCGGGTGGGGGGCAGGCCTGTGGGACTCCACCTGCATAAAAACTGTGTGTGCTAATTTGTACCTATATATCCAGATTTAGAAATAATTACGATGATGGATTTAAATTGCACAAGAGGCAAAGCCAGTTCATTAATCTCACACCAAAATCATCTCAAATAAAATCCATTCTTTAATTAATTTGCACCCTGTCCCAATGGTGTTCTAAACCAATGGAAAAAAAAATTCTTCTAAGCTTAATTGCCATGCAGGGGAAGATTTGGGGTGGGGGTTCACAGCACGTAGGAAGGGGAGAGCTAACCCTTCCCTGCCCAGCTGCAATCCCTCTTCAAAATTGCCCCCGCATGGCAATTAAGTTAAGCAAAAAAACTTCCATTGGCACCAATGGACACTCAGGGCTCAGTGGAATAGATCCAGGCCCCTGGGAAAGAGATCTGGGGCGCAGGGGAAACAGAGCCGGGGCCCAGGGGAAACAGAGTTGGGGCACAGAGGAAACAGAGCTGGGGCCCAGGGGAAACAGAGCCAGGCTGGGCCCCATGGACCCAGGCCGGGCCCCATGGACCCAGGCCTAGCAAAGCCCTGGCCTTAAGAGTATGGACAGGTACATGTGGAGCGAGGCAGTTCTTCAGATACCCTGGTCCCAAGCTAGGATGGATCTTAACAGTCAAAAACAACAGGTCGACTTGGGCCTGGAAACAACACAGAAGCTGACACAGCTGGCAAAGCACCGTCATGATATGATCATAAGGCCCGGCCCCCATTCGCAATCAAGCAGCTGTCTTTTGGACCTATTACAGTTTCTGAACCACCTTCAAAAGGCAGCCCCATGTATTAAACATTACATTAATCTAACCTGGACATTACCAGAGCACGGAGAACGGAGGCCAGGGTTCCTGTCATGATATTTTTGTTTTACTGATGCTGTGTAATTTCGTTTTATTTTCTCTGCTACCAGAGAACAATTACACCGCAATTTGTTGGTTTTGGTTATTTTGGTTTATTATTGTATTCTTTAATATTTCATGCTTTCTTTGTGAGCTGCCCAGAGAACACGATTATTGGGTGTTATATATAAATATCATAAATAAAATTAAAATAAAAATAGACCAAGAGCTTAACATTTTGGGAACTCAGAAACAGCTTTAGGCACAGAGCCATTGGAAAGAGACTAACAGCACAATCTTATGCATGTATACTCAGAGGTAAGTCCCATTGAGTTCAAAGGGATTTACTCCTAGGGACGTTACAAGAATATCATTTAGGTTCAGAAGTCATTCAGAAGTGCCACATTCGCAACCCCAAACTCCAACGCGAGCATAATTCCCAAATTTTGTGCAAATTCAGTCATAGAAAAATACACAGAATTTTAAAAAACGGCCAAAAATGTACATTTCCCCCATAGGCTTAAGCATGAAAATGCACATTTGGGGGGAAGTTGTGCATTTTTGCATGTGCAAAGTTGCGCAAATTCAGAAACAAAACAATACAAATCCGTTGATGGGCAGACGATGGAACAAAAGGCACCTGACAATCTGTGAAACACAGAAGGAATGGATTTCACACAGGCCATACATCCCTAGTTTCAGGCAGGATTTTTTTTTTTCCAGCCCTACCTGGAAGTGCCGGGGATCAAGCCTAGGACCTGCTGCATGCAAAGCCGGGGCTCTGCATAGCATATGCACAGGCTATGTACAGCACAGTACCAGCTAGTACCTGAGGCTCTTTGAAGGTTCAGACAGGTAGCCTAATTTAGCCCAGGTTCAACTTTTATGGAAAGGTCCTCTTTCTGTCCCAGGCCTCCTCTACAATTCCCAACGCTGTCATCTCTTGTGCGGAGGAGAAAGGATTCGAACGCCAACAAAAGGAAGCTCAAGTTGGGGGAATGGCGGAGGAGGGGATGAAGAAAGCATGCCCATCACACTGGTGACAAAATAAAACCCAAATAATTAATGCAATTACTAGGAAATGATGAGCTCAACACAACAAGCAACATTGTAGTAATTATCCGAAAACTCAGAGCTTTCGCCATCTGTGCAAATCCCCCCGCACCCACAGGCAGAAAGTGGGTTGCCGCCTTGCATCAGGACCTTGGAGAGCGGCCAGGCCAGAGGCTCAGGTGGGTGCTGGGCAAGGAGAGGGCCTTGCACAGATATCCAGTGGGGGCATTCCTCAGCGTGCATCCGCCCCTTCATCCCGGCAGGGGCATCCGGGCAGCCATAATTAGCGACAAGATATTGGGAGGCCCGGCTTGGAACCCCAATGAGGTTCTCCTTCTCTCTGTGGGGCGGGTTTTGCCCTATGGGTTCAGCACCTTGGGTAGCTCCTTTAGAGTTCTGGCTGGTTCTGACTGAAACCCGGAGTGGATTCACCACCCCTCCAAAAACAAAGCCTCCACCTTCAGCTACAAGCGGAAATTGCCATTGAGTTTCCGAACTATTGGGGGTGTTGCACCTCTTCTGTGTGCACAACCGTCTCGGTGCCATCCACACCAGTGGGTGTGACGTAGCCACATTGGGATCAGGTGGGGGGAGAGAAAGGAAATGATCCAATTCACCTGATCAGCCATTTAAAAAGAAATCCCTTGAACTCCAATCAGTCTTTTTTGTTGTTTTTAAACCATCAATAATTTGCAACCACAGCACTGATGTATTAAAGCACCAATTTCGGTCATGGCTGGCTTTAACCTTGCCCTCAGCAAGCTTAGAAGTTAAAGCCTCTCCCTGATCCTGAGCAGGAATGCTGGGATTGGAGGAAGACTTCAGGGCATAGTCTGAAGGCACAGGAGGGAGGAAGACACCTTGCTGAAGCTAAGCAGCTCTGGGTCTGGTCAGTGCTTGGAGGGGAGACCCCCTGGGAATCGCATGTAGCCCCTTAAGTTCTACAAGGTGAGATATAAATGTAAGAAATAAATAAACATCAATAAATAAATAAAATAAGACTTAACACACACACCGCATCCCAGCTTGAATGTATGCACATGTGTGTCATTAGGTTTGGTTGGGTGCACATGCATGGCCCTTGGCAGCCCACCCAGTGCTGCATGTAGCCCACAGGGCTGTACAAGTGATGTAGACAAGACTAAACTCAGTGGATCTGACGCTGTATTTTTCCCCCTCCCTCATAATACCAGAACCCAGTGGGTTCAGCCCATGAAGTTAACAGGAGGGACATTCAGGACAGATAAAAGGAAGAACTTCTTCACACAGCGCATAGTTCAGCTATGGAATTCGCTACCACAAGACGTGGTGAAGGCCACCGCTTCTGACAGCTCTGGAGGGGGATTCGACGAATTCCTAGAGGAGGAGGGTATCAGTGGCTGCTAGTCCTGAGGTGATATGCTACCTCCAGTATCGCAGGCGGTCTGCCTACGTGCCTCAGTTGCTATGCACACAAGTCAGGGGATGCTCTTGCACGCCTGTCCTGCTTCCGGGCTTCCCTTTGGGGCATCTGGTTGGCCACTGTGTGAGCAGAATGCTGGGCGAAATGGGCCCTCGGTCTGATCCAGCAGGGCTCTCCTTATGTTCTTATGCAGTGCCTCGTGATTTCAAAGTGAGGCTGAGTGCAGGATCGGGGAGGAATGACCCCTGGCCCCCCACGCCCACTCTCTCAAGCTAGCCAAGCAAAACACAGAAATGTGTGCAGATGTGCCGAATGCGCGTGAATCTATTCAGGCCACAGAGCAGGGGTTTTCTCAACACAGGGCACGCACATGCTCTCAGGGGATCAATGGGTCTCCTCTTTAGCGCAGCTGACCCCCTGCTGCGCATAAGCGCAGAGGGCTCCAGACTCTAGTCTCCTCCGTTCCGTGACTGGGCGCATGGATCATACAAGATTGTACCATCTGCTAGCATTCTCCCCTACCTTAAGAACATATCAATTCAACCGTGCTGGGTGGGGTTACACTCCCCTGGAAGACTCGGCTTCGCAGCTTGGGTGTACTCCTGGATTCAAGCCTGAACCTGGATGCCCAGGTTTCAACAGCAGCCACGAGTGCATTGGCGTAATCGAGGCTGGTGAGCCAACTGATGTCCTTATGTCTTTAGCCTATGGCAGCTCCCTATGTACATGTGTGTGCAAAGCCCAGGTTGAATGTGTGGCGCTGTTGCGGTATTCCCCTTTCTGAGTGGCCTTACTCTCTGCCTTCTCCGTCCCTCCTTCTCCGGATAAATGCCTTCTTCTTCTGCCTCCTCTGGCCCTCCTCCCTCCTCCTCCAGTGGTTTTAGGCACAGGCCAGGGGAGTCCTCTATGTGTCACCTGGAACAATGCACAAGGGACCGGAGCCATGCTCCCGGAGATTCTCCACGGCGGGGAAGAGAGGGCTCGATGCGCATAGCCCGTGTGCACCTTGCATCTTTTGGCAGCATACTCGGCAGTTGACCTTGGGCTGTCCTTGCAGAGAACGCCAAAGCTGGCTGGGCCGGACAAGGGAAGCAACTCAGCACAAAAAAAATGAATCGGCACCCATCACAGGGAGTGCCACTAACGGGAGTAGGCAGGGAAAGGGAGAGCATGCCCAAATAAAAACAAAACCTTGTGAAATGTCCTCAGCAGAAACATACACACACACACACACACACACACACGGGGGGGGGGGGGGCAAAGCAATGAAAGGAGCAATCAACAAAAATGCAGGCAGATGCTAAAAATGGGGGAGAGAAGTGATGGAACCCAGGACAGGAAAAAACAATTCACTTAAGATACTTCAGTAGCAGTACAAAGGGCACCATTCTATTCCTTGCATGTGAATCTTGCCTTTCTTCGAAGGAGCTGAAAGCAGCATACATGGTTCGCACACACACTCACATACGCACATTTTATCCTCGCAATGACCCTGTGAGGGAGGTTAGGCTGAGATGGAAGGAACAGCCAATGGTCACCCAGTGCAAGCTTCATGGCCAGCTGGGGATTCGAATTTGAGTCTCCCTCGTCCTACTTCAATGGTTTAATCCAGTTTTCCCCAACCTGGTGCTCTTCAGAGGTGTTGGACTGCAACTCCCATAATTCCCAACCAGCATGCTGGTTGGGAATTATGGGAGTTGCAGTCCAACACCTCTGAAGAGCACCAGGTTGAGGAAAGCTTGCTCTAACCACTGCACCACCCTGCCTTGATGTTTTAAATTCCTAGAAAGGGAGCTACCAGGTTTCAAGCTGGCTGTGCTTACTCAGCAGTGAAGGGAAGACACTCTGCACATGCTTATGAGAACAATTATTAAGTTTGCACATTCCTCGTCAAAGCCTATTGAAATCAGGCATTGGGGCAGGACTGAGTCCTGGCTCCAATCAAACCCAGATTGAAAAAGTCGTTCAAACATCAGGAAGAAACTTGAAATAGCCTTCTGAAGGATGCTGGGAGGTGGGTGGTGGTCCTATTTCAGTGCCTGAACTTGTTGCAATATAGTTTATAGAAGTGGAAGATCGTCCACCACTCCGCAGAAGTGCTACTTATTTCAGAACACTAGTCATGGATTTTCTGCCCCAGGGGTGTGGAACCTCAGGCCTGTGGGCCAAATCCGGCCCTCCGAAGTTCCCCACATAGCCACGCCCCCTTCCCCTGACCGACTATCTTTTGGTGGTTTCCCAGTTTTTCTGCAGCTTTTTCCCAATCCTAAAAATTGGGCACCTACTTTGTAGACCTTCCAGCGCCAGGTGAAGCCCTTTTGATTCTCCCAGTATTTTAGCATTTTAGCTTCCAAGTCTTTTAGCTCTGGTGAATCTGTATTTTAAATCTCTGCATTGCTGCTAGGTTTTATTCTGGTTGTACTGTCATTTTGTGATTTTAAGCTTTCATATTATGTATTGTTTTATGCTGTGCTTAGTAGATTTAGTTTTTGTGAACCGCCCAGGGAGCTTCACTATTGGGTGATACAGAAATGAGAGGAGGAGGAGGAGGAGGAGGAGGAAGAAGAAGAAGTTGTTGTTGAAATGTCTGTCCTAGAGCTTATCTAGTGGCAGTAATAACTTTCAGCTAAAATACGCTAGAATTTTTCGTCTTTTGGCCCGGCCCTTTTTGCCTTCACCCCCAGCTGTCAGTGGAACGTGGCCCCCGAGAGCTTCACAAAAACTCAGCTTGGGCTGTAAGAGGTTCCCCACCCCGGTGTACACCAACCGAGAGTGGCTCTCCAGGGATGCAAGCAGAGAAGTGGTTTTCCCAGCCTTACCTGGAAACTGCGCTTAGAATCTTTGGCATGCAATGTATGCACTGCGCCATGGAGCTATGGCCCTTCTTAGAGGGTCTGATGTTCAGAGGTGGGCCATTGGAAGCTTGCACATGCCACACAGGGGATCAAATTCCCTTTTTAACATGGAATATGAGTCGGCCTGCAACAATACCACCCCTTTCCCATTCCTACAATCACAATATGGGCTGGAATCCCACCTTCCATCTTAATCCCTCCTCCCATGGGGCGGGGGAGGAGGAAGATCCAGTAGCTAGCTGTTCACATGCTCAATTCATGTGCGAATTGGCGGACAGAATTCAAATATAAACATATCCCCACCTTCCAGATCTGGAGGTGACTTCCTGGCCTAGTCCCATACAAACATCAGAAGATCCCTGCTGGATCGAGCCAAGGGTCCGTCTAGTCCAGCATTCTGTTCACACAGTGGCCAACCAGCTGCCCTGGGAAACCCACAAGCAGGACAGGAGTGCCACAGCACCCTCCTGCCCATGTTCCCCAGCAACTGGAGAACACAGGCTCACTGCCTCTGGGACTGGAGGGAACACATCGCCATCAGGACTAGGAGCCACTGACAGCCTCCTCCTCCATGTATTTGTCTAATTGATGGAGGATAAGAGGAAGTGTGGTGTAGTGGTTAGAGTGTTGGACTGGGACTCGGGAGATCCAGGTTCTTAGTCCCCACTCAGCCACGAAACTCACTAGGTGGCTTTGGGCCAGTCGCTGACTCTGTTTCAACTACCTCACAGGGTTGTTGCGAGGATAAAACGTAGAGGAAGAGGATCATGTACGCCGCCTTGAGCTCCTTGGAGAAAAAATGTCAGGATATAAATGTAATAAAAAAGAAATACAAATAAATGGATTGTAGAAACAAAACTGCAGCTTTAGGTTCTGGTTCCAGAAAGCTGAAAGTTATGAGTAGTAGGGTTGTCACCTTACGGGTTCTCCTTCCCTGAGCATTTCTAAAAGACTGTACAAGCCACGCGCTGCCAAGCCAAACACGAGCCCTGAGCTATGCATGGTGTCCTGCCAGGGGTTCCATAAACTTCCCATTTCTGCCACCTGTCTGGGAACTGCAAAATCTTGTTTTATTTCTATTAAAATATTTCTACCCCCCTTGTCCGTCCCTTGTGGGGCCTTCACGGTGGCGAGCGACCGTTATTTAAAATGGAACAATCAAACAAAGTAGCTTTAAAGCACAGGCACACACTTGCCAATAAAACAGTAAAAAAAAAAAAAAAACCCTGCAGAAAATAGCAGCAATATTATATCAGGAAAAAAAAAATGCACAACCAGAACCATTTCAGATTACTTCAAAGAGTGCCCTGATCAAATGCCTGTCTTAAACAGAACCGTTTTTAACTGCTCGCCTCAAAACAGGAGAGAGAGAGAGGAAGTCAGACAAGTCTCCCTGGGCATAAAACCTTTGGTGCTTGGGCGCAAGAAGGACTTCCATAATACTGGAAGTGTATGAGAAGCTCCGTGCATGAGGAGGCAGCAGAAAGTAGACCTCCATACATTCTGGACTTCAACCCCCAGCGCTTCTGACCATTGGGAATGCTGGCAAGGGCTTCTGGGAGTCAAAGTCAGAGAGCCAGCATGGTGTAGTGGCGAGAGTGTTGGACTGGGAGCCAGGACATCCGGGTTCTAGTCCCCACTTGGCCATGGTAGCTCGCTGGGTGACTTTGGCCAGTCACAGACTCTCAGCCCAACCTACCTCACAGGGTTGTTGTTGTGAGGATAAAACAGAGAGGAAGAGGATCATGTCAGCCGCCTTGGGTTCCTTGCAAGAGGAAAAAAGGTGGGATATAAATGCAACAAATGAATAAAATAGATAAGTAAAGTCCAAGACATCTAGTGATGTACCTTCAGTCCACCCCTGCCTTAGATACCCCAGACTTTGTGTGTGTGTCTGGGATGGTCCATTAGCTCAGTGGCAGAGCCCTTGCTTTGCATGCAGAAGGTCCCGGGTTTGATCTCCGGCATCTCCAGGCAGGGCTGGGAAAACTCCTGCCTGAAACCCTGGAGAGCCGCTGCTGCCAGTAAATGTCGACAATACTGGGCTAGATGGACCCAGGGTCTGACTCCGTAGAAGGCAGCTTCCGATGCCCTGTGTGTGTTTTTCTGTTCCCCCTCCACTCCATCTTTTAACTGTCCTAGCCAGGCAGCAAGAAACAGGAGCCTTATCAAGCCATGCGCGGCATTTTGCTTCAGGGGTCCTGCTGGAATTAATCGCTCGCCCGAAGTTGGAGCCAGGGTTCGGTCCAAGAACACGGCAAAGCACTGGCCTCGCTGAACATGTGCCGAGCGCCTTCCCTCAGGGGAGAAGAACCACCACCAACTCCATGCACAATCTGAGACTCTGCAGGATTAATTAAAAAAAACCCCAAAAGGACACGCAGATAAACAGCGCCGCTGGGTTGACCTCTCATTCCAGAAATTATCCACCAGCACATGAGAAACAACAGCTTCTTCCTCACCCAGACACGCAAAAGCAAACGGGATTATCTTCCCATGCACACGTACACCACAAGCACATTTGTCTGCCTGGGTCAGCATGGTTGGGCAGCTGCCAAGGGCCCACACCCCAGCAGGGGCCCACTGACAAGCATCCCCTGGAGTTGCTCCTCCTCTTTGCCTTTGCAACCTGCTTGTTCCCCTGCCTCTTGCTCTGGCTGAGACAACGTCGGTGGCGAGAAGGAGCAGCAGCAGATGCCCCCGCCTCCTTGCTCCCTGGCTGTCTCCGCCCAACAAGCAAGCAAGTGGTAACAATGATGAGGAAGAGCAAGAGCAGCTGGGGACCGTGGCCGGGAGAAGGACGACTGACTCAGGGAGGGACCAATGGAGGGTGACTTGCCCAAGGGCCCTCCGAAACCTGAACCCAGCACCAGCCTGCCTCCCAAAATGCACCCCGCCCCGCTACATGCACCCCTCCTGCTCCATCACTGAGAAACCACACTCTCCGAAAGGCATCGGATGCATTTTATTCTAAATCCATCTGCTCGCCAGGCCAGCGTTTCCACGGCAACCGGCCGCCCGTCACCCCAGCCCCCTTTCGCCGCCGAGGGGTCAGTCAGCAGAAGTGTCCTCTGCGGCTTGCCGGCGAGCCAACAGAGGCACCGCAGCCAAGCCACCTCCATGGCAACCAGCCAAGTGTGGTTGCCAGCCACCACCTTCTGTTTGCCAGCCTACCTCCCCAGACAACAGGCAGCCGCCGGCGTGCCTGTGTGTGGGTGTTGTGTGTGTGTGAGAGAGAGAGAGAGAAAGCAGCCAGAGAGAGTATCCTTGACGTAAACGAGCCCCATTTGGTATCTTGTGCGAGACGAGGGGTGTGCTCGTGGAGGGATTATGTAAACCCAAAGCATCTGATTGCTGCAGAGTTCCTAAAACAGTTGCCAGCGGCCCCAGGCAAAAGGGAAAAAAAAGAAGGGCAAGCTGGAATGATGCGTGGACAGGCCACCGTTCAAGACAAGTTGTGCATAGGTATTTAGCAGCCCCGATCCTGGAAATGGGCAGGAACCAAGACGCCAGTTAGTTGGTTCCCAGGACTACAGGAAGGGGGGCAGGGCTGGGCCAAGGCATTTTCCGGCCTGAGGTGAAGACTAAATCCATGGACACGGTCCAACTGGCTCCCAGCTCGTTTCCAGGCCCAATTCAAGGTGCTGCTGTTAACCTACAAAGCCCTTCATGGCTTGCGGCCACACTGAGCAGTATCCAAATGGTGTCATTCCGCAAACTCAAATAGCAGTAGCAGAGCTCCGCTGAATCTTTCCGTTACGCAAGCGGGTGCCCATCCCGCTTGCACAAGCAGTTGCGCAAGCAGTTGTGCAACCAACTGCTCAACAGATCGCACAATGGGTGCAAAGCACTTGCGCGACCGGTTGCACGATAGCTGTGAGCAACAGAACCAGTGTGCTATAGCGGCGAGAGTGTTGGACTGGGAGTTGGGAGATCCGGGTTCTAGTCCCCACTCGGCCATGGAAACTCACTGGGTGTCTTTGGGCCAGTCGCAGACTCTCAGCCCAACCCACCTCACAGGGTTGTTGTTGTGAGGATAACATCGGGAGGAGGAGGATTATGTACACACCTTGGGTTCCTTGGAGGAAAGAAGGCGGAATATAAATGCAATCAATCAATCAATAACAGGTTGCACAATGGGCTGCACAAGAGCTATGCACAACTACTTGCGCAAATGTAACTTTAGTTGGATTCTTCCCTTGCTCATAGTTCAGAACCTGGTTTCTGCTAACGTGACATCATTTGCACTAATGGAATGACACAACTGGATACTGCTCAGTATTTAAAACACTGCCTCTTCCCATATGTTGCTGCCCATGCCCTGAGATTGTCATCTGAGGCCTTATTCCAAGTGCCCCCACACACTGAGTTTGGTGGGTGGCTACTCATGAACAAGCCTTTTCTGTAGTGGCCCCCAGAGGGTGGGATGCTCTCCCTAGAGAGGTTCGCCTGCCACCTGTTCTGCTTACTTTTCAGCATCAGGCAAAGACCTTTTTATTCTCCCAGGCCTTCTAGAAGTATTTTAACTGCTGCTTGCTTTATTTTTAATACATCGAATGCTGCATCTTAACATCATCCTCTCCATGTTTTCAGCTGGTCAATTATTTATCTCTTTTAAAAGCTGAATTTCTGTCGCCACTTTTAAAAACAATACTTTTTAATGTGTTTCATCATTGTTTTATTTTCACTTTTATTATGTACATCGCCCTGAGAGGTTCGGCTAGAGGGCAACACATAAACTGAATAAATGAATAAATGAAAAGTACTGGATTGGCAGCTGAATCTTCAACACTGATGATGGGAAAGCATCCTCCACCACATCTGAAAGCAACAAGCTAGCTTGGGGGGGGGGGGTAGAGCTAAGGATATGTAAAGAATCCACAACAGACTCAAACAAGGTCGGACTTGGTTTTTTCCGAGTCGTGCACATTCCTCGGACTTGTGGCCCTTTTTTTACTTTTGGGGAGATCTCACTAGTGTGCATTAGTGCTAATTCACACTTGCACTAATGCATACTTGCACTGATGTGCATTAGCGCTAATTCACACTTGCACTACTGGGTAGTTGCACTAATGCGCATTACAGCCAAAATTTGTGCAAATGTTTTTCCACAAAAAATAGTTTATGGATATTCCTCCAAGCTGGCCCAAATTGCTGCACAATGAGCTGGTGGTGGAAGATGGAATGGAGCCCAAGGGCGCTGAGCTGATGACAAGCTTGTTGAGCGCCACCCCCCAACCAGATTCCTCCAACATCCTTAGCATAAGTGGAACAAAATTATCATAATTCCCCCACCCCAAATCTGATTCCATCAGCGGACCATGTAACAAAAGACACCTGACAATCCATGAAACACAGACGGAACCGATTTAACAAAGTCCGTACATGCCTAGGCAGGGCAAACTGCTTGACATACTGCTCTCTCCTCCAACACCTTGCTGCTGCCTCCCAGCATCTGCCGCCTGAGGCAACTGCCTCACTTTGCCTAAATATGATTCTATGATTCTATGGTAGGGCCAGCCCTGGGAAGGGCCCACCATTTGCCACCTGCCCCACAATTTGAGTGCAGGTGCTGCAGTCTGGAGAAATGGGCCTGCAGAGTGCATAGGAATGTAGGAGGCTGCCGTATAGCGGGTCAGAATATTCGTTTTTCCCTGATCTAAAAGGCTAAAGTGCCTTTATTGGCAGTCAGAACTGTAGGGTAAAATATGGTGGTGTTTTTGGCATTCTGGCCCCACCCCTTTGCCTTTGCCCCACCCCACCACTGCAATGTGGCCCTCAGACTGAAAGACGTTCTCCACCCTTGGAAGAAATCATAATAAATAAAAGGGCCAGAGTGACAGGGAGGAGGGCATGAAAGCCCTGCCTGTAGAGAAGGCAAAATAAGCAGAGCATCCAGAAGATATGAAAGGAGGAGGAGGATGGGAAGGTGGAGGAGGAGAAGATGGTGGAAGAGGAGGAGTGGAGGAGGAGGGGAAGGTGGAGAAGGAGAAAAACAATAACAAGAAAAACAACATCACCTCTAAGCATGAGCAGAATGCATGCACTCCTCTCGCTACTGAGTAACCACAGGCTGTCCCCAGTACAACAGATATTAAGTCGCAGGGCCTTGCTTCCTGTGAGGATGGGTTCCAGGAGCAAGAACTCTCTCTCTCTCCTTTTAAAGAAATCACATCACAGGATCGGCCCTCTGGTGCCAGCACAGGGAGGCAGGGGAATCGAGATGGGGGGGTGGAGGAAGAGACTTCCCCCCTCCAGGGTCTCCCTCTCCCTCCCACACCAGCTTCCCCAGTGCTGGCTGCCTGCAGCGCATGCTGGATTCCTGCCAGTGCAGCAGACGCGGCCATAAACAGAGAAGTAATAGCTGGATAAATGGCATGCAGCTGGGGACCACCTTCCCTTTGACCCATGAGATGTTTGTTTCCTCTGCCTGGACTGATTATCACGGCCACTTCTGCGATGCCACATTCTTCACAGCGTGCTCGGTGCTGTACAGAACATGGAAGGCGGGGCGGGATGCTCCCTGCTTACAATCCACATCGTACTGATTTTTTTCCTTTTAAACTAGGGAAGAGGTGGGGAGAGAAACCATTAATTATGGGGACGGGGGAATCCTAGGCAGCAAGGATGAGTCCGGGGTTGTCCGCGAAGCAGGGCTGTACGAGAACTGAGTTACAGTTTGTCCGACATGACAACTTGCCCATGCACAACCTCAAACACGGATGCGCTTTTCTTGGGCAAAGTTCACATATTCCTGAGCTGCCAATCACATTCAAAGAAAGTGTTTGTCAGGAAAATACACGCTTTTAAAATGTGCGGGGTGGGGGAAAGCTATGCATTCTCATGCTTTGGGCGACAGGGGGCAGTACAAATTTGGATGTGCGCTTTTAAAAAAATGCGCACGTTTCCCGTTTGAGCGGCAACAAAAACACAGCTCACCTTTGGGAACAGGGATGAGGTGAAGCATGCTTCAAGGTGGCACTTAGAGAACCTCTTGAGCTTTGCTGATTCTCTCATCCCAACCACGAAGGCTTTGCGGAAGAAAATCCAGCTTCAGGAGGGGTGGAGGAAGCAACAGTGGAGACTGGTGGCTCTGATGTCAGTGGGGCGGTGAATCCACTCCGGGTTTCAGTCAGAACCACTCAGAACTCTAAAGGAGCCATCCGTTTTATCTAAAGGAGCTATCTGTTGTATCTTCACAACAACCCTGTGAGGTAGGTTAAGCTGACAGAGAATGGCTGACCCAGGGCCACCCAGTAGGAGCGTCGTGACCCAGTGGGGATTTGAACTTGCGTCTGCCCAATCCTAGTCGGAAACTCTAACCACTATATCACACTCACTCCATCTTTTCAGTTCCTAGAAAGAGAGGTGGCTTGAAAGTCAGGCTGTGGTTACTCATCAGTGAAGGAAAGACACTCTGCACATGCTCAGAGGCACTATTATTAATTTATCCGAAACTCAAAGCAGATTCACCACCCCAATGACAGCAGTACCAGATATAAAGTTCAGCAAGGCTATCGCTGAGTTGGAGGTAGCCATGGCTCTCTGGTAGGCGCCTTCCTCTGTCAGGAGGCCCCCTCCGTTTTCCCTGGAGGTAGGTTAGGCTGAGAGTCAGTGACTGGCCCCAACTCAGCCAATGCGCTTCATAGGCGAGTGGGGACTTGAACCCAGGACTCCCCAGTCCCAAGCCAACACTGTAACCGCTATACCACACTGGCTCCCATATATAAATATATTTCTATTCATAACATAGATATAAATTAGCATATTCAGATTTTCTGCAGATTTGTGGCCTGTTAAGTCTGCACCCTGAAACTTGTTAAGTAATGCCCCCTGCGCAGAGACGGAGATGAAGAAAGCGGGCTGCAGGACAGCATGTGCAAAGCAAAGGGACGAGGGGTGCTTAAAGTGGCCACTTTTATTTTGAAGAAACAGCAACCATGGAGCCCCTTGCTCCAGAACCTGTCCTGATCCAAATCCTGATCCACACACAGAGAGCCCTTCAAACCGCAGCTTGGAGAGGCAATTTTCATCAAGGAGACAGCGTGAGGCCTCGGCTCGGACCAGGGACATCCTTCAGACTGGGGGGGTGGGGGGTGGAGGGGGTCATTGTTGCTTTATCCACAAAATAAAAGCAGGCAGGTTAAGCGGGCTTATTATAAAGTGTGCATGGATTGCAACGTATCATTTGCCCCCAAGGAGTGGTGCAAGGGAGACCAGGGAGGAGAATCACCTGTAAAACAGTGAGGACTAGAACACTGAGGAGAGACGTAGCCCAGATAAATACTTGAGGAGATGGCTTTTGCCATTATAGCAATGGGAGAAGAAGAGGGGGGGAACCAAGAGGAGTTCTGAATCCACTGGAAAAGGGAGAGAGGGCAAAGGCAGGCCAGTAAGATATTTGTGTGTGTGTGTGTGTGTGAGAAAGAGGTGAATATTGGTTCCAAAGGTCATAGAGACAACACTTAAGGATGCTAGACTTCCTTCCTTGCCCATCATAGAAATCAGAGTTAGACCCCAGCACATATGGAATTTTAAAAATCACCACTTCCTCCATCACCCACGATTCACCACAAACATGGTGATTCCTGTACAAAGCTTATTCGACCCTACAACAAAGAAAATGTAGCTGGGGATCAAATGCCCTTTGACCCATGAGATGCTGGCCCATGAGTTGCTGGACTGACTGAAATGACTGCTTCTAGTACGCAATACCCGTCACAATGTGCGAGGTGCTGTATAGAACGGGGAAGAGGTAGCATGTTCCTGTCTTACGTTATACAGATGAAAAACAGGGAACAGGGGATGAGATTTGAATAGGAATTCTGAGCTCACTCTCTTAACCTCTGTGATGCAGCAGCTCCAAGTGGATTTATGTATTTATTTTTTTATTTGATGTGTTTTGATTTACAGCCTGCCTATTTACCAAGGAAATGGCGCTCCTGGCAGCCAACAATAACAAAAACCAAAATCTAAAAGTACAAGCTTTGTTAAAACAATCATAAAACAAAGATGTTCAAAACACAATGAAAAAACAAACAATAAAACAACCCAACAAGCCGCCTTACACGCCAAACTGCTTGAATGAAATGTCTCTGCCTGCTGGTGGAAGGACGACAGAGAGGGAGCAAACCTAGACTCCCTCGGCAGGGAGTTCCAAAGCCTGTGAGCAGCCACTGAGAAGGCTCTGTCTTGGGTCGCCATCAAACGTGTCTCTGATTGGAGCGGAACTGAGAGAAGCTCCAATCAGAGGTTGGACCCGATAGCCTTGTAGGCCCCTTCCAACCCTACTATTTTTATTTATTTATTTGTTTATTAATTATTAAATTTATTAATCGCCCATCTGGCTGGTCACCTAGCCACTCTGGGCGATGTACAACATACAATAAAAACAGTTTAAAACAATAAAATTCTACAATAAAAACATTTTCTAAAATACCCTAACCCACCCCAAATGCCTGCCTGAACAACAACGTTTTTAATGCACGACGGAAGCTCATTAAAGAGGGGGCATGACGGAGTTCCCTAGGGAGGGAGTTCCACAGAGTGGGGGCCACCACAGAAAAGGCCCTCTCCCTCGTCCCCACCAGTCTAGCTGTCCTGGCTGATGGGACAGAGAGAAGGCCATCCGAGGCTGATCTTGTTAAGCGGCCTGTCTGGTGTTGCTGGAGGCGCTCCTTAAGACAGGCTGGGCCGGAACCATATAGGGTTTTAAAGGTCAAAACCAGCACCTTGAATTTGGCCCGGAAAACAACTGGTAACCAGTGCAATTCCTTCAGCACTGGAGTGATGTGATCTCGCCGGCGGCTGCCTTTAATCAGGCGAGCCGCCGCGTTCTGTACCAGCTGCAGTTTCCGAACCGTCTTCAAGGGTAACCCCACGTAGAGCGCATTACAGTAGTCTAAACGAGAGGAGACCAGGGCATGTACTACCGATGGGAGCAGATGGTCGGGAAGGAAGGGGCGCAGCCGCCGTATCAGATGGAGTTGATACAGCGCTGTCCGGCTCACAGCTGACACCTGAGCCTCCATAGACAGCTGGGAGTCCAAAATGACCCCCAGGCTGCAAACCTGGTCTTTCAAGGGTAGCCGTTCCCCATTCAACACCAGGTCAACATCCCCCAGCCTCCTCTTGTCTCCCACCAAAAGTACCTCGGTCTTGTCAGGGTTCAGCTTCAGCCTATTCCTCCCCATCCAGCCACTCACCGTCTCCAGACATTTGGACAGGGATTCTACGGCCAACCTTGGTGAAGATTTAAACGAGAGGTAGAGCTGTGTGTCATCCGCATATTGATGACACTGCACCCCAAACCTCCTGATGATAGCCCCCAGCGGCTTCACATAGATGTTAAATAGCATCGGGGAGAGGATGGAACCCTGTGGCACCCCACAAGTAAGTGGCCACGGGTCCGAAACCTCCCCTCCCAGTGCTACCCTCTGGTACCTGCCGGAGAGGAAGGACCGGAACCACCGCAATACGGTGTCCCCAATGCCCAACCCCTCCAGGCGGTCCAGGAGGATATCGTGGTCAACGGTATCGAAAGCCGCTGAGAGGTCGAGGAGAACAAGGAAGGAGCTGAGCATTCACCCCTATCCAGAGCCCTCCTCATATCATCTACCAAGGCGACCAAGGCCGTTTCTGTCCCATGCCCAGGCCTGAAGCCCGACTGAAATGGGTCTAGATAATCAATTTCTTCCAAGTGTGCCTTCAACTGCACCGCCACCACCCACTCAGTTACCTTGCCCCAAAATGGCAGATTTGAGACTGGGAGAAAGTTGTTCAGAACTTGAGGATCCAAGGAGGGCTTCTTTAAGAGCGGTCTTATCACTGCCTCCTTGACGGCTGATGGCATCACTCCCTCCTCAAGGGAGGCGTTCACCACCACCTTGATCCCCTCACCCAGTCTCTCTCTGCAGCTCATAATGAGCCAAGATGGGCAAGGATCAAGTAAGCAGGTGGTCGGCCGTACCGATGAAAGCACCTTGTCCGCTTCATCAGGAGGAAGAAGCTGGAACTGATCCCACAAAACCGGTTTGCCACAGGCCGCCTCTCGCTCACTAACTGTATCCACAGCGTGCAGAGTAACACACCTAATCTGATCAATTTTATCTGCAAAGTGCCTTGCCAAGGCCTCACAGGAGGCCTTAGAATGCTCCAGTGCTTCCTATTCTATGATATGATTCTTAAGCACCTCTTCCAAAGATCCTAAGACTCAGGCAGGCCCATATGGGGGAAGGCAGCCTTTCAAATAGCCAGGTCCAAACCCATACAGGGCTTTATTGGTCATAACCAGCACTCTGAATTTTGCCCAGATGCAGACTGGTAGCCAGTGATTCCGCTGGAACACAGGAGTCACATGCTCCCTTTAACCAGCCCTGGTCAACACTCTGGCCACAGCATTCTGGACCAGCTGAAGTCTCTGAACAGTCTTCAAAGGCCACCCCATGCAGAGCACGTTACAGCAGTCCAGAGCGGATGTAACTAAAAGCTCTTACCTTCACTGCAAAACTTGCCCTGGAAGCCGGTGAGGCTGCAGTCACACTGCACCTCACTGTTCACCACGGTGCAGATCCCGCCGTTGACGCAGGGGTTCTGCTTGGTGCACAGGTACTCCATGTCACTGCGGATGCCTTGACTGCCCAGCAGGGTGGGGGGCATGTCCCCCACCTTGAGGTTGGCCACCATCCCGCGGAACGGCATCTCGTACTTGACGGTGCTGAGGGTGAGGGCCGACAGGCGGACGTCCGGCGGGATGCCCCCCACAAAGAGGTCGCTCTCCACCGTCATGTCGCGCCGCTTGGACTTGACCTCGGCCGTGCGGGCCTCGCCATCCACTACCAGCATGGTCTCCCGGTAGTTGCGGGTCAAGAGGAGCATGTGCCAGCGGTCGTCGTTGATGGGGGTCTCCAGGTGGAGGCTGGCGGGCTCGGCACACGAGATGGTGAAGCGCAGGCGGAAGCGGCCCTCCAAGATCAGCAGCTCCAAGAAGTCGCAGTCCCCGCCGTCATCCAGGTACAGGACTAGCGCCCGCGACACGTTGGTCTTGAGGCTGAAGCTCAGCTCCCCCGTGGAGCCGGCGTCCCAGCGGGCGTAGCGGGCCCACTGGCCCGTGGCGCCCCCGAACTCCAGCGCCGCTCCGCCCGCCCCGGGGCCCAGCGTCGAGGCCACCAGCAGCACCAAGGGCAGAAGCAGATGCGCCCGCCTCGCCATGGCGGCCCTCCCGGCTTGCCCCCGAGGTCCGCCTCAGATCCGCATGAGACAGGAGGGAGTTCCTGAGCGGAGGGAGGAGGAGCAGCAGAACAGCCCAAGCGCCAGAGGAGCGGAGGCGTCCTCCGCCAAGGCAAGCGGCCTGCGGGAGTCGTCGAATGCGGGGAGGGGGCTCTCGCGCAAGGAGGCGCCGATATCCACGCGTCCCGAGACCAGGGTGTGCGGAGGCCCTTCGGGTTTCCCCGTCCCCCCTCCCCGACAGCCGAGGTGACCCCGAAACTGCAGCTCACAGCATCCTGGTCCAGCAAGGGCTTGGTTGGGCGAGCAGAATGTCTCTCGGAGAGAGGGCGGCCCCCCGGACACCCCCACGGGCCAATGATCCCTCCGGATCCACAGAATGAGCTGCCTCCCTCCGTTGCTCGGCCGCCCGTCCAAGTCCGTTTCGAGCTCAGTCCGGAGTACGCATCGCAGAACGCTCAGGCCTGGGAAGAGGGTGGGGGAAAGGGGAGCAGGATGAGAAAAGAAGAAATGGTCAGCCATTGGTGCCGAATTTTTAAGATTGAGTTCTTGGAAGTGATTGGAGCTTTCCCTGAATGGCAGCAGACAAGGACGCGATCGGCTGCCCCTCCAGTCTCAGCCGCCAGGCCTCTCACTGCTTGCCAGAGAACCGTAGCCCTGGTCCCCTACCCATCCACATCACACCCCCTAGAAGAAGGGTGCAAGACCTGTTGCCCTCCAGATGTTGCTGGGCCACAACCCCCAACATCCCTGGCAATTGGGTGTGCTAGCTGGGGCTGATGGGAGTTGTAGTCCAGTCACCTTGGGAGGGCCACAGTTTTCCCACTCCTGTGCTAGAAGGATGTCTGAAGGCAAGTCACCGTCTTGTCCTCCACATCTCACACATATTGTGGGGAGGGAGGTGTTACGCAGCCTTTGCTCAGAGCAACTCCCCTCCTCATGCCCGCTTCTCCTGTTGCCTAGGGTGGAGCATTGGCTGTGCAGTGGGGTCTCAGCCCCCCTGGATCCAGGCTTCCCAGGAAGGGGAGGCAGTAATTCGGTAGGCCTGGTATCTGAGAGACCCGGGTTCAGCTCCTACCCCTGCCAGGTTGCCCTCAGGCACATCCATCCCTGTCGGACTCTGCTCTCTTATCCTCAGTGGAGGCTGGTGGCAGGGGCAGAAACGGTGAATCTGCTCTGGGTTTCAGCCAGTGCCAGTTTTATGTGTTTTTATTTGCTAGGCTGGTCACTGACCCTAACAATAAATGATTGATTGATTCAGAGCCAGTCAGAGCTCTAAAGGAGCTATCCTATCTAAAAGGGAGCTCCTGTAGAGTTCTGACTGAAACCCTGGACAGTCCCATTCTCCCCCCCCCCAATGTCCTTTTCACACCCACTTCCCTGAATGAGATGCCTGTCTCCAGCTGAAAACACACACACACCAAAGAACGGAAGCACCTGGTTACCTGGGTGCCTAAAATTCTTTCCTAAGCACGCAGGAAATTCCCAGTGGATTTCTAGCTAAAACATTGTGCCTAACCTTGTATTTTGGAGTACAGGGATTGGGAGTATTTTCTCCCTCCCTATTCATCTGCATCACACGCTCCATTACCGCAAAATCCTAGGGTGGTGACTGCAGTCTCTACGCAAGATCAGCCTTCCCTATCCTGCTGCCTTCCGGATGTGTTTGGACTGCCACTCCCATAATGCACAGCACATCTCGGGGGCACCAGGTTGGCTGCACACAACTAAGGATGGGGGGGTTGTTTTGTGTTCTTTTAGAAAGAAAAAAAGAAAGAAAGAAACAGCAGCAAAACTCTGCACCAAAAGCCAGATTCTGTGACCACCATTAAAAAAAATAAGTGTATGTTTTTGCATTTGTAGGTCATGGCCGGGGGGGGGGGGCGGCATTCCCTGAGCCCTGGGGATTTTAATCAGCCAGCCCTCTGGCTTTTGCGATTGCATTAGGCATTGCGTCAAGCAGTGTCAAGCTTCTCTGTTCAGCCATAAGGGCTAGAAACTTGTTTGTGTTTCAAAAGGAAAAGAATTTCGAGAATTCATATTCTCGAAATTCTTTTTGAGACTATGAATTTCAAGCCGCATTCTGGGCTCTTGCTTTGCTTGAACAGACGCAGATACAGCCAGACAGCCTTGTCTGGACTGGCTCAGCAAGGAAAAGCTAGCATGTGCACAATTTGTGGGGGAGAGAGGTGTCTGAATGCTTGTGTGTGGGAAAGAAGGCCTCCCCCGTGTTAGAGCAGTAAAAGAAATGTTCTTCTCACCTAACACCATTATTATTATTATTATTATTATTATTATTATTATTTAATGTGTTGCTTCCCACTGTAAAAAACAGTCTTGAAGAGATCTACACACACAAATAACAGAAACCCATAATTTATACAATGCGGGGGCACCCCAAATCAATATAAACCATATCCAGTGCAATAATGCAAATAAAAGCAACACTTTAAAAACATAACCTAAAAACAATACTAAAAGTGTCAAATTCTCTCTCTCTCCGCCAAGTCTAGAATGAATTTATTTATTTATTACATTTATATCCCCCCCTTTTTCCTCCTTAAGGAGCCCAAGGCGGCTTACGTGATCCCCCTCCTCTCCATGTTATCCTCACAACAACAACCCTGTGAGGTAGGTTGGGCTGAGAGTCTGTCACTGGCCCAGAGTCACCCAGTGAGCTTCCATGGCCGAGTGGGGACTAGAACCCGGATCTCCCGGCTCAACACTCTCGCCACTACACCAGAAAAGCAGCCCACAACAACGGAGCTATAACTAACATCCAAACGCCTGGGAAAATAAATATGTCTTTGCCTGGCCCTGTCGGCACCAGGCAGGTGTCCTTGGGGAGAGCTTTCCATAAACGCAAGGCTATCAACAAAAACGCCTGTTCCCAAACTGCCACCTCCACCCCCTGAATTTCTCTCGGCGGGGGGGGGGGGGGGGGCACACAGAGACGGGCTGATGAAGGGTGGGTTCCTGTGGGGTGAGGCAGCCCTTGAGGTATTTGGGTCCTGAGCCATGACAGGCTTTAGAGGTTAAAAGCAGAACTTTGAATTTGGCCCGGAAACCAGTTGGCGACGAGTCCAAGCAAGCCAGGACTGAATGCAGTATTTATTAATGTATTCATTAGATTATTAATCCGCCCCATAACCAGTGTCCTCTGGGCGGATGTTCACACCACCGAACCCCACTCAACGACCCGGCTACCGAATTCTGCACCAGCGGCCGTTTCCGAGCTGTTGAGTTCATCCGAACCCACTGCGCCGCCAGACCCACATCTGCCACACACACATGCCGGATCTTCCCCAACTCCTTCCCTCCTGCCGTTTCTGTGCTCTTTGCATGGGCACCGATGGCACCTTTCCTGAGCCCTGCGCGGGATCGGGGGCCCGGTGTCACTCACCGCACTAATGCAATGCAAATTTCATTCCCGTCAAATTGCCTTTTTGGAATGATTACCCTTGTAACTGACTGTCAGAGAAGCAATTTATTCCCCCCCCCTCTGCTCCCCCAGAGCCCGCTGTTCAGGGAGGTGGTGCATTTGCATCTTGTTACTGCATAAGAGCCTGATTATTTATAGCATGGGGGGGGGGGATGTACTAGAGGGAACGGAGACAGGGTGGGGAAGCAAGGAGAAAGAAAGTGGAGGGGAAGAGAGCTTCCCAGCTTGCAGCGCCAGCCAAATAAATTCTCCACCCAGTGCATCAAAGGAACCCAGAATCTTGGCTCCCATCAGTACTGCAGCGGGGGGGCGGGGTGTGCAAAAAAGTTCCCATTAATTTGTTTCAACTGGATTTCCCTTTTTCCTTTTTTAAAAATTTCCGTTTCTCCTCATAGGCTAAAACAGCATTCCCAACCTGATGCCCTCCAGATGTGTTGGACTACAACTGCCAGCATGCCCCCACCAGCATGCTGGGAACTGTGGTCCAACACACCAGGAAGACTGGGCTAAAAGGAGCCCCTCCTCCGAGGAAGCTTCCAAACCATCGTTAACCGAAAGGCAATGAAACGATGAACTACACGTACATGAGGAGTTGAATGGATCCATTTCTGCCAAGCTGTCCATGATCATTGGTGTGACATCAGACCAGAGGCACATATAGGGGCCCAGAGAGAGAGAGAGAGAGAGAGAGAGAGAGCAGATATGACCTCAAGGGCGCAATCCTATGCATGTGTAGACAGAAATCCTATGCATGTGCAGACAGAAAACAGTCCTACAACTCCCAGCATCCCCCAGCCAGCATAGCTTTGTTGGTTTTGCCTAGAATGTTAAATTAAGGGTGCAATGCTATGCATGTGCTGAGGCATGCTGGAAGTTGTCGGGCTGTTTTCTGTCTACACATGCATAGGATTGCGCCCTAAAGCACGCAGACATCAGAATCCCCAGGTATGCCGTGCCAAGCTCTGATGGCAACTTAAACAAGCATCCTTGTGGATGGAGAGGAGGGGCTGGTCTCCACAGCAACGGCAGGGATACGGCATCATGCAAATGAGCCGTGCGCCGGGGTTATTTATAAATTCTCCCTCGTCTGCTGCACCTCATTGGGTAATGGGCATAATTAACATTCGGCGTCTAATTAGCCAATCAAATTAAATTCCGCACCTGCAATGGGTGCTTGATTGAAGTCGGAGCTCTAGCTGCAGCCTCATTTCTCTCCCCACCACCACCACTCCACCGCACATCTCCAAAGGGCTGCAGAGGATGCAAAGCTGAAGACACCCCCCACACCACCAATAAAAACATGTCCCCCTCTTTTCTACCCTACCCCAATGTTACTAAGTTCAAACACTGCTCTGAAAAGGTGAAGCATGGAAGTGTACAACCAGAAAGACACGGGCAGGATGCGCTCAGGACATCTGGTCCACATCCCCCTCCCCAAAAAGCGATTATTATTTCTATTGTCATTTTCATTACTATTAATACACATGAAGCACCTCAGTTCTCTGTCTAGCAGCCTTACACCATGTCCCACGCCTTCGATGGCGACAGCTCAGCCAGAATTCAACAGGCGAAGCTGCCACGTTGGGGGCAACTTTATCTGTGAAATTGCGGCCCGCAAGTCAGCAGTAAAAGGCACAGGAGAGCCACCCAGAAGACTTGCAGGTGAGGGACAAGAGAGCCTCTGAGGACACATGGAGGGCCTTTGCCTCCACTTTGAGTAAGGAGCATCGGTTTCTGAGCTGAGTTCGTTTTAAAGAAAGCAAGCGCCAGATCCTACGCTTGTTTACTTGGGAGTAAGCCCCACTCTGTTCAATGGGACCTACTCTGTCCTAGGTAAGTGGCCAGTGGATGGCAGCTGCTAAGCTAGCCTTGTTGGAAAGTTATTAACTCCTAAAATGTTTGGGCGGCCTACTGGCCTGCATGCGGCTTTGTTACTCATTTGTGATGTAGACCATGTGAAATAAAAAGAAGACTCGCTTTTCTCTGATTTACCGGAATTCTCTGGCCTGTTTGCTGGGAAGTTTCTGGCCTGTTCTCACCAGCACCGTTGTCTGGGCTGGAGCAGGAGGCAAGTGAACAAGCAGGTTGTAGTGGGGAAGAGGAGGAGCAAGTCCAGGGGGCTCTGGTCGGTGGGCCCCTGCCAGGGTGTGGGCCCTTGGCAGGTGGCCAAACATGCCTACCCTTGGTGCTGGCCCTAAGCACTGCTCACCTTATTCAGCAGGGTCCCGAGACCCTCTGTGTCGCATTTACAGGGGGCTAGAAGTCCACTTCCACCAGCCCAGTTTTACTCTCCTAAATCTGGATGCAACCCTGCAGAAATGTATGTCAAAGCATCAGCTTTAGCGAACAGTACCAACAGCCCTCTGGGCTTCTCCTCCTCTCCCGGGCAGCCCATAGATGTCCACCGTCTCTCCTAGCCAGCCTGCATCCATTTCTAGAGAGGCAATTAATTAATTAAAGATTGATTTGTTTCCAGGGGTGGGGAGCTGACAGCCCAGAGGCGGGTCTAGGCCTCTGTAGAGGCCAGGGCATGCGAGAGAGGGTAGTGGCGGTGGCAGGGATGAATGAATGCCTTGGCTTCCATCTTTGAGACAAAGCGGCCCCTAAATGCACAAGCAAGCCAGTGTCCCCACCCCCAAATGGGGAGAGAAACCCAGGAGTCCTGCTTCCCAGCAATCCGATCTTCCTTTCCCAAAGCCGGCAGCAGGACACAAAAGTCCGCGCTCCCACCTGCCTCTTCTGTAGGAAGCAACCTGGACTGAACTCAAGGCAAAGCTTCACCAGGGTGAAGTCCTGGTGCATGTGAAAGCAGACAGGTCCCTGCCCCAAGGGGCCTGCAATCTAAAATTTAACACAGCCAGGAAAGGGAAGAACAGGAGGGAGAGGAAGGGGTAAATGGGAAAGGAATAGGTGGTGGTCTCTCTTGCACATGCCATTATAGGAACTGGGGTGGGCAATTTGTGGCCCTTCTGATGTTTTGGCCTACAGCTCTTGTGATCCCAAGCCTATGTTGGCTACGGCTGATGGCAAGACGCAGGCCAAAACATTTGGAGGGCCAGAAGTTGCCCACCCCTGTAAGTCTTAATAGGAAAGGTGGGCTTTGAGGATGAGTTTGAAAGAAGGGAGAGGTGTTCTGGGCAGCGGAGGCTGGTGGCTCCAATTTCAGTGGGGCGGGAAATCCATTCTGGGTTTCAGTCAGAACCAGCCAGAACTCTGAAGGACTCCAAGGTTCTGTACCTATTTGGGGAATTGGGTTCAGGGATAGGGTCCAGCACTTTGGATAGCTTCTTTAGAGTTCTGACTGAAACCCAGAATGGATTCACAGCCATTCACAGCCCACCGAAATTGGAGCCACAGGCCTCCCCTGGTTCGGGGCGGCCGTTCCAAGCATTTGGGGAAGCAAGGGAGAAAGGGCAGCATCTTTTGAGGGAGGAGAAGATCTTCAGATGGTGACCAAAAGTGTTGTAGTGAAGCCACGGCTCACAGGGCAAGCACTTTTGTATTGGCAAGGATGCTGACATCATCTGCCACCCCGCCCAGAATGCCCTGTTCCCTCTGAGCTCAGCTCCTCACAATAGCAGTGAGGGAATGCATTTTCCCAACAATATATTGTTCCCTGTTGTAATGCAAGCTATTGGGGGGTGGGTGTCTTGAATATGCACTTCAGACCCATTCGCTTGACAAAAGACCTGCTCCAGGAGGAGATGAAAAGCGCTAGAACTGGTTTGTTGGTATGGATCAACTCAGCTGAATTGTTGGCCTCTCCTTGGAGATGTCACTATTACGGGGGCCGTCATGATGAGCGTCTGCACTTCCCATTTTACTGCCACAGCACACGGCCAGGATAGGGGTTATTTAAAAAACGACACATGACTGAGGGTGGCACAACTTCTGAGGAATATAGACAGAAGGATGTCATGCAGCTTGTCCTACCTTGCAGGGTTGGAAGTGCAGACACATCTGTTCTTCACAGGGGCAAAGGGTTAAAGCCTTCCTAACCCACTCAAAGGTCCTGATCCGGATAAGGGGACCTGTGCCTTTCATTGACTTTTAAAATTGCTAATTGGGTGGGTGGTGCTAAAGTTGGTTTGCTGATACAGAGCCATTTTGGGACTCTCTTTGGGCCACAGCCAGGAAGACAGTCGTGGTGAGCGCCTGCCCCACTACACCACTGATAACCACGAGGCAGAACAAACCAGCCTCTCTGCCTTTCGGATTAGGAGGAGAAAGGGCTTTTCACGACACACGATGCCCAGGCCCCAGAGCCTCTCATTTGAGAAAGCAAAGCATGCATGCCACTTATTGGGATCCGTGCTTCTAAGCCCCCAGCAGCACAGGCCATATCCGCTTTCGATACTGCAGCAGACAGTTCCACAGGCGAATGTGGAACTCCAACAAGACGAAAAGGTGGAAGACAACAGAAGAAGCCAATGTGGCTTCACAAAAAGCTTAGGGGTGACCTGAAAACAAAAAAGGACACATATAGGAAGTGGAAAGAAGGCCAAGTAACAAAGGAAGAGTACAGGCAGGTAGCACAGAATTGCAGGGATGGCGTCAGGAAGGCTAAAGCTGAGAATGAGCTGAGGTTAGCAAGGGATGCTAAAAGCAACAAAAAGGCTTTCTTCAGCTACGTGCATAGTAAAAGGCAGAGGAAAGAAATGGTGGTTCAGCTATTAAATAAGGATGGCAAAACGATAACAGATGACAAAGAAAAGGCAGAGGTGCTCAATTCCTACTCTGGCTCAGTCTTCTCCCAAAAGAGGGTCTATGACCCCGCTGGCAAAGGCGAAGTACAGGCTGAAGGGGCAGGATTGCAGCTTGAGATCGACAGGCATATCGTCAAGGAACACCTCATTACTTTGAATGAGTTCAAATCTCCAGGGCCAGATGAACTGCATCCTAAAGTCATAAAGGAACTGGCAGAAGAACTCTCAGAACCGCTGTCTATTCTCTTTGAGAAATCATGGAGGACGGGGGAAGTGCCAGATGACTGGAGGAGGGCTAACGTTGTCCCTATCTTCAAAAAGGGTAAAAAGGAGGAACCTGGGAACTACAGACCAGTCAGTCTGACATCAATCCCTGGGAAAATTCTGGAGCAGATCATAAAGCAATCCATCTGGAAGCACCTTGACAACAATGCCGTGATTACTCGAAGCCAACATGGATTTGTCAAGAACAAGTCCTGCCAGATGAATCTGATCTAATTTTTTGGATCAAGTCACCTCCCTTGTAGACCGTGGGAATGCTGTAGACATCATATACCTCGACTTCAGCAAAGCTTTCGACAAAGTGCCCCATGATATCCTGATGAGCAAACTAGCTCAAAGTGGGCTAGATGAAACAACGATCCGGTGGATCCACAGTTGGCTACAGAATCGGACTCCAAGAGTGCTTATCAGTGGGACCTTCTCAAACTGGGGAGAGGTAACGAGTGGGGTACCGCAGGGCTCAGTCCTGGGCCCAGTGCTCTTCAACATTTGTATTAATGACTCAGAGGAGGAGGTGCAGGGAATGGTGATCAAATTTGCAGATGAGACAAAATTGGGAGGGATAGCTAATACTTTGGAAGACAGAAACAAAATTCAAAGTGATCTGGATAGACTGGAGCGCTGGGCAGAAAACAACAGAATGACATTTAATAGGGACAAATGCCAAGTTCTGCACCTAGGAAAAAGAAACCAAATGCACAGTTACAAGATGGGGGATACGTGGCTCAACCACACTACAAGCGAGAAGGATCTTGGAATGGTTGTCGATCACAAGCTGAATATGAGCCAACAATGTGATGTGGCTGCAAAAAAGGCAAATGCTATTTTGGGCTGCATTCATAGAAGCATCGCTTCCAAATCCCGGGAAGTACTAGTTCCCCTCTACTCAGCACTGGTTAGGCCTCATCTGGAGTACGGTGTCCAGTTCTGGACACCACACTTTAAGAAGGATGCAGACAAACTGGAGAGGGTTCAGAGGAGGGCAACAAAGATGATCAGGGGACTGGAAACAAAGCCCTATGAAGAGAGACTGAAAGAACTGGGCATGTTTAGCCTTGAGAAGAGAAGACTGAGGGGAGATATGATAGCACTCTTCAAGTACTTGAAAGGTTGTCACAGAGAAGAAGGCCAGGATCTCTTCTTGATCATCCCAGAGTGCAGGACACGGAATAATGGGCTCAAGTTACAGGAAGCCAGATTCCGGCTGAACATCAGGAAAAACGTCCTGACTGTAAGAGCAATACGACAATGGAACCAATTACCTGGGGAGGTGGTGGGCTGTCCCACACTGGAGGCCTTCAAGACGAGGCTGGACAGCCATTTGTCAGGGATGCTCTGACTTGGATTCCTGCACTGAGCAGGGGGTTGGACTCGATGGCCTTGTAGGCCCCTTCCAACCCTACTATTCTACTATTCTATGATTCTATGATTCTATGTCGCTGGCCCCATAGGGGCTGGCTGTTCCCACTAAGAGTGCATTCAGTGGCACGCGGGGGCTCCGGCTGCATGGCGACTGCCTTTTTGCCGGCTGCCATCGCACCCTCTGCATGGCTCAGTTTCCCTCGAGGCGCCAGCCAGCCAGCTCCCCGCTCCTGTGGCTCCAACACACCACGTCAACCTGGGGTGTCGCATCACATTAAGAGTGTCACCAAGCATGTGAAGACAAGTGTGAACAACCTTTTCCCTCCTTCTCTGCTCTGCGCTGCTCTGTTTCCACCCCCCTGCTCTTCCAAGCCCATGCGCCCGCACTGCCAGTTCACAAAGGGAGCATCCAGCACGGCGGGTAAAAGTTTCTGGATGCAGTGTTGTTCACGAGAGCTGTGCCCCTCCCGATCTTTGTCCACCACACTGCACTCCCCAGTAGCGCAAGGCCACACAGCACTCCACACAGCGCTCCACACAGCGAGCAACCAAGCGTGCAAGCCCAACAAGACGGCTCATGGGAGCACGCACCACATTTGAGCAAAGAGCTGGCACGTGGCACAAAAATGCCCACTTCTCAACCTCAGGACACAGAGATCTTCCGCACAATCGGGTCTTTTCGCCACCACTGGTTTTTTTCCCTCCGTGTCGCCCATCTTTTTTTCTTCCTGCAGAAAATTGGTCAAGGAGAAAACGTCCGGATCCTTCTAACTCAGGGGCGGGAAAGCTCTTTCAGCCCGAATTCGATTTTGTGGAAGCTCTCCGAGCCCACATTCCAGCAAAGGGTTAGGGCCAAAAATCCGAAAGATACCAGAGTGTTGTAGCTTCGAGCTCTTACTTTGGAGAAGCATTTCGACTAGAGCTGCGTGCAAAAGGCCTCTCAAAATTCTCCACCTTCTTTGTGGGAAGAGAAATTTGGGAGATAATTTCACCAAATTTCTCCAGGGGAAGGAGAAATGCTCAACCGTTTCTCCCAGGTAGGGCTCCCCATTGGAAGGGCTTGTAGCGACGCTTCTTTCATTTTGGGTAAGGATTGGGGGGGGGGCTGTGCTGCTACAGCATCAACTGTGTTAGCAAGTTGGCCCTCAGTTCGCATCCACCATAACGCAGGTGTGAGATTGCGGGGCGGGGCGGGGGGGGCAGTGTTGTGTCCAGCTCCAGGGATGAGATGGAGTTCGTGCTTTGCCAAACTCTGTCCTCCACTTTCTAGAAAGTTTTCTTCCCCCGTGAAAGGGGCTTCCGTTGTTCTGCGTCATTCTCAGGACAGTCTATAATTTATGTTGACTTTCTTTTGGTGCCTGTTTTAGAGCTTCCCTAATCACAGCAAACCTCCCAGGCTGCCTGCACATCCTGATCTGAAAAATCCCTAAGGGAGGAATTAGCTCATGATGTCTTCCACTAGGCTTCAGTTGACATGTAGGATGCTAAGGAGGCTACAGGCTGCCAGAGAGATGATTGTACAATGAAAGACGGGGTACTTGTGCTCATTTCTCAGCCACCTCCTACATAAGGTAATCCCAATAAACCCAAACCCAACCTTTGAGAATTTCTCCGAAATTTCTTCAGGATTGAATTCCTTTTCGAAAGCAATTTCTCTTTTATCAAATTGAATGAGAATGGTGGAAAAGATGTGGGAGAAATTTTCGGCACAGCGCTAATTTTGGACTTGTAGAAGGGGTGGGGGGCTGCAGAAAAGCTGGGAAACCAGCAAACAATCATTGGTTGGGGGGTGGAGCCAGGGACAGGGGGCGTGGCAATTTAGGCGACCTCAGAAGCCTGAACTGAAACCCTAGGAGGGCGGGATTTGAGCTTCCCCACCCTTCATCTTAGATTTTCTGCAGTAAGAAAAAAAGATGAACAATGTGGTGGGAAAACACAGGACAGCTACGTCTGCCAGACGACAATGTCTGGACCCTCTGCAAAATTCTGTGAACAAAGCTGGGTGATCGCACAATAAAAGCCTCATCTGGAAGCACTCCAGTTTGCAGCTGATGAGAAATATTTTTCTCTGCCAGAGACCCCAGAGAAACACAACCAATCCTTTCCTGACTTCCCCGCCTCACGTTTCCACAAGATGCCCTTTAAAAATAAAGACGTATCCTGCAATCGCAGCACCCAACCTCTGTCCTGTCCTGTTGTTGACCTCTCAGTCGGAGAACTCCGCTGCAAACTTCGGAAAATGCGCGTTTCGAAGAATGACTAAGTTTCAGTCTGCAGCACCATTTGGAAGTGTGACATTAGGTAAGTTTGCAATAAAATGCAAACGGAAGACATTTCTCCCCTGCCTTTACACACAACACATCAAGATCAGTATGCTAAGGCGGGGGAGAAATGTCTTCCGTTTGCATTTTATTGCAAACTTACCTAACATCGCACTTCCAAATGGCACTGCAGACTGAAACGTAGTCACTCGTCGAAATGTGCATTTTCCGAAGTTTGCAGCGGAGTTCTCCGATCCAAAAATGCATACGAAAATGCATTTCATATGCTTTTAGGTATATTAGGTAAAGCAACATTTAAAGATGCATTATATTACGAAAATTACTTGCAAAAAAATAAAGTGTACGTTAGGCAAAAATGCATACAAGCATTCATGTATTGGGAGAAATGCACACACATAGGTTTTAAGGTTTGATTTTCATGCGAACCTTAAAAATAAATTCTTAAAGTTGGAGATGAACCAAACTTAAGACTGAAGAAATCCTCCAAGTTTGAGATGAACTAGAGACAGGAAAAATGCAAAGAGAGAGAGAGGGAGAACCCGAAATGGACCCATTTGTCCATCCCTAGTTGTGCATGCTTCAGTCGGCAGACCTGTGGCCACTAAAAGATTAGCTCATGGGAGAAAGGATGGCACAAGCTTTCTTCTGCCGGTGTGTCGCGCAGGCCTGCCCCTGCTCCCCCCAAAACAAAACACAGCCTGGACCAGGAGCGCTTAAAGTGTCCGATCAGCTCTGCGATCTGAGCAGAGAGCGCCTGGGCAAACCTCTCCACCCACAGCGTGCCAGCAGCTGGCCGGCAGCACCTGCTGCTATTAATAAAGGCTTCCGTCATGCATGGGCAATGCTGGAACTGCCAATGGCTACAGCACAGCAAACAACCTCACAGCAGCTCCACCACCCAAGAGAGAGGGGGAGAGAGAGAGCGCGTGCGCACAAGAGCGAGGCAGAGAGACACTGTGAGAGACGGGCTGAGCATCGCTACCAGCTGCGACGCTCCCTCTCCAGAACCGGGAAGCCTCATCGCTGTAGTATCCATTCTGCAATCCCCGTCCCTCAAACCACTAGGCACCACTTCCTGCCCATAGCTGGAGTGGGGAGGAATCCAGGCTCCCCTGCCCTCATCACCCCCTTGGAGAGAGAGAGACAGGGCCGGCCCCAGACATTTTACTGCCTGAGGCAAAGACAAGATGTCGCCCGCTCCCACTCCATCTACAAAAGCCAACTGGCATGGCAAATGAATCTGCCTTCAATATGTCCTCTGCTGCACCTGAAGGCAGCAGGCAAACTTCAGGGTGGCGGAGCAGGCCACAGGACACACGGCTCCCTCCTCCAATGTTTTGCTGCTGCCCCCAGCATCTGCCACCTGAGGTGACCTCACTCAGCCTAATGGCAGGGCCGGCCCTGGAGACAGACACACACCATTCTGTGCCCTGTGGACGCACACGCACACACACCTTAGGAACAGAGGGAGGGCTTTATAGCAAGTCAGCCCACCGGTCCATTTAGCTCGGCATTTGTTTCTTTTAAAATGTTTTGTTTTAATATGGTGTTTTACTCTTTTATCTTTGTTGTTCACTGCTCTGAAATCTTTTTGATGTGGAGCGCTATAGAAATATTGTAAATAATTAAATAAAAATAAAAGTACGCCAAGAGAGGACGAAAGATGACCGTGATTTCCAAAACATTTGCATGCACTAATTGATAGGTAGAGATGCTAATGTAGAAATAATGGTTAGAATTTAAATAGAGAATCAGTCCGTCTTAGCATAGTGCGGAAGCCTGTGACTAGGTCACCCATTCTGCTGGCCTGTTCAGCCTGCTGTTTAGATGCTGCTAATGGTTGGTAACAATAGTTCTTAGGGTTCATTATCTTTAAACTGTAATTGGATAGAGGATGCCTTCAAATAGAGGATGGTCCTCTGTAACATAAAATGACATATGTCCACCTTACAGGAGAAACTCAGGCTGGTATACATTATAAGCACTGTACCACGCTTAGCAAATGTTAGGCCCTTTGTAAATAATACTACTATGACATGGGGATTGTCACCTTCTTTTTATCCTCACAATGACCCTGTGAAGTATGTTAGGCAGAAAGAGAGAGCTGGTTCGCACGTAATGACTAACCATGGTTTAATTAACCATGGTTTGTTGAATCGTGGGTTGCTGTTATGTGCGAATCCGGAATCATAGATTAACTAGGGCTTGTTAACCATGAACAATACATGAAGAGAACCCATGGTTTGTGAACTATGGGTTGTTTGTTTAAACCATGGCTTGTCCTTACATGTGAAGCCAGAATCATGGGTTGTTCATGGGTTGTTTTGCCAGGCTTCAGAGGGAGCGGGCAACAGTGGTTAAAAAAAAAAATTCAGCCTATTTACATGCCAGTACTGCAGTGCCACAAAGGCAGTTGGGACACAGAGAGGGAGCAGGCGAAGGAGGAAGGAAACAAACAACCCAGGGGGTGAGAAAACAAACCATGGTCCGCCAGATAAACCATGGGCAGGGCAAGAAACTATGGTTAGAGAAACTGTGGATTCGTATTACGTGCAGACCAGAAAATGATTGGCCCAACAGGAGCCTGTCCGTTTTGGGCCTAAGTGGGGGATCTGAAGTGAAACGTTAAATCTGCCTGTCAGCTATCGCTCATCCCTGCTCTTGGTATTCTTTGCTACCTAGTTCTCCTCTATTCCCCCCTGTTGTCAAGATTGAGACGGTAAGCCCTCCAAGGCAAGGACCTGCCCTGCAATGCCATGTAGATTGCGGGCAATGTATAAAGAATCTAATCATAAGTAGCCATTCTGTGCTATTATTTATTTATTTATGCCATACGTAACCGCCCCACTCCTGGCATGGTTCACTCCACCTGCGCATCCATTTTATCCTTACAACGACCCTGTGAGGGAGATTAGGCTGACAGAGAACGGCTGACCCGGGGCCACCCAGTAGGAGTGTCATGGCCCAGCGGGGATTTGAACTTGAGTCTGCCCGGTCCTATTCCAACACTCTAACCGCTCCATCACCCTCACTCACTCCATGTCTTCAGTTTCTAGAAAGAGAGCTGGCTTGAAAGTCAGGCTGTGGTTACTCATCCGTGAAGGAAAGACCCTCTGTACATGCTCAGAGGCACTATTATTAATTTATCCATTCCTCGGCTAAACCTATGAAATCCTGTGCTGGAACAGGGCTGAGTGCTGACCCCAATGAAACCCTGATAAAAAGCAGTGGAGGGCAGTGTCTCCAATGTCAGTGGGGCACTGAATCCGCTCCGAGTTTCAGTCAGAACTCTAAAGCAGCTATCCAAGGTGTGAAGCTTTAGAGTTCTGACTATTTCTGATTGAAACCCAGAGAGGATTCACCACCCCACTGGTATCAGAGCCACCAGCCTCCACCAATAAAACATCATTAAAAGATTAGAAAGAAACATTTGAAAACAGCATTGGGGTTATATCACATTTTAGGGTTCTTATATCTATGCCTGATCTTAGACTGAGGAGCGCAAGGCAATGCACACGATTTGCTGCACCCACACACCCATTTTATCCTCACAACGACCCTGCGAGGTAGGTTAGGCTGAGAGATGGTGACTGGGCTGAGGTCACGCAGTGTGCTTGACATGGCTGTGTGGGGATTTGAATCTCGGTGTCCCCATTCCTAGTCTGACAGCCTCGCCTAGCCACAACAACACAGCAGCTGTCGTAGCCAGAAGATGCCTTTTGTAAGCATTTGAACATTGGTTGTCCCGATAAAAGGAAGCACGCATACACACACCCCTCCCGCACCACCCATGCTCTGTGTTTTCATTATTAAACCCCCTGCCCTGGTTGATAATAATCATGACACTAGCACATCCTTTCAAATTAAACATTAGGGGAAAAATACAATTCGTCCTTCACCAGTTTTCCCATTAATGTGTACTGGTTGCTGGTGAATAATGAACAAGTACCCAAACCCAGGAGCATAAGCAGAGGTTAATATGAGAAATTAGAGGTGCTGGAGCTGAAAACAAACAACTTGGTGTTAGGCTCCTGGACTAGGAAACTCTGGCCCCCGGCCATGGATGCAGGGAATTATGGGGTGCTCAGGGAAGAGAAAGTGAAGAGGATCTAAAGAGCCTCTTGTTGAGGGTGAAAGAGGAGAGTGCAAAAGCTGGTTTGAAACTCAACATTAAAAAAACTAAGGTCATGGCATCTGGCCCTATCACTTCCTGGCATATAGAAGGGGAAGAAATGGAAGCAGTGACAGATTTTACTTTCTTGGGCTCCAAGATCACCGCAGACGGTGACTGTAGCTATGAAATTAAAAGACGCTTGCTCCTTGGGTGGAAAGCTATGGCAAACCTAGACAGCATAGTAAGAAGCAGAGACATCACCTTGCCGACAAAGGTCCGTCTAATCAAAGCTATGGTTTTCCCAGTAGTAATGTATGGCTGTGAGAGCTGGACTATAAGGAAGGCTGAGCGCCGAAGAATTGATGCTTTCGAACTGTGGTGCTGGAGAAGACTCTCACGAGTCCCCTGGACTGCAAGGAGGTCAAATCAGTCCATCCTAAAGGAAATCAACCCTGAGTGCTCATTGGAAGGAGAGATACTGAAGCTGAAGCTCAAATATTTTGGCCACCTAATGCGAAGAGAAAACTCTCTGGAAAAGACCCTGATGCTGGGAAAGACTGAAGGCAAAAGGAGAAGGGGACGGCAGAGGATGAGATGGCTAGATAGCATCACCGATGCAATGAATATGAACCTGAGCACACTCCGGGAGAGTGCGCAGGACAGGATGGCCTGGCATGCTATGGTCCATGGGGTCACGAAGAGTCGGACACGACTGAACGACTGAACAACAACAGGGAAGAGAAAATCGCTACAAGTCTTTCCCCAACTCAGTGCCCTCCAGATGTATTGGTATAGTGTGGTATAGTGCTGAGAGTGTTGGACTGGGAGACAGGAGATCTGGGTTCTAGTCCCCACTTGGCCGTGGAAGCTCACTGGGTGACTTTGGGCCAGTCACAGACTCTCAGCCCAACCTACCTCACAGGGTTGTTGTTGTGAAGATAAAATGGAGAGGAGGAGGATCATGTAAGCTGCCTTGGGTTCCTTGCAAGAGGAAAAAAGGCAGGATATAAATGCAATAAAGAAATAAAGAAATAACAACTCCCATTGTCCACAGCCAGCAGCTGGGGGATGATGGGAGGCGTAGTTCAAACAACTCTAGAGAGCACCAGGTCAGGGGAGGCTGTTGTTTTGGCAATGTAGTCCTCAGCTCAGGAAATGCCTACAAAAATGTGCGTCCGAGTGGAAAAATGCATACGAAATGTGCATTTTAGGGGGAAGTGCGTGCAATTTAAATGTGAATTTTAAGCCTCTGTGTGTGTGTGCGTGTGCGCGCGCGTGCAGAAAACAGGATGGAACAGGCTTATGATTGAACACGTGCAAAACTGACACAGACCGGAAATAAGAGTGATCTGTCCACTCCTAAAAGCTCTGGAGGCAGCAAAAATACAAGGTCAGGCATAATCGGAGGAATAGTAGCCATGACATTTGCCAGGGGGGTGGGAATGGAGGGGGGTAGGTTAGGAAAAGCTCTGATCACAGTCTCTGTCCCTCAGTCTAGATTACCAACAGAGATAAAAGACAGCAAAACAGAATGCTTGGATTAGGGCAGGCTTCTGGTTAGGGCAGTGCTAACCAGTCAGACGATCCCAGGTTTTTTTAAAAAAAATACATCTGATTATTTCCCAGAAATTAAAACATTTTATATTAAGGGTGTGTGTGTATTTTTTTTCCTTTCCCCATAAAAAAAAACCATAACCATGTCAGAGAACAGAAATGGACAAGGCAGCTCATCAGCCACGAAAGGGACATGACCACGATGGAAAAATGCAGAGACAGGAGCAAAAAATAACTCATTAATTCAATAAACAAAGTGATTAGGCAACCACATAATCGATGGACGGGCTCATTACCGCCACCCTGACAGCTCCTTAAGGGCAGAGCTGAAGGTTAAGCAAGAAAGAGGGAGGAGGGGCTCTGCAGACAACGACCGGGAGGAGGGGGAGAACAGGCAGACTCCAAGAGGTGCTGGGGCTCAAGCTTGCATCAAAGTCACTGGCTGTCGCCTAGAAATCTTGCCCCCATAATTACAGATGTTTAGTGGCAGGCTGAGGGGGGAGAGAGAGACTGTAATTGCACTCTGTCCATGTTTGGAGGCACCCTCAGTGTCCAAATTACAGAAAATCCAAAGGGGAGGGGTGGATCCCTTTAGCTTCTACACCTTTAGATGACTATGCGTGTGTGTGGGGGGCATAATTTGGCTATAACTGGGGCTGATCCTGGAGGTAGCACATAGCCATGAGGACTAGTAGCCACTGATAGCCTTCTCCTCCATGATATTGTCAATGGGGAAATTCAGTTCCCTTCCAGTTACTGTGAGGATTGCAGGTAAGCCCAGAGGGAACGGGGAAGCCGGAGGTGGCAAGGGGGTGTAGATGACATCAGCATCCCTGGCCTAGTCCCATATGAACATCAGAAGATCCCTGCTGGGTCAGACCAAGAGTCCATCCAGTCCAGCATTCTGTTCGCACAGTGGCCGACCAGCTGTCGACCAGGAAGCCACAAGCAGGACAGGGGTGCAACAGCACCCTCCCACCCATGATCCCCAGCAACTGGAGAACACAGGCTCACTGCCTCTGGCACTGGAGGGAGCACATTGCCATCAGGGCTAGTAGCCATCGACAGCCTTCACCTCCACGAATTTGTTCTAATTCTTTGTAAAGCCATCAGGATTGGTGGCCATTGCTATGTCTTGTGGTAGCGAATTCCATAGTTCGCGTTGTGTGAAGAAGCCCTTCCTTTTCTCTGTCCTGAATCTCCCACCGATCAGCTTCATGGGAGGACCCCTCTGGGTTCTAGTATTAGGAGAGAGGAAGGAAAATGGCTCCCATTTAATTAATGGTCTCTTTCCTCCCCACACCCCGCAAATAATCGCTGGCTATGCACCTTCATCATTATTAGTTCATAAAGTTTAAACTTGTGCCCTCACACACAAAAGAGCTTCCAGGGCTCAACCCAATGATCCCATTCCCCGTGGTGCAGCTGGGTCATTTTAGGCCCTGGACTTGATTATCTGCGGGGGGGGGGGGGGTCCCTTTATACGATCATGTGCGAAGCATAGTTGCAAAGTGCATACTTAGCATTTCCCTGTAGCCCCCACAATCACCACTCCATGCTTTACAGTGGCTTCTACATTCCTGATATGTTAGAGCAACAACAATACTTTGACCACTCTGATTTAAAACAAAACAAAAAACTCTGTACATGTGCAGTTCTGCATTTTAAACTCACATAAATCATAGCACCATCATGACTGCAGGTATAAAATGGAGTTTGCTTCTGACCTCCTTGTTCATCACCTGCTGCTCTCTGAGCAGTTATGGGCAGGGGACAGCTGTACTGTTGGGCCCTGGACCTTGGCCCAAAGTTCAGCCCTAGCTGCACCACTGCCCATTGCCTCTACTTAAGGACATCAGAAGAGACCTCCTGGACAGACCAAGGTCCATCTCGTCCAGCATTCTGTTCACACAGTGGCCAACCTGCTGTTGACCAGGGACCCACAAGCAGGACAGGAGTGCAGCAGCATCCTCCCACCCATGTTCCAATGGTCATCAGACCAAGGGTCATCAGACCTCATCAGACCCTCCCGCCCATGTTCCAAGGGTCATCAGGCCAAGGCTCATCAGACCTCATCAGACCCTCCCGACCATGTTCCAAGGGTCATCCGACCTCATCAGACCCTCCCGCCCATGTTCCAAGGCTCATCAGACCAAGGGTCATCAGACCTCATCAGACCCTCCCACCCATGTTCCAAGGGTCATCAGACCAACGATCATCAGACCCTCCTGCCCATGTTCCAAGGGTCATCAGACCCTCCCGCCCATGTTCCAAGGGTCATCAGACCAAGGGTCATCAGACCCTCCCGCCCATGTTCCAAGGGTCATCAGACCAACGATCATCAGACCCTCCCACCCATGTTCCAAGGCTCATCAGACCAAGGGTCATCAGACCTTCCCGCCCATGTTCCAAGGGTCATCAGACCTCATCAGACCCTCCCAACCATGTTCCAAGTGTCATCAGACCAAGGGTCATCAGACCTCCTCAGACCCTCCCGCCCATATTCCAAGTGTCATCAGACCTCATCAGACCCTCCTGCCCGTGTTCCAAGGGTCATCAGCCCAAGGGTCATCAGACCTCCTCAGACCCTCCCGCCCATGTTCCAAGGCTCATCAGACCCTCCCACCCATGTTCCAAGGGTCATCAGATCCTCCCACCCATGTTCCAAGGGTCATCAGACCAACGATCATCAGACCCTCCTGCCCATGTTCCAAGGGTCATCAGACACTCCCACCCATGTTCCAAGGGTCATCAGATCAATGATCATCAGACCCTCCTGCCCATGTTCCAAGGGTCATCAGACCAAGGGTCATCAGACCCTCCCACCCATGTCCCAAGGGTCATCAGACCTTGTTCATCAGACCAAGGGTCCATCCAGTCCAGCATTCTGTTCACACAGTGGCCAACCAGCTACCCACAGGAAACCCAGAAGCAGGACAGGAGTGCAGCAGCACCCTCCCGCCCATGTTCCCCAGCAATTGGTGTTTTCCTCCACATTTTATCATCATAGCCAGGGGTTCCAGGCAGAACTGAGCTGCTGCATCGTAGAAATCCATCGCTGGTGTTAGGTGGACAGCCAGGGATGGAGTCCAACCAAACTGGTGCAGCATAACAGAGATTGGTCAGAGAGTTCCTGCAGTGAAGAATGGGAGGGCCTAAAGCCCAGCAACTTTGTTTCATAGAAGGAAGGAGGGGCCAGGCATCCTCCTAGGAAGTGACATCACAAAGGGGCTGGTGAGGAAGAAACCAGGTCTGTACATATTCTGTGACTCCATTCAAGCGCAGAAATTAGTAATGGGTCCATATTTGATTTGATTTGATTTATTAACTGCATTTCTATACTGCCCAACAGCCAAAGCTCTCGGGGCGGTTGTCAGAATAAAGGTTAAGACCATAAACTACACAAATATATATATTTTTTTAATGTAAACTCGAAAACAAATTAAAATAGCCACAGGATAAAAACAAGGTAAAACCAACACCAGAGGACGACAGCAGCGGAAGGATCTAAACACATTTTTAAAACTAAAGACTAAAAACCCTCTCTCTCTTCCTCTCCCTCTCCCTCTGACACTCCCTTTCTCTGTGGAATAGATCCAAGATCATGGGAAATTGATTTGGGGCCCTGAGAAATAGATTTGGGGCCGTGGGAAATTGATTGGGGCCCTGGGAAATTGATTGGGGGCCTTGGGAAATTGATTTGGGACCCTTCTTCTTCCCTACCAAGCAAGCTGCAAGGACAGCATCAGATTGCTGTTGCCAGATGTGTCAGCTGATCACTTGTAGACAGCTTTTGAAGCTGAGGATCACATGAAGTTAGGCCCTAAAGCTGCAGTTTGTTCACTCCTGGTGTGTAGGACTACACCCCCAGGAGTGTTTCCAAATCCCCTGTTCTTACTCCACACACATCAAGATCAATGTCTCATTCGAGCCAGGGCTCAGCCACAGAAGTACCAGAGATCAGTGATGAAGCAGAGTGGGAACGTGGGCGAACATGGTGCCAGGATCTTTTTTCAGAGCAGGAGCAATGACCGTCACCTGCCAGCGAACAAGGGCAACTGAGGGACACTCCTTGCTCTGGCAAGGAGTGAGGTGATGACAAGGCTTTCAAGTTTTAGGATTGCTCATGACCGATTCACAGAGAGGAAGTCCGAGAAGGAGGAAAATAACCCCACAGAGGCTGGATACGTCTTTCCTTTTCATGGATGGGTTTCCTACTTCATGCTAGTCATTTAAAGCAAAGGTGCAAAACCACTTTCAGCCTGAGGACCAAATTCCATTGCGTAGAAGCTCTCGCAGGGATGGGCGGGGCAAAGGGGGCAGAGCTAAAAATGGAAAGCTATTAGAGTGGGGAATTCTTGCTGCTAAAAACTAAGCCTTCAGAGAAGCATTTCAACCCTTCAGAATGGGAAAAACACTGTGCAAAGGCTGGAAACCCACCAAACGATTGCTGGTTGGGGGGAAAAGGGGTGTGGTAAGGGAACTCCAGAGGACCAGATTGGGACCCCAAGGTTTTGGCCCTCAGATCTGACATTCTGCACCCCTGGTTTAAAGGGTATCACTTTTTTACAGGGCTGTTTGCCGTTCAAGTGAAAAGCCAAACACTGCATTTCAGACGGTGGAAGAACCTTTCTTAAAGCTCAGCGTGTTGCACAGATTAAACCTGTGCAGACAGAAGCCAAGCACCGCTGAGTGCAACGGAGAGCCCTCCCAGGTCACTGCGTACAGGGCTGCAATGGTGCGGATCCTAATAAACTGGGTATTATGCGACATGCTCTTCCTCTTTGATGGGTGCGCGTGCCTACGTTGTCATGATGAGCATCTGCACATCAAACTGACCGCTACACCACAGCTAGGGATATGTGAAATAAGCCACCGCGACCATGAAAAGAGTGCAGACACACACACACAGAGCTTACCCGCTCCTCCTGGGCCAGCGTTTGTTTAGACCTGGGGACGCTCCATCTCCTCCCTCCGCCATTAATCATCATTTCCCACTACATGTCAGACACTGCAGTGCAAAGTGACTGAGCAGAGGCATGCAAAGAAGAGACAGAAAGCCCGGGCGGGGGGGCGGAGGAGGAAGGAGGGAAGAGACAGTCTGCAGCACAAACTGGCCAAGGCCCAGAAGAAGAACAGATTTTTAGATTTGATTTGACTTGGCAGGTTCCAGAAACGGCACAGGTTCTTGTTAGGAAAATGGTTCCAGATTCCTAGGCACAAATTTTTGATGAGGATAATATTATCATCACCATCATCATCAACAGCCACCCATGCCTGGCATAAAAGGCTTAATTTGAGCCAGGAGTTCCGTTCCAGATGTATCTAATTGAACTAACAATAAAAACTTCATTCAGGTTGTGATAGGGGAGCAGTTTACATCGAGGCAAAATCTTCTCACTGCTATCAGCAGACTGGGATTTTTTTTTCTTTTCAGGATGTGTCAGAGCGATTGACTCCAACCTGGACACGTGCAGGCGCCTTGCCATCATTGGCATGAGAAAACGAAAACACTTAATGCGGACCAAAGAAACGGTGAATATTAAGCAATGCAATATATGCATCACTTTCTCCCCACCCCTCCAAATGCACACCCTCACCAAGAAGGCTCGAGAGGAAAGAAAAGGACTGTGAAGCTAATTCAGGTGGGGTAAAGTCTTCGCCCATCATCACCAAGAATAAAACTTGGGAAGCCCGACGTTTCTTTCGCAGTTTTTCTTTGGGTTGGGGAGCAGTTTAGATTGGGATATCCAAGAGCAGGATCACGCCAGGGTGGCCATGTGTCCTACACCATACACGGCATTCCTCTATTGGTTCAGTCCAGGTCCAGTCAAAAGACAAGAACCTGAAAAAGGGAGACCTCACGCCAGGCATACAAAGACATCGCTGGTTCCTGGGAATCTGCTCCAATGGGAATCTCTGGCAAGGCTGTGCCTTCTGGGGCTGGTTCTTGCACCCAGGCTTCCCGCACCCAGGCTTCCCCCACCCAGGCGCTGCTGGTTCTGTGCACAGTCCCCCCATGTGGTGAACCACTGAACTGCAGGTGGCAGCTTCTCTGTGAAGTGACCCCACACACCCAGGCTGGCCATTAGAACTTCACAGGCAAGAAGGCATGTAGAAAGACTTCCAGTTGACCCTTGCATAAGCAACAAGATCTTCCTGGCTCTGGTGCAATGCTATATTAATAGCCCCCCAGCTCCTCCACCTTTCTCCCTTGCTTCCCCCAATACCTGGACCTGCCTCCCAGAACACCTGCGTGATGCCACCTCTCGCACTGCCTTCTGAAGCCACCAGGTGAAACCAGGGTGTCTTTTCCCATCAGGGAAACAGAGGCATTGTCTCTTGCTTGGCGGGAGGGAGGGTTATAAGCAGTGGAGGCTGGTGGCTGCGATGTCAATCAGCCTGTGAATCCACTCTAGGTTCCAGTCAGACCTCCAGAGGAGCTATGCAAGGTGCTGAACCCAAGCCCAAAAATAGGTCCGGCACCTTGGAGAGCTCCTGTAGAGTTCTGACTGGTTCTGACTAAAACACAGAGCAGATTCGCAGCCCCACTGACCCAGGAGCCACCAGCCACCGCTGGTTACAAGTTTAGCCAGCACAAGCCGTCTTTCTGGCCAACGCAGGTGACATCAAGACCTGTGGAACTCCCATGGCCGTTTCTGCACCGTCGGCGCCTTGTGGCTGCTTGCACCAATTCCCCACACTGCAGCAGCCTTCGTTGGCAGGTCCTGATCCTTTCCAACCTTACTGGCAGGGGATAAAGCAGGGGTGCAGGGTCTGGGGTTACATGCAGTCCTCCGGGAGTTCCAATCCAGCCCCCCCAGAACGCCATGCCCCCTTCCCCTGAACCAATCAGTTGGTGGTTTCCTGGGATTTGTGCTGTTTTTTCCCCCATTCTAAAAGGTTGAAATGCCTCTGGCTAAGAGCCCCCGCTTTGCAGGCAGAAGGTCCCGGGTTTGATCCCCTGCATCTCCAGGTAGGGCTGGAAAAAGTCCTGCCTGAAACCCTGGAGAGCCGCTGCTGCCAAAGACCAATTCTGGCCCGCTTGCAGTGGCTGCCTATACACTTCCAAGCCCGATTTAAAGTGTTGGGTTTGACCTATAAAGCTCTAGATGGCTTAGGACCACAGTACCGGACAGAACGCCACTCCCTGCATGAACCAACCCACACACTACACTCTGCATCTAAGGCCCTCCTCCAGGAGCCTCCTCCAAGGGAGGCTCAGAGGGCAGCAACTCAGGAGAGGGCCTTCTCAGTGGTGGCTCCCTGTTAACAGATTAATTTTCCTGACAAGGTCCTCCTGGTGCCAACATTGTCATCTTTTCAGCGCCAGGTTAAAATTGCCCTCTTCTCTCAGGCATTTGGCAGCATATAATGAGTCTCTTGATTGTTTTTGTTTTAGATATATGTTGTTGTTGTGTGTGCTACTTGTTCTATGTTATTTCATGAATGGTTTTGTATTTTATATAATGTATTTTAATGGTTTTTCCTTTTTGTGAACTGCCCAGAGAGCTTCAGCTTTGGGGCAGTATAGAAATATAATAAATGAATCAATCAATCAATCAATCAAACAATGACTCAGTGTCAAAAATACTGGGCTAGGTGGACCCAGGGTCTGACTCTGTATAAGCCAGCCTCATTGCCACACAGGTATTAAAGACCTAGAAGCCTCTTTGGAGAAAGAGAAAGGCACTCCGCGTATGTTCAAGGGAATTCTTTATTCCTCCTTCAGAGGTTCCAGGGCCGAGGTCCTTGCTGAAGACACCTAGGTCTTTTGTCTTTGGCAACAAATGACATTCTTGCAAAATTTGTCCAGAGACTCAGTCGTTTGCCCAAATGCCCAACGTCCCTCATATATATATATTGCTGTGGTCCATTCTCAATAATTCAAGCAGAAGCCTGTTCTGATTAGATCTGAGCTTGTCCTGACGGGATCAGGGATAAATAAAATATCGCCAGTTATTACCCGCCAACAAGTACAAGGGGGAGAGATAATAAGGATGGGAAAGCGGTTTTAATAAAATGCTTCTGAGCTTTCGCCTCTGCCAATGGCCGAGAGGGGAAGGCGCTCCACACCCTAACAAGATCGCGGCAGTCCAAGAACCGCGCACCTGCCAGGCGCGTTTTTACATGAACTGTGGGGCTGTTCTTTGTTGGAGCAGGCAGAGCAATGAAAACAGAGAGCAGAACCACACACTAGTTATACTGTCCCAGTCACAGCCAGAGGGGGCGGGGGAGAATTGTAAGAACATCCGAAGAGCCCTGCTGGATCAGATCAGGGCCCATCTAGTCCAGCATTCTGTTCACACAGCGGCCAACCAGGAACCCACAAGCAGGACATGAGTGCAACAGCACCCTCCCGCCCATGTTCCCCAGCAACTGGTCTACATAGGCTTACTGCTTCTGATACTGGAGGTGGCATAGAGCCATCAGGACTAGTAGCCATTGATAGCCTTTTCCTCCAGGGATTTGCCCAACCTCCTTTTAAAGCCATCCAAATTGGTGGCCATCACTACAAATTGTGGTTGCAAATTATGTGGGTTGTGAAGACGTCCTTCCTTTCACCTGTCCTGAATCTCCCACCCATCAGTTTCATGGGATGACCATTTAGAGCTCATAATGCCCATCTAGCATTATGAGAGGGGAAAAAAGGTCTCCCAAGCCACATTTTCCACACCATGCATAATTTTGTACACCTCTATTATGTCTCCCCTGACCCTCCTGTTTTCCAAGCTGAACAATCCCAGTTGTTGTCACTTTCCCTCCTAGGGGAGCTGCTTCCCTCCTAGGGGAGCTGATCATTTCGGTTGCCGTTTTCGATACTTTGCCCAAGTCTACAATATCCTTTTTTTAGGTGCAGTGACTAGAACTGCGCACAGGATCCCAAGCATGGTCGCACCATAGATTTGTATCAGGGCAGTGTGATACTGGCAGTTTTATTTTCGATTCCTTTCCTAATTATGCCTAACATGGATTTTGCCTTTTTCACAGCAGCCGCACACTGGGTCGACATTCTCATCAAGCTAAAGCAATCAGCACCCTTGTTAAATAAGCCCACCAAAATTACTAGCCAGCAGAAAAAAAATTAACAGCTTGCTGTGGGCTGGCAGAGGAGGAGCGAAGAGTTCTTGCGGTGGCCTGCTGCGTTTCTATGCTGGGCTGAACCGCCTCTGACAGTCTGCCTGTTGGGTTCTCCATGCCTTCTCTGCCAACCACTCACTCGCCTACGAGGAATCCCTTGTTGCTTGGGGCGACCAGGCTAATGCTTAAATACAAGGCTGGAGTTCGATGTTCCTGGTGGATGTCCCAAAAATGGTTTCTCCTTTGTCCTGGAGACTCATGATGGAATCCAAAGGTAAAAACAGACAACTATTTACCGAGAGATAGCATGGTGTGCACATAACCACCTGGGAAGTAAGTCATTTGCGTAACTTCCTTCCTAACATGATTGAGTGGCCCTCTAGAGGTTTATTTTATTTATTTCATTTTTATAGAAAAGCTTAAAACCACAGTATAACAGTACAACCAGAATAAAACCTAGCAGCAATGCAGATATTTCAAATACAGATTTAAAACACCAGAGCAAAAAGACTAAGAAACTAAAACGCTAAAATACTGGGAGAATAAAAAGGTCTTCACCTGGCGCCGGAAGGAGAACAATGTAGGCACCAGGTGAACTTCTCTAGGGAGCTCATTCCACAGCCAGGGGGCCACAGCAGAAAAGGCCCTCTTCCTGGTAGCCACCCACCTCACTTCCTTTGGCAGGGGCTCATGGAAAAGGGCCCCCGAGGATGATCTTAGGGTCTAGGCAGCCATATATGGGAGGAGGCAATCCTTCAGATAACCTGGCCCCAAGCCATTCAGGGCTTTCAATGTTAACCAGCCCTTTGAATCAGGCCTGGAAATGGTCTGGCAGCCACGGCAGCTGCAAAAGTACTGGCATAATGTGATCTCGTTGGCCAGTCCCCGTTAACAATCTTGCTGCCCTATTTTGGAACAGCTGAAATTTCCGGACCGTTTTCAAAGGCAGCCCCACGTATAACGCATTGCAATAATCCAGATGAGAGGTTATCAGAGCATGTTCTGGCCAACAGCTCCCATGATCCCTCACCATTGGCTATGTTGACTGAGGCTGATGGGAGTTGTAGGCACTCCAGTGATCTAGAGGCTGGAGCAACTCCCCTATGAGGAAAGGCTAGCTTGGAAACAAAAGGTGAGTAAAGGGGGGCAGGACATGATGGAGTAGTATGTAATTGAATCACAGAATCATAAAATAGTAGGGTTGGAAGGGGCCTACAAGGCCATCGAGTCCAACCCCCTGCTCAATGCAGGAATCCAAGTCAGAGCATCCTGACAGATGGCTGTCCAGCCTCATCTTGGATGCCTCCAGTGTGGGAGAGCCCACCACCTCCCTAGGTCATCGGTTCTGTTGTCGTACTGCTCTAACAGTCAGGAAGTTTCTCCTGATGTTCAGCTGGAATCTGGCTTCATGTAACTTGAGCCCATTATTCCATGACCTGCATTCCAGGATGATCAAGAAGAGAACACACACACCCCACCACAAAAACTGTTTCCCCTGCACAGCAGTGAAGCTCAGAGAAAACAGTGTTTTCCATTGGTTTGGGATGATCTGTGTCAGGGTGCCAATTAATTTACTGAAGAATTTATTTGATCTGAGAGGATTTGGATGAGAAATTAATGAGCGCAGATTGCCTCCTGTGAAATTTAAATGAATCCTAGTGGATATGCCTAAATTTGCATATATAGATAAAAAAATTAGCATATGCAGATCTGTGCCCTATGGGTATGGACTCTGAATCTTTTAAGAGGCTAGCAACAGCCCTGCTTCGCTCCCTCATCAGAGGAACCCATTTGTGAGAAAGGGGTGACCGCCTCACCTTCCTCTGGTCTTTTAGAGGCCCCTGCCTGCCTACTGTAGACATGGCCACTGACCTGTTTGAACGTCTCTTGCCTTGGACTCCCACCGTACCCCAACAATGCGTCAGAGCATCTAAACAGAAGGTTTCTTGTGGCTCTGATTTTGGTGGGGCAATGAATCCATACTGGTTTTCCGTTCAAGCCAGCCAGGACTCTAAAGGAGCTATCCAAGGTGCTGAACCTACTGGAGGGATAGGGTTCGACACCTTGGACAGCTCCTTTGCAGTTCTGGCTGAAACCCAGCATGGATACACAACCCAGCCAAATCGAAGCCACCAGCCTCCACCACATTTCCCATTTTATCTTTTCCATCCATAATGGAGTCTGTGACCTTGAGTTGACTCCATGGATCTCTGCAGAGCCAACTGCTTCCCCAAACTTTCTGTGTTAATCCCTTTCCTGAGGGGCAGGGGTTAATTGAGAATTGCTGCCTAGGCTGAGAATTGTGCCTCGCTCAACATCAAAGTCATCTGCCATGTTATTGCTGGGCCATTTCATTTGTTTGCAGAAACCCCTCTCTTTTTTTGGTGTTACTCTTCCATTGTCTTTGCCATCTCGGACGGCCTCATATGATCTGCAGATTTTGTACCCTTAAGTTGTGCTGGTATGTAGCTTCATTATGAGATTCTTTAACGCGAAGGATGCATAATTAGGGTGGCACTTATGAATTGCCAAAAGGGAAGAAATGCATCACCAATAAAAGAGAGGACACTGAATTGCACAAAATTTGCATATGCTAATGTATATGTAGAGATGCAAATGTAGAATTAATTATTTTAATTTAACCAGAAATATAGTACGTCTCTGCATAACACGGAAGAATGTGACTGGGTGAGCTGCAGATGCTCACTGGTGACAGGAAACCGTTCTTTAAACTAGAACTGGACAGGACACCCTTTCAAATAGAGGACTGTTGATTGTCAAAGAGGACATCTGGCCACCCTAGTTTCTTTTCCTGTGGTAATTTGGGGGCGTTCACTATTTTGCTTCTGTGTAATGTACACACACAAGGCCTCTACTGAATCTCACCTAGAGATGTTTGCAGCGGAGGCTGATGAATCTGCTCTGGGTTTCAGTCAGAACTCTAAGGGAGATATCCAAGGTGCTTCCACACCAGCCTCCGCTGGGTGTTTGCAACTATCTTTTCTTCAAGCAAAATCTTATTGCTTAGAGTGATAAGACCAGGAGTTGGGGGTTGGTCATGTCTCTACCATTCCCACCCACTCCCTGGAATGTAAATGCCCGACAGGTTTCAACCATGCTAACGTAAACCTCAACGGGGAAAAGTTTCCCCCGCCCGGGCCGTGAGCCTTTGCAATGAGTAAAGGAGGACAAAGGGGTGTTTTGTTTTAAAGCACATTCTAGTCAACTCTCTCTGCTCAGAGGACAAAAGCAATCACATCTCTGCTTCAGAGCAATCCACATTGTCACTTGCGGGCAGCAAACAGCAGGAAACTATTGCGTTGCCCCAGTTCCCAGTGGTAGTTCCAGTGGTGTAGGAAAGCCGGGGCTCGCAGGGTTGAAACGCCGGGACCTTTTGATCAGCAGGGATGCTGACGTCATTTGCCAGCCCCCTCAGACTCCCCTGTTGCCCCTGAGCTGACCTGCAAACCTCACAGTAGCTGGTGGGAGAAATGGATTTTAAGCTACAGTGGGTTGCAGCACATGCCGGCAGCCATTTTGAATATTCATGTTCCAGAACCCGGTGAAGGTGGGTTGTTGGTGTAGTTTACAAATCACCCACAACCCTGAAACAGCCTATGGGTTGTGGATGGTTTGTTAACCACGCCAACAAATCGCCCTCCCTAGGGCAAAATGCAGGGCAACCGCCCGCCATGACTTGAAAGTTCAATATGGCCACCGGCACACGATGCAACTAACTGTGGCTTAAGCAAGCCACGGTGGGCTGCAGTGATTGTGTGAACCAGGTAGATATATTGTTGTGAGCTATCCTTGTTGTAATGCAAAGTATTTGGGGATGGCTTGGTCCTGAATGGGCAACTCAGATTTCTTAGCTGTACAACAGACCTATAAAAGAAATATATAGTACACACCCAGGTATCCACGCAGCTGCCTGCATTTTTGGACTCTCCTCAGGGGCATGGCTCTGGGGATTGTCACGATGAACACCTGCATGTCAACATTTACCACCACACCACTGGATAAGTTCAGCACCAAACCACTGCCGTGACCAATGAAGGCTGGAGGCTCCAATGTCAGTTGGGCGGTGACTCCGCTCCAGGTTTCAGTCAGAACCAGTCAGAACTCTAAAGGAGCTATCCAAGGTGCAGAAGCTCTGGTGGATAGCTCCGTTAGAGTTCTGACTGAAACCCAGAACGGATTTAGCGCCCCACTGACATCAGAGCCACCAGCCTCCACTGACCAGAACACATCCAGGATTTGTTCCAGCAGTCAACCAAATGGTAAAAAGTACAAACTGTTCCAGTGCAAACTACAAGGGGAGTTGGATAGCTTGTTTCCCCGCGCTGCTAGGCTCTGGTGCACGGTTCTTTGCCAAGAAAAAGAAAAGGTTGCAGCTATTCAGTTATCCCTCCACCCATTTTCAAGAATATGTCGGGCCAGCATCCATAGGAGCGTCAGTGGGCAACTTTTCTGTCAAATGGGCTGCAACCCAAGTCCAGAGAATGTGGCACCATTCTAAGGCAGAAAGAGCCCAGTGGAGTTCAACGCAGTGCTGCCACAGCACTGTTAAAATGCAAATAAAACTGCTTACAAAAAGCTAATAACAGCAATCATTCAAAGCTGCTGTTTTTTAAAAAAAAAAATCCAACCCACAGCACATTTAACGGAACATGGTTTGAATCAAATACATTTTTACAGTCCCTTTAGAAACTAACAAATACACCTACTTCTTCTGGGAAAGAGTTCCAAAGATACGGGGCCGCTCCCAAAGAGGCCCTGTTTCTAGCGCTCACCAGTCTGATGGAGCTTGAGACCTGTAAACAGGGCCTCAGAAGTTGATCTTAAGGCCTGAGGTAAGGATGAGCACTCCTGCATCCTGTGCCCGCAGATGGCATCCATGCTTAGGATGTGAATGGGACATGAACTCTGAGCCCCTCTCTTTAGAGCCAACTTTCCCAATCCATTTGGACTACAACCACTCAAGGATTTTATGAGACTATGCTTTCCTTTCACAAGAGCCCTTCCTGAGACATACACACACACACACACACACACACACACACACGATGCTCTGGTGGGAAGGGTTCCCCAAGTTCTCCTCTCCCCCCAGGCCAGAAAGCATCCTTTCCCCCCAAATTTGTCCAGCAAATCAGCAAATGGCAAGAAAGGCACCATGGGGTGCACAGACGTCAGGCTTACAGAAGTTACTTTGCTATTTTACTAGAACACCAGGGCCCACCAAATACAGACAGGGCAAAATAGCCGTTCCGAGGGAGCGGACATCCTCTTTAGAACAGCCGGTGCCGAGGGCCCTTGGACAAGGCACCCACAACAGACTACCTTCCGGCCACCATCTTCCCCGCTGCTCTTGCTTCCCCTCCTCTTCCGCATCACGGCTGCCACTTGCTTCCTTGGCAGGTGGAGAGCCAGGGAGAAAGTTGGCCGGGGCATCTCCCGCTCCTCCTCCTCACCACCACCGTTGCCTGGGCCAGAGCAAGAGGCAGGTGAGCAAGCCGGTTGCAAGGGGGAAGAGGAGAAGCAACTCCAGGGGGCTCTTGTCAGTGGGCACCTGCAGGGGGGTGGGCCCTCGGCAGCCACCCAATTATGCCTACCCTTCCTTGGCAGGCAGAGAGCCAGGGAGCAAGGGGGCCGTGGCATCTGCCATTCCTCCTCCTCCCTACTGCCGTTGTCTGGGCCGGAGCAAGAGGCAGGTGAACAAGCAGGTTGGTGAAGAGGAGGAGCAACTTCGGGCAGGTTCTTGTCAGTGCCCCTGCCGGGGCGTGGGGCCTCAGCAAGTGCCCAATCATGCCTACCTTTGACACTGAAACTTCCAATGAGCGTTCGTGGCTGCGTGCATTGTCAGCGCTCACTCTCTTGCCCTCTCATTGGCCCCCTGCCTTCCAGCACTCCTCCATAGCGACAATGGGCCCCTGCTGGAGTGTGGGCCCCTGGCAGATGCCCAACCATGCCTACCCTTGATGACGCCCCTACCCTCACACCTCAGCTTGGCTGCAGTCATAGAGCTGAATGCTCAGAGGATACAAGCTGAAGCAGTCTCATGCTAGTTTGGGGAGCTATGGGGCACCCCAAAGGTCATCCAACAGCCCCCGATTTAATTTTGAATCGCTAGATCTGGACAAAATGTATCACTCCTCATTTGCAGGCTAATTTCTACAATCGCCTCTAACACTTACGCCAGGCGCACCAATATGACGGTTCTCCCCATTCACTCATTGACTCTTTTCAGATAAACTTTCAGATTTTGAACTTTCATTTTTTCCCCTTAAATAATCTCTTTATATGCCATAATTCCTCAGAGGGGCTCGGGGCTGTGTACACAGCTCTCCCCCCACCCCTCATTTTATTCTCACAAAACAACCCTCCTAGATAGGTCAGGCTGAGAGATGGTGACTGGCCCAAGCTTCGTGGCTGAGTGGAGATCTGGTCCTGCATCTCCCCAGGCTTAATCTAACAGCGTAAGGGCCACGTAACTTACTGGTGGAGCCCCTGTTTTGCATGCAGAAGGTTCCAGGTTCAGGTAGGGCTGGAAAAAGTCCTGCCTGAGTGAAAACCCCAGAAAGCTGCAGCCAATCATTGTAGACAATACTTAGCCAGATCGACCAATGGTCCAAACTTGGTAGGTCTTCATTCAGATCCATGAGGACTGGAATCTTACTTTATTTTTAGGGGGAAACCATAGCTCACTGGTAGAACCCCTGCTTTGCAGGCAGAAGACCCAAAGTTCAACCCCCAGCAGATTGGGCTGGGGAAAAAGGCTTCTGTCTGAAACCCTGAAGAGCTGTTGCTGTCAGTCAGTGTTGACAATACGAGGCTAGATGGTCCAGTGGTCGGACTCAATATAAGGCACCTTCCTGTGTTCCTATGACAGTCTAACACAGGGTCCAAAGAGGTTTTGGGCATATTTGGGAATCTGAGACACTGCTGTGGGCACCACCACAAAATGCCTAATTAGTGGATTGACGCTTTGGCATCTACATGTCACGTCTATGGATCTTAGGCTGCGTCTTATTCAGCAAAAATGTTTGCTTCGTGTCTCTTGGGCACAGCAGTGTCTCTTTAATATGGGACTGTCTAATTCAGCTAATTGCTGGTGGTGCAATACAGCTAAGGATGTAATCCTATGCATGTCTGGACAGGAAAAAAGGCCTACAATTCCCTGCATGCCCCAGCCAGCCATGATGGGAGCTGTAGGATTTTTTTCTATCTAAGCATGCATAGGATGACACCCCAAGGCTCCTTTTAAACATATGTTTTGGCAGTGTCCAGTAGTTGCTTCTTTGGGGGAGGAGGTTATTACACAGAAAAAAATTGTGCTGGAACAGTCTTTAATATCCACTGATGTACACGGTCTTTTAAATGATTTCCCAGCTTCATGGAAATTAACAAACAATCGGCGTAGATGGATTCTCCGCACCCTTTCGACAGCTAAAAGACTGATATCACACCTAAAAGACTGATACCACAACACGGGAAGGATAAACACTCATCTTCTATAATGCAACGGACTGAGGACCTTACAATGCTTTCAATATTTGAACAGGTGGCATATAGATGCTACCTTCAAATGGATACTTATTTTGGATATTTGGTCCACTTTTGTTGCAGCCCATGTATAATTGCTAGAAAGCTCTATGAATTTCATACCAATCCATGTATGTATATTTTAAAAATGGGGGAAAATGGGGGGAAATGGAAAAAATAAAATAAAATTCAAAAAAAATGTTTGGGTGCCCGCAGGCACCACATTGCTTGCCGGCTGAGCCCCGCCCCCCTTGCCTGACTCAGCAAACACCTGCAATCTTGCCTAAATGGCCACTTTATGGCCACCATTTGCACAAATGGATGTTTATCAACAAGGACAAGCCGCCATTTTCCTGCAAAACGGCGGCTCAGCAAGGAAGCCGACGTCCCTGCACTGCTTGCCAGGCGCTTGCAGATCACCGGAGGCTCACACGGCACAGCAAACAGGGCAGGGGGCCGGCAAGCGGTGTGAAGCCAGACCATGGTGAGTTGCCCATCTGTATGTATATTTTAAAAATGGGGGAAAATAATTACAAAAATATTTTGGGTGCCTGCAGGCGCTACGTTGGGGACCCCTGGGCTAACACAGCCTTCTCCAACCTAGTGCCCTCCAGTTGTCCTGAACTATAACTCCCATCAGCCACAGCCCACATGACCAAGGGTGAGGCATGCTGGGAGCTGCAGTACAAAACTTCTAGAAGGGACCAGGTTGGAGAACGTTAGTCTAGATGCTGCACCAGCTGGATCACCATTTTAGCATCTTCCTCCCAACTGTCAGGAAGAGCATAGAGAGGAGAGAGAACAGATGAGGCAGAGATTCCTTGCAGGGGGTGGGGGTGCACCATGATTCTGCTGTGCACCTCTGCAATGTGTGTTTTAACCCCACCCAACGCTGGGGACCCAGCCCTGGCTTCATTTTCTCCATTTGCTCCCAAAGCTGCTCCTCCAGACATGGCTTGAGACAGCTCTACAGATTTATCAGCTGAAATTAATAGCTTGGGTGGGTGGGTTTGGACCAGGGGCGGGGGCTGAGGCTCTCCAACAGCCTATGCCCCTTGAAACACCCATTTGACTCCTTTGCACACTGCTACACTCTCGGGGTAAACAGAAAAAAGGAACACCCGAGGGGTGGGATTTCACACACACACACACACACACACACACACACACGGATGGTGACAACAGATGGGATTGTTTCCCTTGGAGAAAAGGTGAGTGAGAGGAGACATGAGAGAGGTGTACAAAATTATGCCTTTAGGAAAAATGATATATTTTCCTCCCTCTCTCATAATACTAAAACCCAGTGGGGTCGCCCCATGAAGCTGACTGGTGGGAGATTCGGGACAGAGAAAGGAAGGATGCCTTCACACCATGCAGAGTCAAACTATGGAATTTGCTACCACAAGACGTAGTGATGGCCACCAATTTGGATGGCTTTAAAGGCGGTTAGACAAACTCATGGAGGAGAAGGCTCTCAAGGGTTATTAGTCCAGATGCCTCTATGCTATCTCCAGTACCAGAGGCAGCAAGCCTATGTGCACCAGTCGCTGGGGAACATGGGTGGGAGGGTGCTGTTGCGCTCCTGTCCTGCTTCTGGGTTTCCCACCGTCAGCTGTTGGCCGCTGTGTGAACAGAACACAGGACAGGACTGACCCTTGGTTTGATCTAGAATGGTTCTTCTTATGTTCTTATGGGATCAAGAACCACCAGGAAACAAATACACGACTTGCAGACCCCATATAAAATCCACACCAATGCCTGAAATGTCCAGGGGGCTGCCCGTGTTAGTCTGTTGCAGCAAAAACAACAAGAAGTCCTGCGGCCCCTTAAACACTGCAAACACCGATTGTTACCATCCAAGCCAAGCCTAGGAAACTTTTCTCTGTCGACGGCCACATTCACTTGGGGAGTAGTCCAGCGGAAGCCAGAGGCCAGTGATGGGCAAGGGGAAACTTGTGGTAGGCTGGGGCCACCCTAGGGTCCTCTATTCGAATACTGTATTTCTATTTGCCTTATTTCTAAACGCGCATCTATACATATAAAGCAACATATGCAAAGTTTGTGCCAATTTCTATCATCTTTTGTGGCAATGGGTTCCTCTGCTTTGGTGATTCATAAAAGGCCACCTGTCCATTGGTTATATTTTTGTAGTGACTCAAGCTTGCTAGGATGTCTCCCCCTGGACTAGGGATGCAGAGCTTCCAGACTTCCTGGGGTTCTGCAATAAGCCACATCCCTTCCCCTTGTGGGAAAATCCACTGTGACTTACAGCAGAGTTGCTTTATATAGACAGACAGCGCAACAACACAGCATTTAGCACTGGAGGCAGTAAATGCAGGCTAAAGTCAGTTTAAAAGAAGTTCAAATCGCTCAGATTCCTGGATCCGAGGTTGGAGTCTGAGCTCCCCCCCACCCCGGCAGAGATCTGGCCTCGGAGAGGAGGGAAAGAGGGTGGTTCTATGGGTGCAAAGAGGAGCGGGAATACAAGCTCTCTCCAGCATCCTTCTCTCCCCCTCCACAGAGCTCTCACTAAACGTGCAAAAACACCTACCTAGCAAAAATGCAGAGCAGGAGAAGCAAGGAGGCAAAGACTGCCTATACGCTCCTGCCACCCTGCATAGGATGCCTACCAGCCTCCGGGTTTGGAGGCTGACGGGCATCCAGATAGGCTTGCACCCTTACTTTATTAATGCTTTTATACAGATGGATAGAGAAAGCTATCCAACACTGTTTAGCTACAAGCACCCCCTAAAGATGAGTACGGGAGTGTAAGTGAGCAAAGGCACGAGAGATGGTTACTTGCTTCCTTCAGAAAGAGCTGCATGGTGCTTGCTTGTTGCAGAAGGAAGGAAGAAGGAAGAGGAAGGGGAGGGAGCAGGAAATAGGAACTGATCAAGCTACAGGTCAATCTCTATTGCCCCCTAGTGTCTGGAAGCATGCGGAGTTATTCCTATTATCCAACACCCCTGGCCCCACCCACCAAAGGTGGTTTCACAGCAGTTTGCGGTTGTAATTTGCGCGCATAGCGTGCACTGCTACAACGCAGCTGTGCATTTTCCTTGCATGTGCCCTTGCTTAGCATCCCATTGCACGACATTTAGAAGCCTACACAGACTGGAAGAAGATCCTGGGAACTGAACAGCCCTAGTGCAGAAGAGTGTGATACTCAGGAGGCATCATAAACTCCAACAAAAGTTTATTTGGAGTGAGAGATTAAACACACACACACACCTAGGAACAAGAGAAGAAAAGCCCAGACGCATAAGCAAGGTCCAGCTGCCTTCAGAATATCATATCCTATATTTTTTGACATCACTGCCATTATAACACTGACAGCTTCACATGACTCATCCTAGAATGATTTCCTTCATTTTGGGAATATTGGTGAGCCCTCTCTAGAACAGTCTCCTCCAACCTGGTGCCCTCCAGATGTTTTGGACCACAACCCTAGCATCCCAGGCCATTGGCCCTGCTGCCTGATGGGAGTTGAAGTCCAAACCATATGAAGGGCACCAGGATGGGGAAGGGAGCTCTACAGAGTACCACTGGGGTCCGTGGGGAATGCCTTTAGCAGTGGGAGGAGAAATGTGTACGCTCAACCTGGTTTTAGGGTTCCAGAGGAGCCTGGACCACTCATTTGACTTGTCACATGGTTATCAGCCACTTTTCCCATCAGCTAACAATACAACTTTGACGTGGCTTGAATTTTGAACTACAGCAAAGTTCTTTTGGAATGGCATGTTTTTCCTTGAGCTGTACATTTTGCATACGGTCGCACATTTTTTAAAAGCCTTGAGAGCATCAGAGAACAGGTCTCCCCTTTCTGGTAGATCTGGTGACTGAGCAGCGGAAAGGCCTGGGCACCAGGTCCACCAAGATAGCTAGATGGAGCCTGTGTATAACAGGCCGACCCGTCTGCTGCTTCTCAGTGGGTAAACCTGGTGTCCACACAGTGTCTTTCCACCCACCGCTGAAACTCATAGTTCTTTCCATGTCTCCTTTCATTTCTCTAACGGTCCTTTGGGCCACAGGCCATTACAGGGTTGAAGGGCATGGGTAATATGGGGGGGGGTGTAACCTGCTCAGCTTGCAGCCCACTGCTAGGCTCTGCTGTGCAGATCCAGGCACCTTCACAAGAGGTTTCTTTCTTTCTACAAGAACACGTTAACTTCTGTGGAGCTGCGTGGCACGCTGCCTCCACTCCAAGCCCAGCACTCGGAGAGAGATGGAGAGAGGTTCCACTTGGGCTTCCTGCAAGAGCCCAAAACGGCAGGTTCTCTTAAAGCTAAATATATATCACAACAACTCATTCTAACACATACTAGATTGCACTGCTGCTACCACTGATTTCACAGCCCCGTCTGCATCTCCCCCAAATGCCAACAACACTGGACTACACTGCAGAGCTGTCATACGCAACTCTAACACAGAGCCGCCTCGACGAAATGGGAAGAACAATGGGCCGCTTTGCAGGGCTGCTGTAAGTCACACTTCCTCAGCCACAGGCCTGCCTCTTGCAAGACGGGTATAATAATAACCAATATTATCTGCACCCATGGCGAAGGTAACGTTTAAAATGTTTATTAACGGGAAAAAATATTTCCAAGACCCGAGTTATCACAAATTCCTGTCCTTGCTGCCACCTTTTCTTTTTTGGTACTCTATTGCCTACAGGAATTTCTAAACTGGATTTAGATTTCTAAATAGGTTTTTTTTTTATGATGCTGCAATTGCTTTCTAATGACAAAGACCCCCAAAATGCTTAACGTACCCAGAAGGGTGAACACACCCAGATGGTGGCTGTGTGAACGACTGCCGTGACTTCATTTGTTGGCTAAAAATACTGAAAGGGGGGAGCCAGCTCGTTTCTCACAAAATGAATAGGCAGAATAGCGGCTGCACAGTTTCTCTTGTATCTCCGGTTCTACTAGGGCTGGAGACTTGCTTTTTTTCAAAAAAAGAAAGCTGGTAATCTGGAGATTATGTCTCATCCCCAGGGGGTCAGTTGCTCCTTCCTGCGGATGCCCACGAGCACGGATGAAATTTGGAATGGCTCTCGGCGGAATGTGGCAGTTAGCCATCTCTCCCTTTCCCGTATGTTCTCTTTCAGCACTTCTCCAGCCTTTGTGGGCAAAAGCAGAGGGTTTTAAGGTGCTTTCAGTACCACCATTCACGGCCCAATCCTATGCATGTCCAGGGGGTGTTGAGGGTGGGGTTAAGCCACAAAAAGCCGGTGCACATAAGGACTGCATCTTCCTTTGTTATTTTAGGACTGGCGGGGATTGTCCTTACAAGCAACACCCCCACAGACACATTTCCCAGATGGGTGACATCCCTGTGTTCTCCCCACAGCTCTTGAAAACAACTCATTAGTTCACTTTAAATTAAAGCGAATTCAGCCAGGGGCAGCGGAGCCTGGTAGCTCCAACGTCAGTGGGGTGGCAAATCCACTCCGGGTTTCAGTCAGAGGCAGTCAGAACTCTGACGGGGCTATCCAAAGAGCCCCACACCTTGGAGAGCTCCTTCAGAGTTCTGACTGAAACCCGAACAAGATGGGAAGTCAGTGATTTGCATAGCCGCAGTCAGCAAGGGAGCCCGCCTTTTCCTTTACGCGGCAGGCACTCCCGCAGGCTACCAAACAGAGGGCTGAAGAGGCCGCGGCCCTGCCTGGCTGGGCCTGCCAGAAAGCTGGCCTCCCCGCCCCTTCCAGGTCCACATTCTCCCATCTGCATTGCAGCCGGTCTCAACTGAGCTCGACGGAATACCCCCTGCCTCCCCCGCAGGTTTCATTTACTGGCCTCCCCTGGCTGGGCCTTGCCTGCCCCTATTGTGGAGAATTGGAGAGTACAGATAGACAGGACAGGGGTATGCAGCACGAACATAAGAATATCAGAAGAGCCGTGCCGGATCAGCCCAAGGGTCCATCTAGTCCAGCATTCTGTTCCCACAGTGGCCGCCCGGCCGCCCACGGGAAACCCACAAGCAGGACAGGAGTGCAACAGCACCCTCCCGCCCATGTTCCCCAGCAACTGGTGTTCAAAGTGCTGTTGCCACTGTCCGAACGGAGCTATTTCGGTGTGGAGAGGCCTGGGCGTTCTGCTGCCTGCTACTACCTCTTTACCTTATGAGGTGGCACTCCTGTGGTTAAGCTCGAGGGCATCCCCACTCCTGTGGTTAAGCTCGAGGGCATCCCCACTCCTGGGTTTAATTTATCGGCCTCCTGTTCTGTCCTGAGCCCCTGTGGCAGGAAAGTGAAAGCAGAGATAGCCGGGGCGGGGTGGGGGCAGCTGCTGTGGATGCTCTCAGAATGACATCATGACTGGAATCTGGGGGCGGGGGACAGTTGCTCCCCTCGCCCCTAGGAGCGGATGCCCATGCCCAGATGTTTCACAGCTGGCAGTGGTTGCTCAGCGCCGCCCCCTCTCTTTTGGAAACCAAATAATGTTCGATTGGCCTGGATTCATATGCCGAAGAAATCCTTTCAGGCCAAGGACAGGCAAACCTCTGTCTCTTCCTCCCCCATTGAACGGAAGCAGCGTCCTTTGCCCTAACTCTGACGGGGCCATTAAGGATCCATCAAAAGTTAAGGCGGAAAAGGAAGTTGAGAAATATCTCAGGGAGTTAAAAAGAAAGAAAGACAAAGAAAGAAGGGATGAAAGAAAGAGAGAAAAAAACCATTCAAGCTTTTAATGGCCCGGCAAACTAGGGACCCCCTGGGTGGAGAATCACAAAGCAGGACGCTTTGCTTTACAATCTCTCCCAGAGCACGTAAGTGGCTGAGCATCCTTTTGAGAACCCGAAGGAGTCAAATCTGTGAAAGAAGCTTGATCCTGAAGGTTGGGAGCTGGTACCATCTTTGCAAAGAGAGGTTCTGCTTTTGTCATAGCCAAGATACAACTCTCTGTCTCTCTCGCTCTCTGTCTCTCTACATGAGAGAGAGGGAGGGAGAGACTTCCTCCACCCACACTTTTCTCAATTTCCAAAGCTTTGTTTACTAAAATGTGTGGCTGGCATTTGACTGCTACATGCCTGAAAAGCTGGGAGTGCTCCCTCCAGAGCAGAAAACCAGAAGGCCACAGAGCCTTCTGTTCATCTGGTTCGCATGATCACCACAGCCCACCATGGCTTATTTAAGCCACTATGAGCCGCAGAACCGAAAGGCTCCAGGTTGCCTATGCAAGCCCCAGCTCCAGCTTGTCATGCCGTCCGAACCCAGGCAGCATGGCTTGTTGGAGGGGGAATCAACTCCCCAGTAACCCATGGCTTGCTGAAGGTTGTTTCCCCCTCCAACAAGCCACGCTGCCCGGGATCATACAACACAGCAACCCCACTGGGGGTTGAATATTCGGATTTGCATACGATGTGCATATGCCAATTTGTATATACAGATGCAACTTTAGTGTGTGTGTGTGTGGGGGGGGATTCTGTAATCTAAATAGAAATATAATACAATTCAACTCACCCACATGGGGAATGTGACCAGGTGAGCTGTGCTCCTTCTGTTCTGCTACCAAGTGTAGACGGACAACTTCAAGGGCCGTGCTCAGCTCTTCAAAGCAGCCAAGAAGTGGACAGCCCTTCCAAGAAAGGGCACCTTCCAATAGAGGACCTCTTCAAATAGAGGACCGTCCCCTGGAAAGTCAGACACAGGGCTGGCCTATCAAGAGGCACAGAGTCTCAAACAAGTCTGCAAACAGATCTTCTTGGCCTGGAATCTTCCCCTGGTCCGACATCTGGTACCCAGATATGTGAAGCACTGGATGTAAACATGACCTCAGAAACTCAGCCCTGTCAACAGGGCTGTTGGGGGTCCCAAACTAACCCTCCAGGGTTCCCAAGTTGGCAGTGGCCATGTCTACTTCCCTGCCCCCCTATTCCCCCCCCCACCAACAATCATTTGCTGGCTTCCTGGCTATTGTGCCTACCCAATTCTAAAAGGGTGAAATGCCTCTCCTGTGGGTTAGTTAATGGTAATAAGATCTTTAAGCTGCAATACACTGGTTGCTTTTGCATTTGGGGCCCTGCCCCTTTTCCCTTTGGCCCCACCTACCACTGGAACGCTGCCCCCAAGAGCTTCTCCACAGGGCCAGCCCTACCATTAGGCAAAGTGAAGCAGTCACCTCAGGCGGCAGAGGCTGGGAGGTGGCAGCATGGTGTTGGAAGAGAGACCTGCGTGCCATGCAGCCTGCCCTGTGCTTCCTAAATTAGCCGGCTGTCTTCAGGAGCAGTGAAGTATACGCTCCCATCACCAGAATTGAAGACAGGTCCATCTGATACTGGAATACTGGAATAGCCAAACGCGTACCCTGGATTTTAGGAAAGCCAATTTTAATAAACTCAGAACAAATATCAGTAAGGTCCCGTGGCAAGTGACTCTAATGAGAAAAGGAGTCCAAGATGGTTGGGAGTTTTTAAAAAAGGAAATTATAAAGGCACAATTACAAACAATTCCAACAAGAAAAAAAGGAGGAAGACAACAGAAGAAGCCAATGTGGCTTCACAAAAAGCTTAGGGATGACCTGAAAACAAAAAGGACACATACAGGAAGTGAAAGGAAGGCCAAGCTACAAAGGAAGAGCACAGGCAGATAGCACAGAATTGCAGGGATGGCATCAGGAAGGCTAAAGCTGAGAATAAGCTGAGGTTAGTGAGGGATGCTAAAACCAACAAAAAAGCTTTCTTCAGCTACATGCATAGTAAAAGACAGAGGAAAGAAATGGTGGTTCAAATCTCCAGGGCCAGATGAACCGCATCCTAGAGTAATAAAGGAACTGGCAGAAGAACTCTCAGAACCACTGTCTATTCTCTTTGAGAAATCATGGAGGACAGGGGAAGTGCCAGATGACTGGAGGAGGGCTAATGTTGTCCCCATCTTCAAAAAGGGTAAAAAGGAGGAACCTGGGAACTACAGACCAGTCAGTCTGACATCAATCCCTGGGAAAATTCTGCAGCAGATCATAAAACAATCCATCTAGAAGCACCTTGACAACAATGCAGTGATTCCTCGAAGCCAACATGGATTTGTCAAGAGCAAATCCTGGCAGACTAATCTGATCTCATTTTTGGATCAGGTAACCTCCCTTGTGGACTGTGGGAATGCTGTGGACATAATATACCCCGACTTCAGCAAAGCTTTCGACGAAGTGCCCTATGATATCCTGATTAGCAAACTAGCTAAAAGTGGGCTAGACGAAACAACTATCAGGTGGATCCACAGTTGGCTACAGAATCGGACTCAAAGAGTGCTTATCAATGGGATCTTCTCAAACTGGGGAGAGGGAACGGATGGGGTACCGCAGGGCTCAGTCCTGGGCCCAGTGCTCTTCAACATTTTTATGAATGACTTGGAGGAGGAGGTGCAGGGAATGCTGATCACATTCACAGATGACACAAAATTGGGAGGGATAGCTAATACCTTGGAAGACAGAAACAAAATTCAAAGTGATCTTGATAGGCTGGAGTGCTGGGCAGAAGACAACAGAATGAAATTTAATAGGGATAAATGCCACGTTCTGCACCTAGGAAAAAGAAACCAAATGCACAGTTACAAGATGGGGGATATGTGGCTCAACCACACTACAAGCGAGAAGGATCTTGGAATTGTTGTCGATCACAAGCTGAATATGAGTCAACAATGTGATGTGGCTGCAAAAAAGGCAAATGCTATTTTGGGCTGCATTCATAGAAGCATCGCTTCCAAATCCCAGGAAGTACTAGTTCCCTTCTACTCAGCACTGGTTAGGCCTCATCTGGAGTACTGTGTCCAGTTCTGGGCACCACACTTTAAGAAGGATGCAGACAAACTGGAGAGGGTTCAGAGGAGGGCAACAAAGATGATCAGGGGACTGGAAACAAAGCCCTATGAAGTGAAAGAACTGGGCATGTTTAGCCTTGAGAAGAGAAGACTGAGGGGAGATATGATAGCGCTCTTCAAGGACTTGAAAGGCTGTCACAGAGGAAGGCCAGGATCTCTTCTCGATCATCCCAGAGTGGAGGACACGGAATAATGGGCTCAAGTTACAGGAAGCCAGATTCCAGCTGAACATCAGGAAAAACGTCCCCACTAGAGCAATATGACAATGGAACCGATGACCTAGGAAGGTGGTGGGCTCTCCCACACTGGAGGCATTCAATATGAAGCTGGACAACCATCTATCAGGGATGCTTTGACTTGGATACCTGCATTGAGCTGGGGGATGGACTCGACAGTTTTATATGCCCCTTCCAACCCTACTATTCTGTGATTCTATGTTCTAAGGGATCTGACTAGCCATCATTAGGAAACCATGCTGGTCCAGATGAATGCCCAGTCCAGGGGTGCAGTGGCCAATTTGGAAGCACAGATGCTCATCGTGACCATTCCCATGACAGCCCAAGGAGAGTTCAAAATTGCAGGCAGTCGTGCACATGCATATCAACAAACCAGTTCCAGCCATTTTCATCTCCACCAGGTCTTCGGTAAAATGAACAGGTCTGAATGACCTGTTCAAGACCAAGACGCTCCAAAATACTTTGCATGACAACAGGGAGCATAGGCTGTTGCTGGGAAAATTTGTTTCCCCCCAGCTGTTGTGCGGATCACAGCTCAGCTCAGAGGGGACAGGGTGGTCTGAGCGGGGTGGCAGAGGACATTAGCATCCCTGCTGATAAAAAAGTCCCCGCGCAGCACCCCTGCAAATCCTGGCTCCGCTACAGCACTGGTCCAGTCTGATCCAGCAGTGTAGTTCTGCAGTCAAAGCCCAGAGGCAGGTAGAACAAAATTCCACGGGATCCGCAAGACGAGACCACCCCACCCTCCAGGGACCCTCTGCAGATTACCCTTCCCGAATCGAGAGTCTCAGCAGGATCTTCCTTCCAGCTGGCACGCCATTGCTGGAGATGTTCGGAAACATTCAGGTCAAAAGAAGACGGCGTCCCTCCGACTCCGCATTTCCAGTTGTCCCAGTTTCACTCCCCGAAGACTGCTGTCTTTTGTGTTGTTTCTTCCCCCCTCTAAACTGAGCACACGCTAGCGAAGCTGTCAGATCCATTTGAGTCAGGGTTTGCTGGGGCTGAGCGCCCGGACCATTTTTCCTTCCGAGCCCTGAGACTCAGGGTGGCTTTGAACATGCATCAACCAGGCCCAGGACCTCCTGTGGGCTTTCGCATGCCCCCAGCCCCACGTTGTTCAAACCATCCTGCCCCTCCCGGTACCTCTCTTACAGCCTTTCCCTGGGCCACCTGTTCCTGGGAAGAAGGCACCGGGGACATCCCCCACCCCCACTGCAGCTCTCTGCTCCTCTCCCCCCAGCCTTTCGCTTGTACTGTCCTATTTGCACTTGCCTTCCAGTCTCCACTCCATTTCCCAGTCGTCTCATGGAGGGAGGGGGCCCACAGAGCAGGTCTTGACCGAGGGCCCTCAAACCCTGGAGCGGAGTTCAACCACCCCTTGCCCAAAGGCTGCACAGGAACCCAGTCCATAGGCAGAGACCGGACAGGAAAGGACCCGAGCACCCAGGCAGTCAGATACTTCAGAGAAATCCAAGCAAGCAAACGTTGGAAGGCCTCACGTGCCCAACAGCTCACCTCAGCTTTGACTTCCACTGGCTCAGTTGCCCGCTCTCCCTGCACTCGGTCGGAACCCAGCTGCACTTCAAGCCATCCATAACAGAGGGGGGCTGCCAAGCCAAAAAACAGGGCTTTGCGTACCGGGTCTTGCTCTCAGACTCTTTGGAGGGGCCCATGCAGGCAAAGGGCTCGCTCCAGAAGCTAATTCTGCAGTGTTTTCAGTCCAAGGGCCCCTGAATTCTCTCTCACAAGCCACCACAAAGTTGAGGAAAACAGGCTGCCTTGTACCAAGTCGATGGTCTTATAGGCCCCTTCCAACCCTGCCATTCTATGATTCTATGAAATCAGATGATTTCTCCATCCACCCTAGGATGGAGTGGAGCCAGGGTTTGCAGGGTTCACATTGCCGCTTTTTAATTAGCAGGAATGCTGACATCAACTGCCACCCACCTCAGGTCTCCCTGTTCCCACAGAGCTGGCTGCAATCCTCACCATAGCTGGGGGAAATGAGTTTTCCCAGTAACAAGATATTGTCCCCTGTTCTAACGCAAAATCTTTTGGTGTGGCTGGGGCTTGAATGGGCAATTCACTTTACCAAATACGTGCTCCTGGCGGACATGAAAACTGCTAGAACTGGTTCATTGATATGGATCCACACAGCTGCTACGGATGTCAGAGGAATCCGCAACAGAACCAAATGAGTTCAGATTTTCAGGAATCCAACCCCCAGTTTCCACAGCAGACTGACTTTTCCCCAGCAGGTGGATTCCTCAGACTTGCAGACCGTTTTTCTAACTTCCCCAAATTTTACACAAATTTCATCATAAAAAAATATGCGAAACAAAAAAAAACTGGCCCAAAATACCCATTTCCCCCATAGGCTAATGCGTGAAAATGTGCATTTGGGGGAAATTTGCACATTTTCGCATGTGTGACTTCGTGTAAATGTGCATTTGTGCAAAAGCGCATTTGCACAAATTCAGTAACACAAAAAAATCCTATTCTGTCAATGCGTGGACAACGGAACAAAAGGTGCCTGACAATCTGTGAAACACAGACAGAACGGATTTTACACAGTCTGTACATCCCTAACAGCTGCCTGTAATTTTTGGACTCTGCTTGGGCGGCATGGCTGTGGGAACTCTCACTTCAAAATTAACCACTAGATCTAGCCCAGTATGGTCTTCTGACTGGCAGCATCTAGAAAAGATAAGAGTTTTTCCCATCACCTGCTATCTGGAGGTGCCAGGGATTGAACTTGGAAGCATTTTCATGTGCAGAGCATGTGCTGGTTGGCCACTGTGTGAACAGAACACTGGACTAGATGGACCCTTGATCGGATTCAGCAGGGCTCTTCTTAAGTCCTTATGCTCTACTGCTGAGCTATGGCGCCTCGCCTGGAACACAGGATACTGCCTTATACTAGGTCAGACTCTTTGTCTATCTGGTCTAATGTCATCTGCACTGACCAGCAGTGGCTCTCCAGTAGGGATGTCGGAGAAATCCCTTTGGAGGGTGGACTTTGACCCATTTTCATAGGCTCAACCCCCCGACTTGGTTTTGGTTTTCATTGCAGTACCTAACTCGACCTGCAGTGAGTTGGGCCACTTCAGATTTTCTGAGATTGTGCATTGGAGGGAGGTTCTACAATCTGCGCAATTCTCTAAATGATGTCCGCAAATTACTGCCAAATTTCTATAATATGTGCGCAGTCAGCTGTAATTTGCGCAAATCGCTCAGATATTCGCACAGATGCCCCTGGTATTTATTTATTTATTAATTAATTATTTCATGTCTATATCTCCCAAAAGCCAAAGTTCTCTGGGCAGTTCACAAAAATTAAAACCATAATACACAACATAAAATGCAACAATATTTGTGCATGATATTTGCGCAAATTGCAGAACTTTCCCCAAAAATGTGCAAAAACATTCCCGGAGTTCAGGGAACAGCCTGCAGGTCACAGATGCTAAGCAAGTCATATACACTGCAGAACTCCATTGAACCAAAAAAGAACTGGATTTCCCATCAATGGACATCCATACTCTCCAGGGGTTCAAACAGAGGCCTTACCCAGAACTACCTGGAGATGCCGGTGACCCAGCTAGATATGGGAAAGACAGCTCACCAAAATTCTTCAAAATTCACTTTGAAAACAAAAATAGGAGCGAGCTGAAACAAGCTTCCATCTGGTTTTTGGCTTGGTCAAACAAGAAACATGTACATTTTGAATGGGAAAAGTGCTCATGCTATGCATATTTTTCAGAAGTGCACACTTTCCCCCAATGACTAAGCATTGACCCCTACACCGAACTTGGGACCTTTTGCAAAGCAGAGGCTCTATCACCGAGCTGTGGATCCAAGCTGCACAAGAACATTTCTGTACCAGCTCACTTCTGCTGCCCTTCACAGCACCCAAAATCAGCCCTGAGACTTGCACCATCTTTCAAGCTGGAGGGCAGTGGAGGGAGGTATATGAATTTATACATTTATTTGTTTGTTCTTTATTCCATTTCTGTACTGGCCACCCGCGGAAGCTCTCTGGACAGTCCAGAAAACAAAACTTAAAACTGTAAAATGCAACAACGTAATAAAACATCACATAAAAACCTGAAGTTTAAAACAGAATAAAATCAAAGTAAAAAGCAGGGTAAAAAGCAGCAGCTGTGCAACAATTCAAAAACATTTAAAAAAAAATGAAGGACTAAAAAGCCTGGGAAGATAAAAAGGTCTTGGCCTGGTACCAAAAAGACCACAACCTCAGACACGAGGCCAGCCTCTCTAGAGAGGACATGCCACATCTGGGGTGCTACCACTGAAAAGGCCCTTCCCTCAGTAGCCAACCAACTCATCTCATTTGGTGGGGGTACCTCTTCCTTTATTATGGGAACTGGCTCCACCAATCTGTCTGCATAGAAGCAGGATCCAATGTAACTCGAATCCCTAGCTGGTTTTATGATGTCAACAAAAGCATGGCAGAGTTTGGACTGTTTCCTTTATCTCTGGCAGAACTCCTGGACCTTTAATAGCTGTGCAGTAGGTAGAAATTCAAGGGGTGCAGCCTTTCCAAGCATAGAAATGCAGTGATGGGGGAAGCATCACACTGAGACCCAGTGTGGTGTAGTGGTTAGAGTGTCGGACTGGGACCTGGGAGATCTGGGTTCTAGTCCCCATTCGGCCATGATGCTCACTGGGTGTCTATGGAGCCAGTCGCTGACTCTCAGCCTAACCTACCTTGCAGGGTTCTTGTGAGGATAAAATGGAGAGGAAGAGGATCATGTAAACCGCCTTGGGCTCCTCAGAGGAAAAAAAGGCAAGATATAAATATAATACACATATAAATCACCTGTTTGAATGTCTTCCTGTCAAATAATAGATAGAATCACAAGAATCCCACTAGACAGACATCTGGCGCCCTCCAGATGTGGGGGACTACAATTCCAGTCCCTGGGATGTTTCTCTCCTCCTTCCTCCCTCCCTGTATCCAAACTGCCTTTGCAGTGCTGTAGTAAAGTAGCTAGGTCTTTTCACCCGCTCTTTACTGCTGCCTCTGTAGCCCAGTGAAACAACCCACAAACAACCCATTGTTCTGGGTTCACATGCAACAACAACCCAAAGTTTAAACAACCCAGAGATTAGAACCCAACAACAAACCAGGAGTTCCCATTCAGGGTTGTTGGTGGTTAACAAACCACGATTTGTTTGTACAGCTGGGTTCGCACATCCCAACAACCCAGAATTCAACAACCCATTTGATGGGTTAGCGTAATGTGTGAACCAGACCATTCTGTGAACTTAGCCCAGTTAATCTCTGTCAGCCTCAGTTCCCCTATCTACAAAATTGGAATAGCCCTAGGAGATAGCAACAAGCTCTGTTTGCTTCAGAAGAAGAAAGCTAGGAGATTATAAAGCTTTTTTCACATTGTTGTGTTAATAGATTTGCAGGGCCCTTTCACCCGGTGTGCACAAACAGAAGTATAAATTTAATCTTTTTGGATGCAGACGAAGCCCCGGCCCGTCTCTGTGTAGCGCAACCTGTCTGACAGGTCTTTTTCTCATGACAAGATCAGCTTTTAAAACCAGTTTGCAAGATCAGGTTCAAATCCTTGTTTGCAAAAAAAAAAATTAAAAATAGAGTGGTAGATGGAAAATAAATAAATAAAAATAAATAAAAACTACTCAGCACCGCAAATCACATTCCAGGTACCCAGGAAAAAAAATTCAATTACAGCCAGCCCAATGGCTTATTTTGTGTATTTTCTTGCTGCAGGGAGAGAAATTATTCATGTAAAATTTATCTGGGCCAACACTTTAAACCACTCCAGAAGAGGAGAAAGAGCGCGAACCCACAGAATGACACGTCTCGGAGAGACAGAAGAAGGCACGGCGGGTGGAATCAAGAGGCAGCATTCTTCTTCTCCCCATTCTGATGAACGCTCGAACGTACCAATTTGCTACAGCAGTGATTTTGTTTTATAATTGGAGAGGGGAGGGAAAAAAGAGAAAGGGAGAGAGGTGGGCTGTGAAGGAAGGGAAAAAGCAACAAGAGAGGGAAATGGCCTTTTAGAAAAACTGGCACTACCATATGTGCGCACGCAACACATACACACAATCTGGAGTGAATTAAAGGAAGCTGAACTCTGGTGTGAACATTGTGTGGCTATGATAAGGAACTACAACAGAAAGAATTCCCAAGAGGTTCTTGCTGGTGTGTGTGTGTGTGTGTGTTTATCTGAAGTGATAATGCCTCCTCCAGCAAAATATTCCAAGGGGAAGCTCTGTGGACTATACGGCAGGAACATATAGTGAGTGTGTGAGTGTGTGACCTGCTGGAACCCCAACAACAGGAGTGGTGCAAATTCCAGGACTGGTCCACGGCTGAATCTACACATAGCAGTTAGACCATCATCATAACTATTGGTACACATGACACCACTGGGCATCAATAGTTATGATAACAGTCTAACTGTGATGCGTAGATTCAGCCTTACTGAAGACTTACGGGTGCCCCGCAGACAGGAATCCAAGCGCCACCCTAACCCAGCCCCAGTGAACGCAGGATGTAGCCCATCGGAAAGTGGTCCTGCTCAAGCCTGACTGAGCTTACCCATGATGCACTTATTTCTTTGGCATTTGTCGAGAGGCTGTGCCCCACGGGTTGTGCCCACGAAGGGTGGCTGTGCCCGTCTCCCATCTGGCCACCCATAACGTGCATCTCTTGCCGCAAACTGCTGTTAATACAATTTACAGAGCGCCTTTTAAAACAGCAGTGCGGAACCTTCAGCCCAGATGGCCACGCCTCCTCGCTCTGGCCCCACCCCCTTCCCCCCAATTGGTGGGTTCTCTATGCCTCTCCTAAAGCTTAGTTCCTGGCAGTAGGAGTGTTACGCGACAATATCTTATTTGTTTTATGTATGGTTACATTTATCTCTCACTTTTTTCCCCTCCTGCAAGGAACCCAACATGACTTACATAGTCCCCCTCCTCTCAACAACAACAACCCTGTGAGGTAGGAGAGCCAGTGTGGTGTGGTGGTGAGAACACTGGACTGGCAGCCGAGGTTCTAGTCCCCACTCAGCCATGGAAGCTCCCTGGGTGACTTTGGGCCAGTCACAAACTCTCAGCCCAACCCACCTCGCAGGGTTGTTGCTGTGAGGATGAAATGGAGAGGAGGAGGGGGATTATGTATGCCGCCTTGGGTTTCTTATGGAGGAAAAAAGGCAGGATATAAATGCAATAAATAAATAATAGGTTAGGCTGAGAATCAGGGACTGGCCCAAAGCCACCCGGTGAACTTCATCGCTGAGCGGGGACTAGAACCCAGGTCTCCCTCATCCCAGTCCAACACTTTAACCACTACACCACATGCTGATGTTTGCTGTTTTGGCCCCAGCCCTTCTGCCTTTGGCTCCGCCCTCCACTGGAATACAGCCCCCAAGAACTTCTCCAAACAAGGATTCGGCCCGCGGGCTGAAAGACGTTTCCCCACCCTTGTCTTAAAACATGCGAATGCTGCATCATCTCGAACACATGCTAGGATATTGGCTGTGCTCACTGATGATGGGAGCTGTAGTCCAACCCTCCTGAAGGCCACCAGGGTGGAGAAGGCTGCACCAGTGAAATGCTAGTGGTGGGTGGGAAAGACCCCTGTCAAACCGAAAAGAACTGCTGCATCTCTCCCATTCGACAGATGGGAAGGAGCGAGGTGACTACGCCCCAGCTGGATGTCAAAGATGAACACCCGTCTCCCAGATTCGCACACCCAACTCTCTAGCTTGTTGCAGGCATCGGTCCTTCCACATTAAAGGCCTTCCAACGGTTGTCACCCCACTTTGAGCAGGGTGCACCCCAGGACGGGCCGTAGACCAACTGGATCATCAGGAGACAGCCCTGAGCCCCCCGCATGCCTGGCAAAAGTAAAGCCCGTCACAAGGAACTAAATGCAGAAAGCCAATTCTGGGCTTCAGACACAGGATGCTTCCATATTCCGAGACAGAAACTTGGGCCTCCTAGCTCAGTTTTTTTTAACACAGACTGGCAGCAATTCTGCAGAGGATCAGGCATGAGTCTCTCTCAGCCTTACCTGGAGCTGCTGGGGATTCAACTTGGGACCTTTTGCATGCTAAGCATGTATTCTCCTACTGAGCTACTATGGCCCTTCCAGGAAAAAACACACACAAGAAAATAAGTTTCCAGTCCACTGAACTACAACCCTTCCCCAGAGGAGCACCAAGGAAACACACCCCTATTTGCAGGATCCGCATCCTCCCTGGAATTTTTATTAAGGAGTCATATCACAGGAAGCTGCCTTAGAGCATCAGTACCATGTGCACTGAATTGCAGCAGTTCTTTTGGGTTTCAGACAGGGGTCTTTTCCCCTCCACTATCTAGGATCGTTTGCACCCTAAGCATTTATTTCTTAATTAAATCTATATACTGCCCAACTGGCAGATGCCCTCGGGGCAATTTCATAAAATAAATTTATAATCATAAAAAAACCAACCAAAAACAAAACTACCAAAACAATAAATACAACAATGAAAATATGAAAATATATTAAACAGCCAGCTTAGTCCTCAGAACACCAGATTAGAAAGTGAATGCATGCCAGGAGGGGAAAGTCTTAACCTGGCATCTAAATGTATGCAGTGAAGGTGCCATGTGGATCTCCCTGGGAAAGACATTCTACAGACAGGGGGCCCCTACGGAGAAGGCTCTTTCCCTGGTAGCTGTCCACCGCACCATTGAGCACGGCAGCATCCAGGGAAGAGGCTTCAAATCAATTGGACAGGAATGTATGGAATGTAAGGTGCTCCTTCAGGTACTCTTCTACTGAGCTATCGCCCTTCCTCTAAAAGGAAAGTAAGCTTCCAGTCCTCATGGTCTTGAATAAAGGGCCCAATTTAAACTGGAACATAGGAAGCTGTCTTGTACCAAGTCCGACCTTGGTCCATCTAGCACAGTATTGTCAACACTGACTGGCAGCAGCTCCCAGAGTTTCAGACAGGGGTCTTTCCCAGTTCTACCTGAAGATGCCAGGATTCAAACCTGGTGCCTGCTGCATGCAAAGCCAGTGCTATGGCACCACCCCTGCCCCTGACAGTTGGGGGCACCTTTTCAGGATGTAACTTTAAAAACGATTGGGCCACAAAGTTACTCGGCATGTTGGCATTGCACATAAACAAAATTCCCATGGAGCATCTGTGACTGATTGATTGACTGATTGACTGAAGGCATTTGTATTCCACCTTTCCTGGTGTTTGTGGTGACTCAGGCAGATGGATAAACATGGTGTACACCAAACTCTGCTCAGTAGATAGGCTGCAGTCACTGTTAGCATACTGCAGCCTTCCCCAACCTCGTGCCCTCCAGGTATACAGGACAACTGTTCCAGTGTCATTCCAGAAGTGCTGTCCTTGTCCATAGCAATGTTGGAGAAATCCACAATGGAATCAAATGAGTTTGGATTTCTAAAAATCCAACCTGTGGACTCCATAGCAGACCGGCTTTTCCCGAGTCGCACAGATTCCATGGACTTGCAGACCGGCTTTTTTACTTTTCGGAATTTTACGCAAATGTAGTTGTAGAAAAAACACATAAAACTTTTTTAAAATGCCAAAAATGCATATTTCCCCTATAGGCCAAAGCATGAAAATGCACATTTTGTAGGGATTTGCGCATTTTTGAAAGTGCAAATTTGTGCACATGCGAATTTGCACAAATTCAGGAGATGGGGAAAATCTAATTCCATAAATAAGTGGACAACAGAACAAAAGGCACTTGATGATCTGCGAAATGCAGATGAAATGGATTTCACAGAATTCCTACATCCCTGCTTGTGTGTGACCCATCTCCAAGCGGCCCTTGAAGAATCTTGACAGAGATTTCACATGCCACGTGCCTGCTTAACACCTGACAACTAAACCTGGAATCTCTGCCCAAACTTGGTTCTTACCATCGGTAATGCCCATTAGAATCTCCCCATAAAAGCAATTGGTGCATTCAGTGATAACCATACAATGTTCAACAGGCTGTGATCTCTTTGCCTCAGTTTCCTTGTTTTGTAAAATGGGAATAATAATCACCTCCTCCACAGGCTGGGAGGGGAGGTGCAACAAATTCAGAGCCATAGAACAGAGCTATAGAGAGAATGCTGTGGGGTGGCAAATATGAGAGACCTGCGCAGGCTTGGGAAAGCCCCCCCCCCTCTGCCTAACCTTCCTCGCAGGGCTGTTGTGAAGAGACACTAAACCATTATCAGAGTTGCAGAATGCCCTGTAGGCCGAAAACCATGATGGAAATGTGAAAGAGGATTCCCGACAGAGCTGACAGCTACACATAGCTTGGGCAACAGAGGTCCTTTTTGCAGCGACAGTCCCAACAGGACACAACGCCTTGTCACCCCGCCCAGAAGTCTCCCATTCCGGCCCCAGGAGCTGCCATCTCCCTGTGTGAACAAAGCAAGCCAGTCACACATGAAGGAGGAACCCAGCCTTACTCATCTCCAGGCCAAGGCACTGCACCCAAAGCCACAAAACTGTCCCCAAAGCCACACGCCAGAAGTATGGTCCAGAAACCTCTGAACCACTGGGTTGCTTCTGCAGCGGCACCCCTCCCTGGGGCCAAAATGCCTTGGCTGCAGCAGGTGTGCTCCGAAGGAGAGCCCCGCACCTGAGCCACCGTAAATACCTGCTGCTGTCATTTTTCTTCCCTGCACTTCCTTCGAAAACATATTTGTCATGCTCTCTTCTCTCCCCTTGTCGCCACCTCCCTTCCTCGGACTTGGGCTGGTGCAACCCAAGTATGTCACCTTCTTGGGGGGCGAACAAAGATCCCTTTGGCTTCTTAATAAAAATTAATTAGCACCATTGAAGACAATTGACTTTCCCCTTTGGAGGGAGCCGACTTTCCCAGAGAGAGGGAGAGAGAGTTGAGTCTCGGTTTTATTTATTTTCAAGGAGGGAAAGGGGGATTTCTTTGCTTTTCTGCTTTTTTTAATCCTACGGAAAGGGCCCTTGCGAATCAAAGGAAATTGCTAACAGATTATATTCAAGGCACCCATGACAGCCTTGTCCATTTATCTCCTAAAAAAAAAAAAAAGCCCCCCTTCAAGACATTATGTTGCCACTGATGTTGTGATAGAATTTGATGGACACACACGAGAGAGAGAGAGAGAGATGTTGGACTTGAGTAATCCACGACTCCAAATTAATAATATAAATGTCTGCAACACGAAAGGAAAGAATACTACCAGCCAATCTTCCTTTCTAGGAGCCCCCAGTTCTCCCAGACCCGTTCTCCATTTCTTTCCATAGGAGCAAATTGCTGTTCTCTTAATCTCTCCCCCCCACACACACACTTCTTTGCACACACACCCCCATTTTCCTTAAAATCCCGATTTTCAAGGAAAGGAGACAGCTTCATGCTGCATGACAAAGACTCAAGCCATGCCTGTTTTGCAGGGATCTATTCTGTATTGGGGGGGTTGCATCCTCCCGCCCCCTCCAAATCACCAACATTGCCTTGCACACACACACACACACACACACCCCAACAGGAAACCACTCCTGCAAAGCTCTCATGACATAGAATAAGGTTGCCAAACACGTTGAGGGAGGAGGGAATAAAGATTTTTTTAAATTGCATTTACATCCATCCACACTAGACAATCCAGTTCTCTTAAGCAGCAATATTCTTTGCTAGCATAAACGCAATGCCAACGAGACCAATTTCTTTTTTGTTTTTAGAACCTATATACACACACCCCACTAGATACACAACACGCTTGTGCAGCGATGCTCTTTTTACACACGCGCGCACCCCCCCCCCCAGTGTTAAAAAGCAAAAGCACGGGGAAGCTTGTCAACCTGCAGGTGAAAGTACGCAGAAAATAACACTGCCCCTTCCTCTAAATTAAAAAAAAAAAAAGTCCAGCAACATCTGGCTAAAGGGGCGGGGGGGGGTTGGTCTGATTTTCCACGATAAATATTAATACTTCATAACAAAGAACATCAGGCAGGGAATGGCAGGGGAAGCTAATAGTAAATAATGAAGGAGAGCTAAATGGAGCTGGCATTGCAGATTTGCTGCTGCTGTCATGGAATAATGCTGCTAATATTACCCAGATCTCAAAATTTGGAGTTTCTCGAGGGGGAGGGGGAGCAGGGATGCTGACAGTGCCCAAACCAACCTCCAGGTATTTGGGATTTCAGATTTTTATTTGCACTAACACTACCCAACGCCGGAGGAGAAAAAAATCAGAGTATCTGGGTGCTGGAGGGAGAAAGCCTGGTCCACGATCAACAACAAGCCCGGAACCCACCGGGGAGACTCAGATGTCAAGTCCAAAAAAAGGCTTGGCGGCAGGCGAAAGATAACCTCAACCTTGGGAGATAAGGCGTGATGGACAGAGGCCATTATCTATTGAGAGAGACGCGTGTCAAATAAATATTAAAAGGCTGGGGGAGCCACAGCGGCCAGCCACCTCGCCCCCCCCCGAAACACCCTCGTCACTGCCGCCAAAATGTCCTCAGCTCGCCTCCTCTGCTCCCTGCCCCCCCCCCCCAGCATTGCATGAGACACCCCCACACACACTTCCCGGGCGCCAATGTAGCAAGACATCCCTGCAGTTCCAAACAGCAATCACGCCAACCAGGACCCCTGAGCTGGTTCCGCAGCCCCCCCGCCCTCCTCCAACACACACAATCTTGGTACCCAATGGAGGGGGGTAGAGGAGATCATGGATGCCTCGTTGGCAGCATCCCACACCCCATCCAGAGCTCTTCCCCCCAAAGAGGAGACCGTTTCTCCCTCCTTCCCTCTCCTCCCCTTCCCCCCCCCGCCCCATGGCACAGGATGCAACGGAACCCCACCCACCTCCCCCCACCGCAAGGGCGCAGCCTCTGGGTACCTGGCTTGGAGGCAGGAGATGGGGAGGGAGGGGGCGGACGCGCTCCAGACAGGCAGCGGCGGCTCCGGAGACAATGGAGGAGTGGCCGCGCTTCGTCCTTCTCCTCCTCGGCTCGGGCAGGGATGCTGAAGTGGTCCTGATGCTGGAGGATGGAGATGGTGATGGAGGAGATGGATGGAGGAGGAGGACCAGGGACGCGAGGCAGCCCGGAGCAACAGCAGCTCCGCCGCCAAGCGCCGCCCCGCCTCGGCCCCTCCTTCCTCCTCGCCTTGCCTCGCTCCTAACGACCAGGCCGGGGGACCCGGGTCTCCTGCACCCGCTTGGGAGGGGAGCCTCACACGAGTCAGCCGCCGCCGCTCGTTCCCACCTGGCTCCGCCTCTCACATCTGAAAGTGTGTGTGTGGGGGGGGGGAGACAAAAATGGGGGTGCGGGAGAGAGAACGTGAACAATGAATGCACCAGCAGCTCCTTGGCGATGGTGGCTGGGACGGAGGCACCTGGCTGCAGCTTCGCTTCCTCTCCCTCCCCCCCCCACCAGCCAAACCTGGGGGGGGGGGGGAATGTTGTCTGGCCCACCTGGTAGAGCCACGATCTTTAACCTCCAAGCCCTTCAGCTGAACCTCCCACCCCTTGGGGGTAGAGCGGCTGGTTGCTGCAACAGCAGTGCTGTGGCACTTTGCATATGCCCAGAGGCATTCTGTTGCTGGCATTGTTTGAGTCTTATTATCATTCATCTAGCTAAATGTTTTTGTCCTACCCTTTCACCAAGGTCAACTTAAATAGGTATGTCCTCTCTTCCCCCCCCCCGCTGCCATTTTATCCTCACAACAATCTTGTGAGGTGGGTCAGGCTGAGAGAAAGTGTGGGAGGGGACCTGAGAAGCTGGCTTTATATGGAGTCCATCTAGCTCAGTATTGACTCCGGGTAGCTCAGTGTTGTCTACACTGGGGTGGGGAGAAGGGAGATCTCCAAGTGTTTGGGACTTCAACTCCCAGAAGCCCCTACCAGCATGGCTAATAGTCAGGAAGGCTGGGAGTTGAAGTCCAAAACTCTGGAGATCTTCCTGATTATGTTGGAGCCAAGACTGGAAAAGGTCCTTAGCACTGTGCTGAAAATTCCTTCCACTTTTGTTACCATTCTCATTCTATTTGCTAGAAAAGAAATTGATTTTGAAAAGAAATTCAAAGGAGAGGACAATTTCAGAGAAATTCTCGGGTTGGGTTCAGTGTACTTGTGCTGACCTTACTTATGAGGTGGCCAAGTACCTTTCATAGTCCACTCACTTCCCTGGCAGCCTGTAGCCTCCTTGGCTTCCCACACTTCAATTAAACTCCAGGGGAAGACTTCATGACGTAATTCCTCCCATGGGGCTTTTTCCAATCAGGAAGTGCAGGCAGCCTGGGAGGCTGCGGACCAATGGAGTGATGTATAATAGAAAGAAAACACATATGCAGCACTCTCAGCTGCCTCGCAGTGATTAGGTAAGCTCATAAACACTGCCCAAAGAAATTCAGAATAAAGCATAAAATGCTCCGGGGAGGGAGAAAATGGAAGCCTCCTTCATAGAGGAAGAACACTTCTAGGAAAGTGGAGGACAGATTTTGGCAGAGCAGTAGCTCTTCCTCTTCCCTGGAGCTGAATTCAATACTGCCCCCCCACACACACACACACACCCCTGCATTGTGGAGGGTGCAAAAATGGGAGCTCGCCTGGCAACACAGCTGATGTTGTTGCCACTTACAGTAGCCATGCAAAAACCCTTAGGAAAAAAAGAAAGAAGTTGCACTACAACCCCTGCCAAGGGTGAGCCCGACCTGCGAGAAACCACTGGAGAATGTCTCCTCCCCCTGGAGAAATTCAGCAAAATGGTCCTCCAGATTTCTTTGCCCGCAAAGAGGGTGGAGAATTTTGAGAGGCCATTTGCACGCTGCTCTGATCCTAACACAGAGTTGGAAGCAGTCCAGGGGCTAAGCCAGCAGGGCTTGTGCAAAGCGCACAGCACCAGGCAAGGATGAGTACAAAAGCAAAGTCAAGAGCTCCGCTTATAGGAAGCCCGACAGAGGAAGGGGCTCTTTACTCATGAGGGGCCCTTTACTCACAAGGAGCTCTCCTCTGCAAACAGGCACTCCTTTTCACAGGGCTTGTTCCGGATTGCCTCTTGAGACAGCGACACCCTTGGGGACTAGGGGCTCACATGGCCTGCATGTCAGAGGCAGACTTCCCCTCGTCTTGTGGGGATGGACCCATGGCCATCTCGCCTGAGGGCCCAGGCTCGTCCTGGTCCATCTCCTGGACTCCTGGCATGGACGGTTTGTCTCTGGGAGCTCCAATTCATGCCCCGGTGGGGGGCATGACTGCACAACCTTTTTGGACCCATGTGATGTTGACTTGGGGGTCAGGGCACACAAATACACACCAGCGATTCTAATATCCATCAGTCTTTCTTTGCGGCTAGCGACAGAAGGGAAAGAGCAATTTGTACGAAGAAACCAGCAGTGCAGAGGTGGAGTTTGGTGGGGGGGGGGGTGTCAAGGTTAAGGCCTTAGGGGGCACACGTTGTATACCCCAGGGATAAAATCCAACCTAAGTCCTCCATGGGGTTTAATTAAGTTTGTCATGACTGACTGAAGCCCCATTCACTTCACTAGGTCTACTCTAAGTAGGACTTGGGTAGGACTTTAGTCCTGGTCTACTCTGACTGGCAGCAGTTCAAGCCCAGCTTCAGGTTTGAGGAGGCCACCAGCAAAGTGTCCTCAGCTGGCCGCTGCCTCTGTTCGTGGCCCCTGGCTGGACTTACCTGGCTGCCCTGACAGTGACCAAGTACCACTGGGCGGCAGGATCAAGCCATTCTTTCAATATCCCACAATGCTCCAGAGCGACACTAGGTCAGGGGCATTGTGGGAAAATGATGGCTACATCCAGCCATCCAGGGGGGAAATATAAGGGGGGCATCGGCAGCCGGCCCCCTCAGGGGGCCGGGGCCCTGTCAACTGCCCAAGGATTCCAGGCGGTGCTGACCCCGGCTCTGCAGCAGTTCCCCAAGTCTTCAGGCAGGGCCTTTCTGAGCCCTACCTGAAGATGCCAGGAATTGAACACAGGATCTTCTGCCTGCAAAGCTTTCTTTTCCCTCCAGGGCCAGCCCTCCCATTAGGCAGAGTGAGGCAGTTCCCTCAGACGGCAGATGGTGGGAGGCGGCAGCGAGGTGTTGGAGGAGAGCTGCGCCCCATGCCCTTTGCCCTGTACCCCCTAAGCCACCCTGCGGCCTTACGTACGGTAGAGAACACTGTCCTGTCACCAGCATTGAAGGAAGATTCATCTGCCAGTCCAGTCAGCTTTCGTACATGGAAAGGGAGGGGACTCCATCACGATTTGCCTCAGGTGGCAAAATGTCTTGAGCCACACCACTTCTCCCCGTCTCTCCACTCAAGGCACACGCGTACCTTCTTCAAATATGGCTACAAAATTCTGCTACTTTCCAAATGCAGCCCTGGAACTCCACAGTCTCAATTCCCCTACAAAGCATTAACTTTCCACTGCCTCACTGGAGCCTTGCCCCCCTCCCACCCACTTTGACCTGGTGGTCTGGGGCGAGTAAAAATGTCCTCCAAATGAGTAAGCGGCGGCATGTTTTCTCCGTAAACTGGAACATAGGAAGTTGACTTATGCTGAAAGTTGCCCTCTCCCCTGACCTCTGATCATTTGGTGGTTTCCTGCTGTCATGCATTCACACACACCCGTATTCTAAAAGGTTGAAATGCCTCTCTTAAGGTTTAATTTCTGGCCGGAAGAGCTTTAAGTGGAAATAGGCTGGTATTTTGGAAATTTCAGTGCAGCCCACCACTGGAATGCAGACCCCAAGAGCTTCTCCAAAACGAATTTCACCTCTCAGGCTGAAAGTGGTTCAACGGTCCTGCTGTTTTGTTTACACTGCCAGCAGATTGAGCTTGGCATCTTCCACAAGCAAATCATGAGCTCTGCCAACTGACCTATGGCCCATCTCCAACCAGAAAAGGAGCAGGAACTTTATTCTTTCAGGCTGTGGATGCACCCACTGCAAGTGGCCGGCACAGCCTCGTGTGGACCAGCAGGCTAGCAAATGTTTGTGCAGGTGACTCGCTTTGGCAGGCTGATTTGGAAGGCAGAGTTACCAATGAAGAAGAGGGTGCCTCTGAGCACGCGCAGACTTTGTTGTGCCGCCACCATGCGGCAAAAACAGCCGGCAGCTACAGATTGATGGATTATTTGTTTACAAGATCTATATACTGCTCTACATCCAATAAAATATCCAAGTGGTGGAGAATTAAAAGGGGAGTGGAGGAGGAGGATTGAAATACAGAATTAAAATCAGAATGTACCAATAAAAGTGTAGCTGGTTATTCGGGGAAGGGTTTTTTTTTAAATAAAAATGTCTCCAGCAGGCACCGAAAATGGAGCAATATTGGTGCCTGCCTGACATCAACAGGCAGGGAGTTCCATAGATAGCCAATATCTATGGAAGATAAAGGCTCTAGTCCAATAAAGATAAAGGTTCTGCTCCAAGTGGACTCCAAACAGACTGCAGGCCCATGCAGAACCACTATGAGGAGCTTGTCTAAGGACCTCAGTCACTGGAAGGCATGTATGGATTTTGTTAAATCTGTTCTTTCTGTGTTTCATGGGTTGTCAGCCGTCTTTCATTCCATCTTCTGTTCATTGATGGAACTGGATATTTTTAAGGGATGTACGAGAATCCCCAGTGTGCACAAATGCACGTTTGTGCAAATCCCGCCCAAGTGGGAAAAAACCCCAAAGTCTGCGGAATTGGCACAACTAAGAAAAAGCCGATCCACCATGGAATACAAAGGTTGGATTCATAGAAATCCGAATCAGTTTAATCCGTTGCGAATTTCTCTGACATCCCCAGTGACTGGGCAGGCTGGCAAAGGAGAAGGTGCTCTCCGAAATATCTTGGATTAGCCCAGCCCTCTCCAAACCTGGCACCCCAGGATGATGGGCACTGTAGTCCAACCCATCTGGCGGGCCCCAGACTGGGGCAGTCTGGATTAGGCCAAGCCGGAGGCATGGATTTCAGGGAGCAGGAGAGTCCCTTCACCATCAGCAATCCAGCCCCAGCCCACGTCAATGTGTTGTTGTATTGAGTCAGTGTGGCATGCCAGTTAAAGTGTTGGATTGGGAAGGCCTGAGTTCCAGTCCCCACTTGGCCATGACACTCGCTGAGAGATTTGGGGCCAGTCACTGACTCTCAGCTTAACCTACTTCACAGGGTTGTTGTGCAGATAAAATGGAGAGGAGGGGGACCATGTACACTGCCTTAGGCTCCGTAGGGGAGGGGGAAAAGGCAGGATATGAATGTCATAATAAAATAAAGTCAATTTACCTGGGGAGGTGGTGGGCTCTCCCACACTGGAGGCATACAAGACGAGGCTGGACAGCCACCTGTCAGGGATGCTCTGACTTGGATTCCTGCACTGAGCAGGGGTTGGACTGGATGGCCTTGTAGGCCCCTCCCAACCCTACTATTCTGTGGTTCTGTGATTCTATGATTCATTGCTTTCGAGAGCACCTAGTATACAGACAGCACATTTATTTCATGGCTTAAGCCACTGACCCTCTCCCACCCACCCCGGATGGGGTGTTCCTCCTAAATCAGGCACCCCCTGCCGTCCCCTCTGGCCTTTTCTCCCAGAATGCTTTGCTCCTTTACTGCTGTCAAGCCCCCCCGCCCCCCAATCTCACCGCAATGTGCCGACAGACAGACAGAGCAGCACTCTTGTCATTTGCATGAACGCGGCACGGAGCGCTAATGCAATATTGATCTCTGGGAGTCCAGCCAACAGCTGACAGTGGCAAGAGATGATTGGGGAGGGGGAGTGGGAGTGGGTCAAGGAATGAAAAGGGCAACGGAGGGGGACAGCGGAGGGAGGGGTGCATGGGGGCATTCTCCTTGCCGGGAGGATGTCCCCATGGCTTTGAAAGGAGAAGCAGCCACGGAAGCTCTGCCATCCTGCCTCTGTCGAGTGAAATCACAGTGTCTCTGATAGCTTAATTCAGGGACTTGCCTGTCCAAAAGGCAGGGACATGTCCCCCCCCACACACACATTTTTAAAATGTATTTATATCCTTTCTTTCCTCCAAGGAGCCCAAGGCAGAATACCTGATCCTTGTCTTCCTCTCCGTTTTACCCTCACAACAAGCTCATGAGGTAGGTGAGCCTGGGAGGCAGTGACCTGGTTCACACAACATGCAAGCCAGAGTACGGGTGGCATATATGGGTTACATATGGCTTGTTGATGAATCGTGGGTTGCTGTGTTGTGCGAACCCAGCTGAGCTAACAAGCCATAGTTTGTTAACTACAAACAACCCACAAGTCACAGCCCAACAACAAACCATGGGTTCCCTTTGTGGGTTGTTTGTGGTTAACAAACCGTGGTTCGTTAGCTCAGCTGGGTTCGCACAATGCAGCAACCCATGATTCATCAACAAGCCGTACTCAACCCATACTCCACCTGTAGTCTGGCTTATCGTGTTGTGTGAACCCAGCTAGTGAAGCCCAAAGTCACCCAGTGAGCTTCATGGCCAAGTGGGGTCTAGACCTGGATCTCCCAAGTCCCAATCCAATACTCTAACCCAGAGGTAAGTAACATGTGCACCAATGCACCCCCAGACACCTTTCTTGGTGCCCACCAAGGTGCCCTACTGCTCCTATGTATTTTTTTAAAATTAGCCCATTTTCTTACCGGCTGCTGGGATTGCTGTGAACTAGGTTTCTGTTGACACTGAAAAGTGTGGGTTTAAAGGAGTTGTTTAGTGTGTTGTGGCTCAGATCCCACTGCTACCTTGTATTCAGTCTTTGGGGCAGGTTACTTGCCCTTTGCCACACCTTTTGGTGGTGCCCGGGAGAGTTTCTCAAATTGACAAATATGCCAACGACTCAAAAAGCTTGCCTACTCCTGCTGTGACCACTACACCGCACTGGCTCTCCATCAGCTGATAGCCCTGCACTCTTGCCACCATCAGACAAACAGGATCACCACAGAGGAAGAAAGGGCACGCAAATTTGCAGGTCACTCAGGGAAGTGAGCCAAGCCACCTGTTGCAGGAGATAGTTGGCGGCAGGAGGTGAGATAAAGGGAATTTCCTTATGAGCCTTAAATACGGCAAGCGGACAGGCAGACAGGCAGGCAGACCCCAAAGTCACTGAGTCATCCCCCCAAAAGGATGCTTTACCAGACAAACGTCTTGTCTCAAGCTGTGCTAGTCACCCCTGCTGCCCCTGAAAAAAGGGGGTGGAAAGAGACGCAGATGTGAAGGAAGAACCGCTTCCAGGATTGAAGAAGGTTCAGTTCTGACCTTTGATCAGGACATCGGTTGTGAGATATGCTGGATCTTTTTACGTGTATTCAATTCTGCCTTGAAACTACAGCGGCTCTTTGCTGCCCCAGCTATTCAGGGAAACTTTCCCCCAGCATCCAGATCCTTCCTGGCTTGACCGGCGCCATCTCAAGCGGAATCGAGGGTTTTATTTCTTCGCCGGGCCTTCCTTAACCTGAGCAGTATGGTTGGCTATATATTTACAAGAGCTTGGCAAAAGCAAAATTGCTCCATTATCTCAACAGCGGTAATGCTACTGAGTCATCCCAAGAATTTCCTGAACACCTTAACTGAGGCTGTGCCGATCAGAGATGCTTCCGAGTGGAGGATCGTGAATACTTTAACGTTTCCTGCATCCACATGAGGAGGAGGAGGAATGGCACATTATTAGGTACTGTGTGTCCGAGGCTTTAAGATTTTCTGACCGGACATATTCTGACCCTTTGGTTCCCCACCCCACCTTGAGACAGGCCTCACCTGGAGGACAGCAAAAATGGCCATTCGGGACCAACATAAGTAAACGCGGCACCCCTCACACATTTAGCAGAAAGTAAATAACAGGCACTGGTCCCTTTGTCTGGATCAGGACCCTCGTGGAGGTTAGGAGGACTTTAACCTTTTGCCCCTGTAAGAAACCTATGTGTCTGCACCTCCAGCCCTGTGAGGTAGGACAGGCTGCATGACTCCCCTTTGTCTATATTTCTCAGAGGTAGCGCTGCCCGTGTGTATTTTTAAATATTCCTTATCCTGCCCACATGCAGTGGTGTAGTGGTAAATGTGGAACTGCAGATGCTCATCATGTAGCCGAGTAGCCACGCCCACGGGGAGAGTCCAAAATTGCAGGTAGCTGAGTTGATCCATATCAACAGACCAGTTTGAGCAGTTTTCACCCCACATGGAGATGGTGTTTGGTCAAGCTAATGGGTCATTCAAGCCAACCACCCCAAAATGCTTTGCATTACAACAGGGAACGATATAGTAAGAATATAAGCAGCGCCCTGCTGGATCAGGCCAAGGGTCCGTCTAGTCCAGCATTCTACTCCAGCCCAGCCAGCTGCCCACAGGAACCCACAAGAAGGACAGCAGTACAACAGCACCCCCCCACCCATGTTCCCCAGCAACTGGTGTATTCTGCTGCTGATACTGGAGGAAGCATATAGCCAACATGACTAGTAGCCATTAATAGCTGTCTCCTCCATGATATTGTCAGTGGGGAAATTCAGTTCCCTTTCCAGCTACAGTGCGGATTGCAGCTATGCTCAGAGACGACAAGGAATTCTGGGAAGGGTGGCAGATGACATCGGCCGCGTCCCTGTGAGCCCTGCCTCCACGACACCACTGCCCACATGAAAAGACAGGTTTATGGCTTTCGTACATGGAGAAGGAGTGGACCCTTTTTTGGAGCTTCCTTTTTCCTCCGTAACAACCAGGTTAGCCCATTTGTCGAGCAATGCTTATGTATTTATTTATAAGATTTTTTTAAACATGCCTTTCAGGGGGCACCACCCTCAAAAGGCAGCTTACAATATTACCAAAACAGCAACAAAACACACACACACACACACTGGGACATATAAATTAAAATAAGCACACCCACACACAGGAGGAAAAGCAGCAGCTAATAATTTTTAAGCACCAAAGGCAGACTGGAATAAATATGTCTTCAGGTTGTTGCTTTTCAAAGCCGGCAGTGATGAGGCCATATGGATCTCCCTAGCAAGGGAGTTCAGAATGTGCAGGGCCACCACTGAGAAAGCCCTGTCCTTAGCATCTGCCAGGCTACTGGCCCTTGCTGGTGAGCCAGAGAATAGAGCCTCTGATGCTGATCTTAATGCTTGAGTAGGCTCATACAGGTACAGGTGGTCCTCCAGATAATGTGGTCCCAAACCATTGCTTTGAAGGCCTAAATCAGTCCCTTGGATTGCACTGGAAACTAACCGGCAGCCACTGCAAATGATACAGAATAGGAATCGTATGATTTGAACGCCTAGCTCCCACAAGCGTTCTAGCTGCCTCATTCTGTCCCAGTTGCAGTTTCCGAATAGTCTTCAAGGGAGGGCTCCACGCAGAGCCCATTACAGTAATCTAACCTGGATGTGACCAAGGCATTTGTCACGTCACCTGGCCAGCTTTCTCTAGATGGGGCTGCATCTCAGTGGAATCAAATCAACTCCAGTTTCCACTGCCTATTTGCTCACTGGTTCTCTGCCTGCCAAGCAAGCAAGTGGTAGCTGTCAGGAATATTGCAACCTTATCTGCAAGCTACTAGAAGGGGGCAATGTTGCAGTTAGTTAGTTCATGGGAATTTAGACCACAGCTAGCCTCAGGATCTCTATAGCCTACAGCATGGTTTCCTGTGATTTCTTCTTTTTTGCTCCTCCCCTTCCCTCTCTCTCTCTGACCTTATGAACGTATAAGCCCAATTCTGGCCCACTAGCACTGGCTGTCTATATGCTTCTGAGCCCAATACAAAGTGCTGGTTTTGACCTATAAAGCCCTACATGGCTCAGGACCACAGTACCTGACACAACACCTCTCCCAGCAAGAACCGACCCATATACTACGCTCTACATCTAAGGCCCTCCTCCGGGGGGAGGCTTGGAGGGTGGCAACAAGGGAGAGGGCCTTTTTGGTGGTGGCTCCCCATTTATGGAATAATCTCCTTGATGAGACCTGCCTGCTGCCAGCATTGTCATCTTTTCAGCGCCAGGTTAAAACTGCCCTCGTCTCTCAGGCATTTGGCAGCGTATGATGAGTCTCTTGATTGTCTCTGGCTGATTGTTTTAAATTGCTTTAGGTACGTGTTGTTGCTGTGTGTGTGTTATTTGTTTTATGTCATTATGTGAATGGTTTTTATATTTTATATAATGTATTCCAATGGTTTTTAATTTTTGTGAACTGCCCAGAGAGCTTCAACTATGGGGTGCTATAGAAATATAATAAATGAAGCAAAATACATGACATGACATGACATGACATGACATGACATGACATGACATGACCTTCCTTCATTGCTGGGAGCACGTGTGTTTGCTCCCTCGCTCCTGCTGGTGTAATAGAACACAAAATGGACTGAACAAACTCTTCCTGAAACTCTGCGCCATACCTGCATTGTATATGTAAGAATATTTGTGAGTAAACCTGTTTTCTTTTCTTCACTAAGGATGAGTGTGGCCTCCTTTACTGTGCTAAGACAGCCTGTGCGCATGTTGGACTCGTAAGCACTCATTCCGTTTTCCCCTTGGTTTTTCCTCTGCTAATTGCCTTTCTAACAGGAGGCATCCTTACTAAATAATCCCATCAGTACTGAAGAGGAGAAAGAGGAGGAGGAGCAAAAGCAGCTGGGGACCATGGTGGCGAGAAGGTTGATCACTGAGGGAGGGACCCATTGAGGGTGCCCCAAAACGTGTAGTTGGCACAGGTGGGCCTTTCCCAAAGAGGGAAATTCAAACGTACCAAGATAGCTTGGGAACAGCTGATGATGCATCTTCCAGGTGATCTCTACAGTAGCTCCAGTACTCAGCATTATGCAGAGTCAGCCTGGAATGTGTAGAGATGTAAATGTCGGAGTCTGTCACAGCATTGCTCTGGCCTTTGTCCAGACTCCAGAGGCCTGTTCAGAAAGAATGGAGGGGGAGGTTTGGTTTGTCATACAATCCCAATCCGGATTCCGGATTTGTGGAGTGGGGCAGGGCGGGGATGACACCTGTTATCGGCATTAAAAGAAAAGCTCCCATTCACACCCATGGAGGCTTTCCTTCCAATGCAAACAGCAGGGGCAGAGAGCAGGCCCAAATTGGGAGCACAATAAAATCATAAAAACCCTCTAAGGGAGCAATCCTATGCAGGTTTAGACAGGAAAAAAAGTCCATCATGCTGGCTGGGGAATGCTGGGAGTTGCTGGACCTTTTTCTGTTTAAACATGCATATGATTTCTCCCTTAGTGTAATAAACATCACACACACACACACACACACACACACAGGCTTTATCCGATAATCCAATCTAGGCAGCAGCAGAAATGAGATCTAGAATGCAGAGTCTTTTAAGATGATTAAAGATCAAAAACTTGCCTAAAGGCAAAGGCTTAAACTACCTGCCTGGAGGAGAACAGTTGCTGTCATGCCCTGCTGCTGGATTTCCTGGAGATGTCTGACTGGCCAGTTCTGAAAACAGGATGGAGCAGCAGAGGGGCACATGGTCCAATCCAACAGGACTCTTATATTCATAGGACAATGTAGTCCACACTATCAGAGAACCACCCTTCGAGTACCGTGTCCAGTTCTGGCCACTGCACCTCAAAAAGGAGCTGGGAAAAGTGCAGGAAAGGGCAACTAAAATGATCAAGGGACTGGAGCAAGTCTCCTATGAGGAAAGGTTACAAAGTCTGGGACTGTTTTGCTTAGGGGGGAAAAAGATGATTAAGGCAAGACATAACAGAGGTGTACAAAATGATTCCTGGTGTGCAGAAGGTGGAGAGGGACACATTTTTCTCCCTTTCTCTTAATACTAGAACCCAAGGGGGTCATCCCATGAAGCTGATGGGTGAGAGATTCAGGATGGATTAAAAGGGACTTCTTCACACAGCACATAGTTAAACTGTGGAATTCACTGCCACAGGATGTAGTGTGTGTGTGGGTAAGAGAGAGAGAGACAGACACAGAGAGACAGACAGAGAGACAGAGAGAGAGAGTTTTAGCCCAAAGTGTAAAAGGTTAGAGGTCAAAGGCTTAGTTAGAATGTAGAGGTCAGGAAGTTTGCTCAGGAAGCCAGGAAATTATAAAGTTCAACAGAAGGTCAGAGAAAGACCTTCCCAGCCTCCCCAACCTCACAGAAGTCTCAAGTGACAAAATCAGGTAAGGGCCCTTTAACAATCCATTCAGGTCCTCCAGGAGCTGACCACGTTACAGCTCTTGTCAGCTTACATGAGGCTTCAGTTGGCTTAAGCTCCCTGCTGAGACAACATCCTCCTATTGTCCAAGCAGGAGAGAGTTCCAGCCAGCAAGACCCACTCGGAGCTATCCAAGATCCTGCCTGGATCTTGCTACCTGCAAGCCTCAAGGGACCACAGAATGAGATAGCCTTTTTGCCCTTTTGTCATTCCATTCGAGATTGGGAGTGACAGGCAAAGCCAGTGCACAATTCAGCAGGCACTGGGGGGGGGGGTGACTTGAGGTGCTGGCTGGGTCTTGTGTGTGTCTGCATGTTTGTGTTGGGTGTGTATTTCAGGTGGGGGGGACAAGCATGTTTGGGGTGCGTGCTAGCAATGAGGGAGCCCTGCCCACTGCTGGTTCACAGCCCCCAATGTGCTTCTTTGGAGCCAATTTTTCCCCTGGCAAAATAGCTTCCTCCCTACCACCACCTTAGATCAACAGCCCCATCAGGTCAGTCTTAGTATACCTGACAGCCATTCTCAAATGGAAACCCGAGGCCAGCTGAAGGAGACATGCCCAAGGCTGTGCAATGAGTCTGTGGCAGAGGTTCATCTTGAAACCATGTATTCCAAGTCCAACATCTCCCACCCAAATCAATTGCATCACAAAGCTTTCTTCTTCTTCTTCTTCTTCTTCTCCATTTAGGATAAGAGAGATCCCCCTGATGAGTTACAGATCAAGCATCTCCAACCGTTAAGTAGATGTTATATTTTTTCATTTTTGGAACCTGCCCTGGAATTTATCCTGATGAAAAGTGGTATATAGAAATACTTTAAATACATAAAATAAATCTATAACCTCCCACACACACTCAAACACACTATTCTCTTTAAATACTACTCGGTTGGTGTCCAATTCAGATAAATTCCTCTGCATTCCCTTGCTTCGTAACATTCCCTCTCCGCTTGAATCCCCAGTTTCAAATTAAAAAGGAGCAGCCGTGGCTGTATATTTAGTTGTAGCCAGTGAATTCATAAATAAGAAGGCATGGAGAATGAATTCCACAGCTGCGGCACAGAGGGCTGGGGATCCTGAATCCAAGAATTGCTAAATAATTCCTCTTCTCCAGATCTGGGAAAGAATCAGAGCGATACAGAACATCAGAAGAGCCCTGCTGGATCAGACCAAGGGTCCATCTAGTCCAGCATTCTGTTCACACAGTGGCCAACCAGTTGTTGACTGGGAACCCACAAGCAGGGCATGAGCGCAATAGCACCCTCTCGTCCATGTTCCCCAGCAACTGGTGCACATTGGCTCACTGCCTCTGGTACTGGAGGTAGCACAGAGCCATCAGGACTAGTAGCCATTGATAGCCTTCTCCTCCTCCATGAATTTGTCCAACCCCCTTTTAAAGCCATCCAAACGGGTGGCCATCACTATACCCTGTGGTAGTGAATTCCATAGTTTAACTCTGCGTGGTGTGAAGACATCTTTCCTTTGATCTGTCCTGAATCTCCCACCATTCAGCTTCATGGGAGGACCCTGTTGGGTTCTAGTATTTTGAGAGAGGGAGAAAAATACGCGGCGTGCATCTTGCTCCAAGGTGCCGTGCCAGCTCCGGTTTTGTCTCTCCGCCACCACCCTTCCCCCGAGTGTCTGTGGAAGCTGATGGAGTTGCAGATATGGGAAGAAGGGATTTCCTCATGCAGTGGTAAATTTGGATGTGCAGGCACTCATCGTGACAGTGTCCAAGAAGATTCCAAAACTGCAGGCAGTTGCATTGATCCCTATCCACAGACCAGTTCAAGCAGTTTTCCTCTCCTCCAGGAGAAGGTCTTTAGTAAATTGAATAGGACTTGGCAGCCCATTCAAGCCCAAGACACCCCAAAAGACTTTGCTTTGGGAATGATATATTGTTTTGGAAAATCCATTTCTCCCCAGCGACTGTGAGGATTGCAGCGAAGCTCAGAGGGAACAGAGAAGTCTGCCAGGGGTGGCAGGTCCCCCGTTCATTCCCTGGCCAAGTCTCTGATCAAGCCAGGAATCCACTTCCCCAACAATGAAGGCCGTCTTCACACATAAACGGAAAATCACTTTGATTCATTACTCGGAGCACCGTCAGCTCTGCTGTCCAGCTCACTTTAACCAGCAAAAGCTTTCTCAGCCTTTAAGGTTGCTGCCGGCCGTCATGAAATTCCTTGCCTGGGCCAGCTCCAGGTTTTTTACGGGCTGTTGGGCAGCAGGGTATTCGTGTACCCAGTGGAGGCTGCTACCTCCAATTGCACTGGGGCGGTGAATCTATTCTGGGTTTCAATCAGAACCAGCCAGAACTCTAACTCTTGGAGCTATCCAAGGTATGGAAGCCTATCCCTAAAATAGCTGCAGCACCTTGGATAGCTCCTTTAGAGCTCGGACCGGTTCAGACTTAAACCTGGAGAGGATTCTTTGTAGAGCACCTTGGATAGCTCCTTTAGAGTTCAGACTGGTTTGGACGTAAACTCGGAGCGGATTCTCTGTGGAGCACCTTGGATAGTTCCTTTACAGTTCAGACTGAAACCCAAAGTGGATTCTTTGCGGAGCACCTTGGATAGCTCCTTTAGAAAGTTAGGATTTCATTATTCCCTATTTGGAGCAGTTACATCTTCCATTAGAACAGGGGTGGGTAACCCTGAGAGATCCGAGGGCCATTCTTGCCCCTCAAACCACCTTACAGGCTGCAGTCCACAGGGTGACCCAATAATAATAATAATAATAATAATAATAATAGGGAAATGGCATCTGAACCAGTCCTTTAGAGTTTGGACTGGTTCGGACTGAAACCTGGAGCGGATTCTCTGTGAAGCACCTTGGATAGGACAGCTAGACTGGTGAGGATGATGGAGAGGGCCTTCTCTGTGGTGGCCCCCACTCTGTGGAACTCCCTCCCTAGGGAACTCCACCATGCCCCCTGTTTAATGAGCTTCTGCCACACATTAAAAATGTGGTTGTTCAGGCAGGCATTTGGGGTGGGTTATGGTATTTTTAGAAATATGATGTTTTTAATGTAGAATTTTATTGTTTTAAACTGTTTCTATTATTGTACATCGCCCAGAGTGGCTGGGTGACCAGCCAGATGGGTGATTGATTGATTGATTGATTGATTAATAAATAAATAAATGGGTAGCTCCTTTAGAGTTCTGACTGGTTCTGACTGAAACCCAGAATGGATTCATCGTCCCCACCACCAAAATTGGAGCCACCAGCCTCCACTGGATTAGCACCTTGCCTCTCCTCAAACCATGCCCCTCCCTCTTTGGCCATAACCTCGTTGATCTAAAGCCAGACTTGACCAACATGGCAAACTCTTACTGGCAAAGAAAAATAATGCAAACTTTGGAATGTTGCTTTTAAATTTTTGTGCGAACAAATACAAAGTAGAGGTAACAATACCTCAAGGCTATAACCTTGCCCTGTGAAAGTTAGAATGTCATTATTCCCTATTTGGAGCAGTTACATCTTCCTTTAAAACAGGGATGGGTAACTCTGAGAGATCCGGGGGCCATTCTTGCCCCTCAAACCACCTTACAGGCTGCAGTCCACAGGGTGACCTAATAATAATAATAATAATAATAATAATAATAATAATAATAAGGAAATGGCATCCATATCTGCTATGGAGTACCAAAAGGGTCAAATTTAGCCTACTTGCAAGCTAAATTTGGCCCCTTTGCCATCCATAGCAGCCAGTGGAGGCTGGTGGCTCCAATTTCGGTGGGGCTATGATTCCATGCTGGGTTTCAGTCAGAACCAGCCAGAACTCTGAACCCAATTTTGAGGGATAGGGTCCAGTACCTTGGATAGCTCCTTTAGAGATCTGAGCATGTGCAGTTTTGCATTTTAAACGCCCTGAAATCTAAGCACCAGCATGATGACAGGAATAAAAAGGCGTTTGCTTCACCTGCCCTGGTCCACAATTCACTTGGGAATAAGCATCATTTTCTTGTAGAAAACAGTATTATCTTTTTAAAGTAAACATAATAAAATATGCAACTTTTTTTAAAAAAAAGATTTTGTTAGTTTTCCAAAACAAGATTAAACCGACAGAAAGAAAAAATAAAAAGAAACACATTAAATCTAAATCTATTTATCGACAGAGAGTAGTACATTTAACAGATATGTACATTTAACATATATGTGTATTTTTCCCTTTACCTGACAAACCAAGATGTAGGTGGAATCTACAGACTGCTTGGAATTTTTCTTTATAATTCTTCACCACAACAAATTAAACTTCATCTCTTTGGCAAAACATGAGGAAAGGCTTTGATAAAGCTTTGATAAAGTTTTTTTGATAAAGCTTTGATAAAGCTATGATATGTCCCTGACTGGTAAATAAAATAAAATCCTGCCCTATTTTATAAAAGTCAGACTTTGCCTTTAGCTGGTTTCAGTCGGTACGTCAATTTTTCCTCCCTGGCTATTTGCCACGATTCTATATGCCAGTACTTCAGTGTTAGAAGTTCTGCAGTTTTCCAACGTTTAGCTATGATTCTTTGGGCTGCCATCAGCATGGACACAATTAAATCCTTAGATGTCACTTTTGCGTTTTGTTCTTCCCGTATAATAGGACCAATGCTGATGTCATGTGAATGGCTTGATGTGTGAGATTAGCCATTTCTGAGAATATAGTTTCCAAAACTATGACACAACAGGACATGTCCACCACATATGGAAAATAAAATTGGCATCTTGAACCATGTATGTGCTTTCCTGGCTGCCCCTGACTATAAAATGTTGTTGTTGAAGAAGAAGAAGAAGAAGAAGAAGAAGAAGAGGAGGAGGAGGAGGAGGAGGAAGAGGTTGTACTGAGCAACATCAGCTGAGTGCTCCCTGATATGCCCATGCTGGGTCAGGTGCTGATACAGGGCCTGCTTGTCATTGGCCCCATCACCTGCCACTCCCTGGATGATCATTTGGGGGACTAAGCTGTGGGGGTCTGTACTTCACCCCTGGGGTGCACCACTGACTAGAAGAGCACAGCCAGAGATGCAGTGCCTCTCTGGCAGCATGAGGTCAATGTTTCTGAGCCCTGCTTGAGAGGAGGATGCCTGAATCCTCATGTGCTCCATATCAGGGTCCCGATGACAGGTCAGGAAGGAGTGGGACAGCGACACCCACTCTAAAGCCACTCAGCCGAGGCCAAGCCTTTGCTGAAGCAACGTCTATCTTGCCCTTGTCCCCCTGCTGGACAGCTCCCCTGCTAACCTGGATCTTCCAGCTCTTTGACTCGCTGGACAACTCCTCCTGGTCAGGCAGGATTTTGAGACATAGGACAGGTAGCTGCTTTGAGAGCCCCTTCGGGGGGCTGGAATTGTTTAAAAAGAAGGAAAATAAAATATACATTGTGAGGCCATGGCTTGGGGAATTCTGGGAGTTGTAGAACTTTTCTCTGTCTAAACATGCATAGGATTATGCCTTCATTCATTGTTCAGATATATGGACTGCTTATATTCGAGAGACGCATGTTGATTTTTTACTAATGTTGTTGTGAATTGACAGTACTGTGTTGTTTTCCCCCTGTTATTTTTGCAATTAAAAAAAACAATTAAAATAATAAAAATAAATAAAGGCCCAATCCTATGCATGTTTAGACATTGAAAAAGTCCTACAATTCCCAGCATTCCCCAGCCAGCACTGCTGGCTGGGGAATGCTGGGAGTTGTGGGATTTTTTTCTGTCTAAATATGCGTAGGATTGCGCCCTAAATAAAGCCATTTGTGCATATACCCAAATGGCACGAGAAAGGCTCAAAGGCACTTTAAAACTCACGTGAAAAGTCTTCCTTGAGCCAGTTTTAAATCCGTTGGTTTAAATTATTATTATTATTATTACCTTTTTTCTAGGATGAGTTGTCTTAATGTCATTTCTCAGCCAAGTCCTTGTGATCTACCTGACGCAGGACTGATGTTTGGGACACTGAGACCCATGGTGATCCAGAGCTCTGGTTGTCTGGAGGCAGCTTTTCCTCAGCTGCTTGTCCACAAGCCTTTCGTGTAAAGCCACTGCCCTGCACAGACCATCTGGCACGTCACTGACCTCTTGGAGCGTGGCTTCCCCCCCCCCCAAATGCCAGAGGTTCTGCCCTAGAATACATGAAGCAAGAGAAAGGAGGGAGCGCCTCAGAGCACAGCACGACAGGGAACTCGGCAAAGGCATCGGTTAACTTTGAACAAAGACAGGTGATGGAGGACAGAAGCCAGGTGGGGAAGGCACTCTGTGTATGCCCAGAGGCACACTCTGCTTTACTACCGCTTTGTCATGCACTCAGTCTGAAGGCTTTTGTGTTGGAAAACTTACCTCTGGTTCAAATTAAGCTCCACTTGAGAAGCCCCCGCAGAGGCACGAGTGGGATCGTGCTGCTCTTGCCGAGCTCTGAAGGGAAATCCATCGCTTGATCCATACAGGTCAGGCTGGCCCCATGGCCACAGAATTCTTCCCCTGTCCCACCCGCCGCCAGGGCTGCTAATGCTTGCAAACGGCGGGCCTCTTTGGCCTGGAAAATGCAATGGCTGCAGCGCCAAGACAGGGGCAGGATCATGTCCCCTTCCATTTAGGAGATAACACCAGGACTGCTCTCTGAGGGGTGTCATGAAGTGTGCTTTAATTTACATGGACATGCATATCCCTTTGTAACAGGGGATTCCACCAAGGGGCAGGGCTTAGCAAGCCCCACCCCCGGGAAGAAGCCTGGGAAACTCTACGGGCTGGATTGGGGTTCTGCACCCCTGATTTAGGGAATCTTCTAGCGTGCCCAGCCACAGGCATTCCTTTCAATGCCAGGGCTCAACCCCCTGGGATGTGCATTGTGAGAATAAAGATGGGGGTGCTTCTGAGCATGTGCAGAATGCCTTAGCCTCACCGCTAAATCATCACAGCCATCCCTTCCAGTCTTGCCTAGGTAGAATTAGGCAGTGAGGCTTCTGGGCAGGGCTTGAACTTTAGCATCTCTCTTCTGGGGAATCAAACGTTGGTAATCCCTTCAGCAAAGCTGTGTCTGTTCCCCACCTCTGCTGACAAGCCTCAAACCACCTCCCTCAAAAGGCACCTAGCAGATATTGAGACAGACATCTGAAATTCTGAGAAGCCCCCACCCCCGCCAACATGAGATGGAGGCAGAGGAAGTCTGGCATACAGCATCTGGTCCTGTTTGTGAGGAACTGGTAGGAGTGGGGTTTAGGGAAATCTAGTCTGATGGAAAAGCTGTTGGGTGCTTATTTAGCTGGTCTGCTAAGAGCTTTTCTACACAATATTTTTAATCTGCTGTATCTGCTTTTGGTTTCGTTGCAGAATTGAGATCTGAGCTCCTCCTGAAGAGTTTCTTTTCTTGTTTTTCCACTACATAGCCTCTAGGTGGCACTGCGGTATAGCAAAATAGTGCAATTACATGAGTGGAAAAAGCATGTGCTTTCACTTTCACAAATAATACCACATTTTCCCTTTAAAAACCTTTGTTTAAAAACAGAAGCAAAACTGGAAGATCATGACATTGTCTAAAGAACCCATAAACAACCATGAGTAGGGAATGACAAGCACACAGTAAATGCCTTCTGTAGGAAAGCTCTAAGGTTCCACTTACTCATTCCTCCCTCCCGGTGACTACGCTTGTCATTTAGCTAAGGTGGGGATATCTGCTCAGGTGAAAGTGACACACTCATGGACAGGCACTTATCACCACTGAAGTCTTGTGGCTTAGTTCAGAATCCTCCAGTGTTAGCTGAGCAGCGTGGTAGTCCACTGAATAGCCTAGCATGGTTAAATTCCTTTGCTGACAGCAGGTGGCACCATTCTTCACTGAACTCGGGACGACAAAAGGAATCCCGGGCTGGCATTCTTCGAAATCACCTGGGCAGCAGCCAATGCCTTCTTCTTCCGCGAGAATCCCAAAATAAAAGCCTGTTAATTGGCAGCGACTTTTATGAGAGCATTGAGCTGTAAACAATCCCTCTAAAGCAAATTGACTCCCGGGCACGCCCCCTCCTCCTCCTCCTCCTCCTCCAAAATGGCCATCCACCCAACCACCCTGCCACCAAGGTCAACCCATTCTATTAGCCCATTTTCCGCTCCTTTGCTTTTATTACTAGGCGCTCTCCTAATATGCTAAATTTTCAATTAGGGACAGTTTGCTCTGGAGCTGGGAAAAAGGGTCGCGATCAGTATCAAAGGAGGGAGCAGCACCCTTTGCACTCCAGGAAGAGACTCTTCGTTTTTGTTTCTCCTGGTTAATTATCCCAGGATAACAGCCCATAATTTATTCCAGCCTCAGATGTATCGATACGCTCAAAAGGTGTGACAGAGGTTAAGAAGAGAGAGCAGGGGGCGGGGGCGATTCAAGGAACATTTCGAACAAAGAAATATACACACTTCTCTGAAACTGAATTCAGCTCTTAGGCTGAAAGAAGTTCCCCGCTCCTGTGTTAACTGCACAGGAGCCTCTGTTAGGGAGGACAGGTGGCAATCCGGCCAGTGACGAAGCGAGTCCCAGCCTGCTCTTTGATTTGAAGTATTTGTACTCTACCTTTCCATCACAAGGCCTCTGGGCGGGTTTATGATCAATGCTAAAATATCAGATGCAGCCAGTCCACATGAATGGAAACAATGAACTGCACACGTGAATGACAGGGTTGAACCCGCTCTTACCGTCAGTTCACATGAGCGTGTAAATCCGGTGCCGGAAGGGCTGCAGAGTGTGCACTTTTCTCTGCACTGGGCATGGCAGATCCAGCTTAGCCATTACGTGCCATAGTCACCTAGTCAGGAGCCGGATGTTTTGTTTATTTGTTTGATTGATTGATTGATTGATGCGCCACCTTTCTACCCCAAAAAATGGCACTCAATTTAAAATAGATTAAAAGAAGAAAACACATGAAAATGCGATAAAAACAGAACAATTATAGGATAAAAACAGCATCCAAACCAACAGTCCCGCTTACAGGCCAAACGCCTTCTTGAATTCAGCGGACTTTGCTTGCCAGGGAAGGACAGCAGTGAGGGAGCAAACCTAGCCTTCCTTGGGAGGGAGTTCCACAGCCTGGGAGCGGCCACCGAAAAGGCCCCGTCTCGCATCACCACCTGTGATGGTGGTGGTCTTGAAAGAAGGGCCTCTCCAGAAGATCTTAAGGACCGGGCAGTAGGCAGTCTTTCAGGTTGTGGGATGTTTTGATTTGCAGGCTGCAATGGCACTCTTTGGGGGCCTCGCTGTTGGAGCGACACCCCGTCGCCCGCCCGGCTCCTGCTCTGGGTGTGTTTATGATGCACGGTCTGTAACTGCCTCCCAGCTCCTTCATTTGTGCCCCTTTTCATTCCCGTCTTCTCCGTCTCCCCTATCCCCTCCATCACACCCCGCTGGCCTCGTTGCTGCAGTCCATCCCCCTTTCCGCCTTCCCTCCCCGCCCCACATAGCTTGATTTTAATTGCTTCTGCCATTCAAGGGCACGAAAGGTCGTCCGCTGCTCTGTGGGGGTTCCCCTGACAGCCGCTAGCCGTGGAAGCTCAGGGCTGCTAGGCAACACAGGCAGAACGGCTTCCAAACAGGACTGGGGGGTGGGCTGGGGGTGCCAGTCTGGCACGACTGTGCCCCATCTCCTACGATCATCCCCGCCCGTCTCCACACTGGGCAAAGAGTAGCCCCGGACAGCCATCCACCCTTCCCTTAAGCCACGCAGCCAGGAAGTTGCTGCTCCCCTCCCATGCCCCAATTTCGCCGGGCATGGTGCCCCGGCATATGGCCAGAAACAGAGTTTTGCTCGGAAGCGAGCAGGCAAAATGCCACTTCCCCTCCGCCCTCGGTTCCTCTATTCAAGCCCAATTTGGCCACTTTGTTGAAAAAAAACCTAACCCACAAAAAGCCTGACCACCACATCTCTGCAGTGGCATGCCTCTGTTTCCCAGGGCATCAGCTGGGCACAGCAGCGCAGAAGATGCTGGCACATCGCCCACCTCCTCCGTGCCCTAGGTCTGAAAAACCTCAGATCGCCAAAGGCCTTTAATGGAAAACTCTTGTTCTGTGGGAACAGCTAACCTTCTGTTCCTGTCTCAGAGATGGTCACCTCCGGGTCGTCGGGCTGGAGCCGGGAAACCTTTCCTTACATGGGCAAGGAATGGGCTTTGGTCCACCTCTTGATCCCCGTTCAGGTCACGCACAGGTTGCTGTGCGCACAAAGAAGGGACTCTGCACTAAAAAAAATAATCCCACTCACCAGCAGCTCTGCTGTTCTGTCTCTTTCTCACCTCGCTGTGTTTTTCATGCCAAATCTAGCTTTTGTGCTGGGTTAACCATTTGGGAGACGCCGCTGGTATATGGTACCATACGGCTTTGTGTGCAGAAGGTCGCTGCTTCGATCCCCAGTATAGGAACACCGGAAGCTGCCTTACACGGAAATCAGAGCATGGGTCCATTTAATCCAGTATTCTCAACACAGACTGGCAGCAGCAGCTCTCCAGGGTTTCAGGCAGGATTCTTTCTCAGCCCTACCAGGGATTGAAAAGAGGACCTTTGGCATGCAGTGGAAGTTGGTGGCTCCCATATCAGTGGGGTGGTGAATCCATTTTGGGTTTCAGTCAGAACCTGTCAGTCCTCAGCATCCAAGGTGCTGAGCCCATTTGGGGATTGGGGTTGGCACCTTGGATGGCTCTTTTAGCATCCTGGCAGGTTCTAACCGAAACCCAGACCAGACCCACAACCCCGCGGACATTGGAGCCACCAGCCCCATGCAAAGCAGGGGCTCTACCACTGAGCCACAGCCCACCCCACGGAAAAAAAGAACCTGCCTGAAATGCTGGAGAGCTGCTGCTGCCAGTCAGCGTCGACGATACTGGGCTAGATGGACCCAAGGTCTGAATCAGTATAAGGCAGCGCCCAATGTTCTTCCTGACCCTAACAGTTGTCTCTGAGAAGGCACTGGCCCCAGATTGACTCCTAGGCATGCTCATCGGATTTTGACCTGTGATTTATTTTTAAATTATTAATTCGATTACATTTATCGCCTGCCGTTCTTCCAAGATGGCCCAGTAGAAAGTTCGCCCCAGTGGCGCCACCTGGGTAGGACTTCAGAGCAGAAGCCCAAGGCCCTTCTTAGCAGAACAAGCAACCCCCTGCAAATGCACCAAGACCAGCTTACCACATTTATTTATTTATTAGTAGCCCTGGAGCTCAATAGCTCTCAGGGCAACGTACAATAAAAAGCACACGAGTAAGAGCCACATAAGTCAAATCAAAACGACATAATAAAACAAACCATTAAAACAGCAATTAAGAGCAACGGAGGCCAACACAACACACCACAAGAACGTCTAAGAACCCCATGGAGATAAAACAACGTTAAAACACAACACGGGAGCAGAAATATAAGAGGATTAAAAGGCTTCAGAGGATGAAAGGGGGTTTGCCTGGCACCAGAAAGTTAAAGAAATGGGCAATAGGCAGACCCCTCTGGAGAGAGTATTCCATAACCAGGAAGGGGAGGAGGGGGGCTACTACTGAACAGGTCCACCCCTGAGTAGCCACCCATAATAGCTCAGCATGTGAGGGCAGTCAGAGCAGGACCGCCAATGATAATCTCAGGGCTTGGGTAAGAATATACAACCGGAAAGTCTCCTTCAGATATTTTGGCCCCGAGCCACGAAGGACTCGATTTTGAAGTGAAGTAATGCACAATAAAGAGCACCTCCTTTAATAAAACCGTTCAGTTCAGGGTCTACAGTTACCTAAGTTCATCACCGGTTCTACCTCTCTCCTCTTTTATCCCACAACAACCCTGTGTACCATTTCAGGCCGTGTGTTATGATGATTGCTTGGGGTTCTGCTATCTCAGACCTTTAGAAGGGGTCAGGTTTGTCAGGGAAGCAGGATGGGAAGAGATCAACACCAGAAAAAGCTCTGAGTGTGGCTGTAGATAACACAGGGCTGTCTGTATGTCGCTCCAACACAGAGCAGACCAAGACTGAGCCTTATATAAGAGTGTGTCCGTCTTTAGGCTGGCTGGCCCCACCTCTACACTGACTGGGGCTTTGTTTCTTAAAGGGGCTTGACCTGTTTCAGCAGCCCCAAGTTGTGACAACATGGGAGTGGCTGTTGCGTGCAAGTGTCCTCACGACTGCAGGCCTCAAAGTCTGAAGATGGCAAGGCAATCTCCTCTGGATGGAGGGAACCCGACCGCCAGGATTTTTCAGGGTTATCTGTGTCTTGGGGAGATGGAAGCCTCATCATGCCTTTCCATGACTGGATCCTCTCCCTGAACTGTTAACTCTGCATTCTCTGAGTACAAGGATTTAGGGATTCTCTGAGGGTTTGGGTGTCCTGCTCCATGACACCCTGTGAGTTAGGGGCTGAGAAAGGGGCGGGGGGATTGGCCCAAGATGACCCAAGTGAGCTTGGGGGTGGCCCAAGCAGCAGGTGCAGAAGCGAGCACCATTTGATTCCTGTCGTGATGATAGTGCTCCGATTTAAGTAAATGTAAAATGCCAAACTGCACATGCTCAGAGTATTTATCATTTATTTATTTATTTATTTATAGAGTTCATAGAATCATAGGGTTGGAAGGGGCCTACCATTTATATCCCTCCTTTCATCCAGGGAGCCCAAGGCAGCGTACATGGCCCTCCTCTTCTCCATTTTATCCTCACAACAGCCCTGTGAGGTAGGTTAGGCTGAGAGTTAGGCTGAGGTAGGTTAGGCTGAGAGAGGTAGGTTAGGCTGAGAGTTAGGCTGAGAGTTAGGCTGGTCACCCCAGTGAGCTTCATGGCCGAGTGGGGACTCTGGAACTCTGGCCTCCCAAATCACCGTCCAGCACTCTAACTGCTAAACCTCACTGGCTTTTTTTAAAAAAAAAGTTTTTTCTTTTCCCTTTTTAAAATCAGGGTTGGCAAACAGTTTTGTAGTTGTTGTTCTAACAAAATGTAGATGCAGTATGAAAGCATGGAACAGCCGTCGGAGGGGAGGAGACGTTTGAGTTGGGTGCTGCCCAACTGAAGGAATACACCTGGCTATCTAAAGCCCCACCCTCCACTCCAAGCATTAAATCCAGGGTCTAAAGTAACCTGGCTGCATCACTGCCCCCACGCAAAGTGCAGGGTAAGGTGGCCAGGTGTCCTCTTTCACAGAGGAACCATCCTCTCTTTGAAGGGCTGTCCTGTCTGATTCCGGTTTAAAGATAAAGAAACTTAAGAACTGTTGCCCATCCACAGTTCTTACCTGAACATCAGACTGAACAGGTAGGCACACGGGTGGCCTGGTCACAGTCTTCCCTGCTAGGGTGAGATGTGTTCTACTTAGAACTGGGCCTGTTTAGCCTGGAGAAGAGAAGACTGAGGGGAGATATGACAGCACTCTTCAAGTACTTGAAAGGCTGTCCCAGAGAGGAAGGCCAGGATCTCTTCTCGATCATCCCAGAGTGCAGGACACGGAATAATGGGCTCAAGTGACAGGAAGCCAGATTCCGGCTGAACATCAGGAAAAACTTCCTGACTATTAGAGCAATATGACAATGGAGCCAATTCCCTGGGGAGGTGGTGGGCTCTCCCCCACTGGAGGCCTTCAAGACGAGGCTGGACAGCCATCTGTCAGGGATGCTCTGATTTGGATTCCTGCATTGAGCAGGGGGTTGGACTTGATGGCCTTGTAGGCCCCTTCCTGCCCTACTAGTCTATGATTCTAATTATTGCTAAGTTTGCATCTATATTTATAAATGCATCTATACGTATAAAGAGGCTGCACTGAGAGGGGGTCAGACTAGATGTTCTCTGAGGTACCTTCCAACTTCCAACCCAAACTTCCAGTGGGGGTGGGACGACTAACATATGCAAATGTTGTGCACTGGGATGTTTTGCCTGGCATGGGTGGGGGTCTACCGGTCTCTTCCTCTTCCAGCTACAATAAAGGGGACAGACCTGCAGGTGAAATGTGAGCCAGTGCATTGCTCTGTGCCACCAAACTCCTGGCTCAAGGCCGGGCCAAGAAGGGCAAATGGCAGGAGATGGCAGGACCCTTTGTCACTTTAAAAGCCACCAGCCTCCTTCCTCCAGGATCCCAGGTAGGACCAAGCAGGGAGGTCAGAAACGACGGAGAAGGGAGCGGCTCTCCTCTGTTTGCCTGTGGTATTCAGCGTAAATCTGTGCAGATTTTTAAACTGGAACAACTGATTGGTTGGGAAGGGATAGTCTCTGGTGACTGGCATTCTGAGAGGTGGTTCATATTGTCCATAAAGAGAGGTGCTGGGGCTCATCCGTCGCCAGACCTAGGAGGAGCCCTTAACTGCATGGGTGGGTAGGTGGGCATGAGGCACTCCGCCCATGCTCAGCAGCAGCCTGGTCTTGCTGCTTCATGTTCTCCAGAGCTGGGCCTTAAAAGCCGGTTCCAGGGCACTCTGCGCATGCTCAGCAGTAGTCTGGTTTTCATGTTCTCCAGGGCCGGGCCTTAAAAACCGGTTCTGGGGCACTCCGCCCATGCTCAGCAGCAGTCTGGTCTTGCCGCTTCATGTTCTCCAGGGCCTTAAAAACTGGTTCCGGGGCCTAGCCTTGTGTGAGCCCCAGGTCTGGAACTGCCCAGCCGCCTTTGAGGCTGAGCCAGATGGGGCACTTCGCCCGGCACCGAGAGGCCTGCAGCTCTGGGGCTTGGACTCTTCACACAGGAATTCTCCTCTCTGCAAGGTCTCCCCCAGCCCCAGTGCTTCAGGGAGGACTGGATCATGAGGCCAAAGTGCAGGACCCTAGAGCTCGGGGGGGGGGGATGGCAGCCCCTAGAGCGGCAGGTGATGGGGACAGCACCAGGACTGACATGGGCATGTTGGGGCTCACCGAGACTGATGCTGGTTGCCACAGCATCCTTTTGTTCTTAAAAAAAAAACAACACACATTTTATAGATTGAGGGCAGCCAGCCAGGCATGTCCATGGCTAAAGATGCCCATTTTGTTTTATTTTTACTTTTAAAATACATTATCCTTTTCTGCCACAAAACAGCACTTACTCCCAGGTCAATGTGTTTAGCATCGGGGCAGCAGAGGGAAACTCCATTTTATTCCTCTCCTCATGGTGGTGCTAGGATTTCAGTGAGTTTAAGGGTGCCATCCTATGCATTTTAGACAGAAAAAAAAGTCCTACAGCTCCCAGCATTCCCCAGCCAGCCATGCAGGGAGTTGTGGGGTGTTTTTTTCTGTCTAAACAGGCATAGGATGGAGCCCTAAAATGCGAAACCGCACATCCTCAGAGTTGTTGTGACTGCTGTTTTAAATCGGGGTTGGCAAACAGTTTTGAAGTTATGTTATTGAACGTCTCAGGTATGTAGAAGCAGTTGTAGAGCACGGAAGGTGAAGAGAAATTTGAGCCGTGTGCTTCGCAGCGATACACATGGCCATCTAAAAGGGGACCCCATAAGACAATTATGTCCAGGGTCTAAAATTACTGAGTTGCACCACTGCCCCTCACCTGATCTGAAATTAGCAGAAAGGGTTGCAGGCGAGGCTTCAACCTCCAGCGCCTTTCTGTTTCGCAAAGAACACACTCTCCTTGCTTGCTTCCTTGCCACATCGACGCCCGAGGATTCACTTTTTCTCCTCCAATGTCATCTCTGCAACACAGCCAGGCTGTTTGTTGTCGGTCTGTGTGCGGAGACACCTGCTCCAGATGGCAGCCAGGTCAGGCAGGGTCATGGACGAGACTTCATTAGGCATCCAGTCTGCAGCCCTGCTGGGAGGACCTCTGCCCTGCCCCTTGTTCAGGGGAAGGGACCACAAGGAGGCCTTCTCCACATGTCGATATGCGCAAAAAGGAGGAGCCCTGCTTTGCTTGACCTAGAAGCAGGTGGTCGCACACACCGTGGGACAGACAGGAAATTTTAGACTCTGGACTTACTGGTCTTACAGGCTCACATACACACACACACACACACACGCGCGCTTCTTTAGATGGTAATGCACTGTCCCTGGATCTTCATGCGCCAGTGGTGGCAAGGAGTGTGTTTGCACAATTGCACTTGGTGCACCCTTCCTGAATCAGCCTGATTTGGCAACAGACATCCATGGCTTGGTCACATCTCATTCAGACTCCGGCAATGCGCTCTACATGGGGCCGACCCTGAAGATTGTCTGGAACCTTTGTTCGGTGCAGCATGCAACAGCTAGCCTAGGAAGCAGTGCATGGTTTGGGGACCACAGTACACCCATCTTGGAAGTCCTGCGGGAGTTGCCAGCTGCTTTCTGGGTGCAATTCAAGATGTTGGTATTAACCTTTCATGTCCTAAATGGCTTAGGGCTATCTTAGGGACTGCCTGTCTTGCTATGAACCTGCCCAGGTATTAAGATCTACAGGAGAGGCTCTCCTGAGGACACCACAACCCACAGAAGCCCATTTGTCAGGCATGGGTGAAGAGGCTTTCTCCTGTGTTGCCCCAAACTATGGAATGCACTCCCTCAAGCATAACAATTAGCCCCCATTCTCTTGGCCTTTAGAAAGGGCAGGAAGATGCTTCTTTTCACCGTAGTTGTGGCCGTCATCCTATGTTTCCCCCAGGGTTCCATGTTCATAGAATCATAGGGTTGGAAGGAGTCTGCAAGACCATCGAGTCCAACCCCCTGCTCAGTGCAGGAAGCCTGATTCCCAAGCGGTCTCTCATCCAAGTACTAACCAGGGCTGACCCTCCTTAGCTTCCGAGATCAGACGAGATCAGGCGCATCCAGCCCTTTGCTTGTGGCCTTGTCCCCCTTGCTATTTGACATACACATGAAAATGCACCAAAGGTTGTCTGGAGTTTGTAGGTTTGGTGCCACCAGTATGCTGATGATAACACCCCCCCCCCTCTCTCTCTCTCTCCTTTCCATCTAAATCCAAGGAAACTGTTCTAGTTTAAAATCGGTGTCTGATGTCAGTAACCGACTGGATGAGGGCAAGTAAATCGAAGCTTAATCCAGTAGGGATGTATGAGAATTCCATTTGTGGAGTGACAACCTGATGGATTTTTCCAGTTCAGCCCTGAGGATTTCGTTCCATTTCCGCACCGCTGGCGTTGACTCATCTATAGCAATTTGGGCCAATACGGGGATTCCTGGTTTTCTTTTAATGGCAGCAATTTGCACAATGGGGGGGGGGGGATCTTGAAATTTGCACAAATGGTGTAATTTCTCATTTTCTTCTTTTTTTATTGGCGATCTTGCGCAAGTGCGCACAATCGCAAGTCCACCTGTCTGCTATGTAGCCCCGCAAAGGCATATCCCTCTCTTGTCAATATCTTTGTCAGTTTTGTCCTCTCCACACACTACATCCTTTAGCCCCCAGAACTATATTCAGTACTTGTCAAAGAACTTGCCAATTTCATCCTCTACTTCAGCATTTCCCATTTTTAATATCGTCAGGAGAGTCCCTTCATTTGGTACCGCCCCCTTCAGAGGGGCATTTGGTGGTTATGCAAGACAGAGACTTCTTGGTGGCCGCTCATGGGTTCTGGAACTCCCTGCTGAGGCAGCCTAGCCTGGCTCCCTTTCTGCTGTACTTTGTCTGCGGGCAAAGGCATTGCTATTCAGGCAGGCCTTTAGCATGTAAGCTGATCTACCACTGAGGGTTTTTTTTTAATTGGTTGAGTGCTGTCTATTTTTTTATTGTTGTGTTTTTGTGCTTAATGGCTCTGTTCATGTTTTAATTTTTAGTGTTTTAGTATTTATATCATAGAATCATAGAATAGTAGGGTTGGAAGTGGCCTATAATTAAATTTAATTAATTATATTTAATTACTACTCATTATTTAACAATGTTTTATGTTTTAATTAAGATTTTGTTTCTAATCTGTATTTTATTCGCCTTGAGCCCCATTTTTCAGTAAGGTGGGAGATAAATGAATGAAATCAATAAATTTATTCAGCGGGAACCCAGTGAGGATCCATTTAAAAAAAAAAAACTAAAAAAAGCTTTGTGCATTTTTGGTATTCTTTTTGCAAGCTGCTTCATAATGTATTCAAATGAGAAGTGGTATAAAAATATTGCTAATAATAATAACAATAACAATAATAATAATATAGCTGTGATGGAAGAAGTTCTACCCATGGGTGTTCCTTCCTATCTCTCCACTGTATCTGTTAAATGTGTGGGTCAGAGGGCTGGAATTATTTATTTATTTCTTACATTTATATCCCGCCTGTTTGTCCTCTTGCAAGGAAGCCAAAGTAACTTACATGGTCTTCCTCCTTTCCACCCTCACAACAACCCTGTGAGGTAGGTTAGGCTGAGAGTCAGTGGCTGGCCCAAAGTCACCCAGGGAGCTTCATGGCCGAGTGGGGACTAGGACCCGGATCTCCCCAGTCCCAGTCTAACCATTACACCAGACTGGATTGCAGGTCAAATCTGGCTCCCTGAATGGTACCACCTGTCTGTGTCCAGCAACTGTTCCTCTTCCTCTCCTGCTCCCAGAGATTTCTGCTAGCACAGCCTTGGTGACAGAAGCGGTTTGGAGAGCAATGGCTGAGTCTGGGAACAAACCACTGGGACTGGGGGAAATGTAGATCCAACTGTTTCCCCCTTTACCTGATATTGTCTATTACTTGTCTACAATATTCTATAGAGACATAAGAGAACGTTATTTAGAGCCTCTCTTAAAGAAAGTGAAATACAGGGGTGTAAAGGAGAAATTGAGTTATTTATTACGATCGACCAACCCATACGTGATACAGAGAGTTGCGGTATTTGCAGTGAAAGCCACAAGATGTAGAGCAAAGTCTTTGGATGCTATCGGTGTGAATTGGTATAAAGATTCAGCGGTATGAATGTAAGGTGATTGGCGTGATATTAAAGGTTCCTTTACGCTATATTACTGTTGCCTATCCACCCTATTTTAACTTTAGTAAAGACTTGATGTGTATCCTATAGTTTTGTTGTTGTAACTTTATGTGCAATTTTTCGATATTGCATAATAGCATTTTACATTTTAAGTTTGTATCTTTTGCAGTGATCTTTGGATTGAGCAATAAATGCATTGCTTACTTACTTACCGTCCACTTATTGCCTACAATAGCAGTATTCATCCATCAAATCCAGTGTCGTCTGCTGTGACTGACAGTGGCTGCCCAAGGTCTCCAGCTGGAGTGTAGAACCAGGCCTGGGGGACAAATCTGGCTCTCTAGGGGTCCCCAGAAGGCCCCGCCCACTTCCCCTGGCACCACCCCCTTCCATCCAACTGGCCATCATTCGGTGGTTTCCCAGCCTTTGTGAAGTTTTTCTCCCCCATTCCAAAAGGTTGAAATGCCTCTCCTAAAGCTTCGTTCCTGGCAGTAAGAACTTGAATCGAAAATATGTTAGTGGGGGGTTGGTCCTGCCCCTTTTGCCTATGGCCACACCCACCACTGGAATGTGGCCCCTGAGAGCTTCTCCAAAACAGATCCGTTCCTCAGGTTGAAAGAGGTTCTTGTCTCCAACATCTTCCTCAGCTCTTGCTACATGATCCTTTTAATCAGAGGTTCTGGAATTGGACCCAGGAGTTCCCACATGTAGAGCATGCGGGCTGCCACTGAGTCAAATGGGGAAGAGATGGGGCTGTGAGTATTTCTGCTTCCGCTGCCCTTTCTGTCTAAGTGGCCCTCCAGTAAAACAGGTTGCCATAAAAATAAATTAAATGTCAGAGAAATCCGTTCTGTGGGTGGAGTTCGACACGTTTTCCTAAGCTCAGCCCCTTGGACTTCGGTTCAGTTCCCGCTGCAGCCTCCGACTCAATCTGCAGCGAGTTGGGCCAATTTGCAGAGTTTCCTGGATGTTTTGCACATGGGGGGGTCTGCAATTTGCTCTAATTTCTGATCAATTAGTGCAAACTATAGCCCAAAGTGTGCGAATGGCGGCCGCATATGCACAAATTAAGGATGGATTTGCGTAATTTGGACAAGTTTGGCTGCAATTTGCGCAAATTGCGGAACCTTCCCCAAAAATGTGCAAAAAAGTTCCTGGAGTTCAGGGAACAGCCTGCTGTTCAGTTCAGTTCACGTAGGTAAATCGAGTCGTGCACACCACGGAACTCCGTCGAGCCAAAAAAGTGCCGGGTTTCCCAGTGACGGACAGCCCTACTCCTGTCCGCTCCCCAGTGTGTTCCACAGCTGCATGTCAGACCGGGATTCAACAGGTACAGCTTTGCATTTCTGCCTGTCCTGCAGATGTCGCCACACCAGGAAATGAAAGGGGGCAATCGTAGGCGCCAGAGCTGCACCTGCCGCTCTCACCGTAGCAGGGAGAGGGAGAAGACGGACGCCTGACAAAGACTCTCCCTGAACTACCTGGAGAGGCACCAAACCCACGCCCTGTTAAGCCATTCCTGACCACTCTCCTAATGGAGCAGGAAGCTTCCAACGGGCCATCAAACCACTGCAGGAAAGAACCTGCATAGCATTCAGTGCAATAATGATAATAAAAAACCCACTAATTAGACAAAAGCTCTGATGCAATCAGGAGAAGTGCTCAGAGTTCTTTTCAGCTGTGTCGTCAGCTCCCCCCCCCCCGCCCCATCCTTTCTCTTCCTTTGTTTGCCAGGAGCGAGATCCAGGGAGCAATTCTAGGTGTGCGTAGGGGGCTCATTCCAGCAAAACCCAGTCCCAAGGTACTGTTAGGGGGTGGTTCATCTGCCTGGCTGAGTGATGTTCAACCTGTTCTGGAGGGGGCTGCACTCCCCCCCAAAGGATCAGGTTTGTAGTTTCAGGGTGCTCTTGGACGCAGAACTGTTACTCCAGGCACAGTTGGAGTTGGTAGTGCAGAGCACCTTTTATCAGCTTAATGTAATACACCAACGACGCCCTTATCTGGACAGAGAGAGCCTAGCTACAGTTATCCATGCTCTGATAACCTCTCATCTGGATTGCTGCAATGCGTTACCTGTGGGGCTGCCTTTGAAAACGGTCCGGAAACTTCAGCTGGTCCAAAATAGGGCACTGAGGCTGTTAATGGGGAGCGGCCAACGTGATCATATTATGCCAGGGCTTTTCCAGCTGCACTGGCTGCCAGTCCATATCCAGGCCTGATTCCAAGGGCTGGTATTAACATTCAAAGCCGTAAATGGCTTGGGGCCAGGTTACCTGAAGGATCGTCTCCTCCCATATACACCTCCCCAGACCCTAAGTTCATCTTCAGGGGTCCTTCTCCAGGAGCCCCTGCCAAAGGAAGTGAAGCGGGGGGGCTACCAAGCAGAGGGCCTTTTCTGCTGTGGCACCCCAGTTATGGAATGAGCTTCCCAGAGAAGCTCGCCTGGCACCTATGTTGCACTCTTTCTGGCACCAGGTGAAGACGTTATTTTCTCAGGCACTTTAATATTTTAGTTCTGTCGTTCTGAATTTTTGTGAAGCTCCCAGAGAGCTTTGGTGATTGGGCAGTATAGAAATGAAATGAAATAAATAAAGCGAACCTTTCATTGCATTTAAATCTCTGCACAGCTGCTAGGCCTCATTCCAGTTTTATACTGTCGTTAAACTTTTATGTTGTCTTTTATGCTGTATTTTGTGGGAGTTGTAGGACCTATTTCTCTCTAAACATGCCCAGGATCGTGCTCTCTGCGTCAGTCATGAAGCCTCAGGAGAGGCAGCAGTTCAAGCTTTTAGAATGGAGGGAAACCTGCACAAAACCCAGCAAGCCGGCAAGCAATTGGTGTTCAGGAGAAAGGAATGGAGCTAGGAGAAGGGGGCATGGCCAGCTGGGGAACACAGAGGTCTGAGCTCTTCGACAGTGGGACTGGATCCTTTGGGAGGTGGTGGACTGTCCTTCATTAGAGGTTTCTAATCAAAGGCTGGATGCCGCCTCTCAGGGATGCTGGAACGTTGGATTTCCTGCATGGGCAGGAGGCTAGACTAGATGACCTCTGGGATCTGTTCCAAATCTATGATTCTGTTCTACAATTCTATCAAGGCTGGGGCAAGTGCCTTGGACTGTCCCTGTCTGCCCAACAGAATCTGCAGTGCATGCCAGCACAGGGCTGTAGTGCGGGCCAGGGGGCCTCTTTCAGCCCCAGGGCTGAATTCAATTTCAGAGAAGCTTTCGGGGTGGGGGCCATTTTAGCGGTGGGTGGGGCCAAAGGCTAGGGGGTGGGGCCAAAGGCAAAAGGACTGGAGCCAAAAATACCAAAAAACCCACCAGCCTGTTGTAGCTTAGCGCTCTTCTGCTGGTAACTGAGCTTTAGGAGAGGCATTTCAGCCTTTTAGAGTGGGGGGAAACACAAAAGCATCAAAGGTTGGTGGTTGGGGAGAAGGGGTAGGGCCAGTGGAAGGGGGTGGGGCCAGGGAAGGGGTGGGGCCATCTGGGAAACCCCAGAAGGCTGGATTGGAAACCCAGGAGGGCTGGATTTAGCTCCTGGATTTTAGCTCCTAGATTTGAGCTCCCAGCCCTGAGGTTCCCCACTCCTGCCACAGAGCAACATTGTACCCTTACTCAGAAGTAAGCATGCCCTGGATTGCAGGCTCAAAAAAAGGCTGTATAAATGGCATGTAATTACACAACAGCACAAGCGCAGTAAAGAAAAAAAGAAGTCTTTAAATGATTAGCAGTCATGCTGGCAATAGGTTTTCTGAGGAGCGTGTCTGCCACCTGAAAAGGGGGTGAAGACTGGCGGGATGAGGGGATGGCGCGCCCACCCACACCCCAGGTTAAAATGCCACCACGCCTGAGTTGCAGCTGTCTTTTGACAGCATGACACCTCCCACCCCCACATTATAGCCGATTGTGAAACACTTATTTATTAATGCATAATTAATCCACCACAAATAAATTATTCAGCATAACCCTTTGTCCTTTTATTCCCCTCGTTCTTTTTTCTTTTCCTGGTGGCATTTGTGCAAGGGAAATGCGCCGACGGAGCCAATCCAGTCGGACTGACCCCGCAGCCGCACAGAAAGGGACAAGGTCGTTGCCTGCTCTGTGTCAGGAGAGGGGTTCACCTTGACTCATATGAATGCAGCCCTTAGACTGTTCCGAAGGCTCAAATTCGGGGAAAAGGGGAACGTGGAGAAATTCCCCTAATGACACTCAGAAGCCCCACTAACTGACTCCCCCAAGTTAGACAAATCCTGCCTTCAAAAACAGTTGCTAAGCCAGGGGCAGTTGGGCCTGGTGGCTCCGATGTCAGTGGGGTGGTGAATCCCCTCCAGGTTTCAGCCAGAACCAGTCAGAACTCTGCACCTTGGAGAGCTACGGCCCCACTGACATCAGAGCCACCAGCCTTCCCTGGCTAGGGGTAGGGAACCTTAGGCCTCAAGGCCAAATCTGGCTCCTGAAGTCTGGATCTGACCCTCCAGGGTTCCCAGATGGCCACACCCCTTCCTTGGCCACACACCCTTCCTCCAACCAACAATCATTTGGAGGTTTCCTGGCTTTTGTGCATTTTTTCCCCATTCCAAAAGGCTGAAATGCCTCTCCTAAGGTTTCACTCCTGGCAGCAAGAGCTTTTGAGCATTTCTACATGAGGCTCTTATTGCATGCTCATGATTGGTAATTCTTGGAGGTTTGCAGGTTCATTACACCATGTCCTCAACCTCCAGGGAGTCTCTCGCACTTTCTGACCTTTATCCTGGTTTTTAAAAGATTGGGGATAATGCAGTGATAAATGTTAATCTGCTGTAACAGCTATGTGAAATTGCACAGTTTTGATATAACACAGTGCCATCTAGTGGCTGTATAATGAAACATGTGGAACTTGCAGACAAAGGAAGACCCAGGAAAAAAAAGCCCATGTAAGGAGCTGACCTTGATCCTGCAAAGAATCATGCAAAGAATCCAAGGGCAGCTCAAACAAGATGTCAACCCAGTGTGCAGCCACTGTAAAAAAGGCAAACTCCATCTCAGGCATAATCAAAAAAGGAATTGAGAATAAAACTGCCAATATCATATTGCCCCTATACATATCTATGGTGTGACCACACTTAGAATACTGTGTACACTTCTGGTCACAGCACCTGAAAAAGGATATTGAAGAGTTGGGAAAAGTGTAGAAAATGGCTACTAAAATGAAGAAGGGGCTGGAGCAACTCCCCTGTGAGGGAAGGTGACAAAAGCTGGGATTGTTTAGCTTAGAAAAAAGGCAAGCAAGGGGAGACATGATAGAGGTGTACAAAATTATGCATGGTGTGGAGAGTGCGGATAAGGAGACATTTTTCTCCCTGTCTCATAACACTAGAACTGGGTCATCACGTGAAGCTGAATGGTGGGAGATTCAGGACAGATCAAAGGAAAGACTTCACACAGCACAGAGTTAAACTATGGAACTCACTTCCACAGGATATAGTGATGGCCACCAATTTGGATGGCTTTAAAAGGGGGTTGGACAAAATCCTGGAGGAGAAAGCTATCAGTGGCTACTAACCCTGATGGCTACATACTACCTCCAGTATCAGAGGCAGGATGCCTATGTGCACCAGTTGCTGGGGAACATGGGCAGGAGGGTGCTGTTGCACTCATGTCCTGCTTGTGGGTTTGCCCTTGGGGCAGCTGGTTGGCCACTGTGTGCACAGAATGCTGGACCGAATGGACCTTGGTCTGATCCAGCAGGGCTCTTCTTATGTTCTCATGTAATCCAGAAGCAGAAGCTCCAGTAAATTGCGGGATTAAAAGCCGGGTGTGGAGAAGACCTTAAACTCAAATTTGCTGGTATTTGGGGTACTTTGGCCCTGCCGCTTTCGCCTTCAGGCCCACCCACCAGTGGGGAGACTTTCTCCTAGGGTTGCTCCAAAATGGAAGACTGAAAAAGGTTCCCCACCCTTGTGCTAAGGGGACCTTCACAAAAGGGCTCCACCTCCATCTGCCTCCTCCAGTAATTCCAGCACCGAATGGACTCATTTGCTTTCGGTGCAGTCTAACTTTTGGAATTCTAGTCCCAGATTAGATAGGCTGCTAATGACAAGGGGGGGGGGGGCGCCTGGGTTTGAATCATAGAATAGTCATAGAATAGTAGGGTTGGAAGGGGCCTACAAGGCCATCGAGTCCAACCCCCTGCTCAATGCAGGAATCCAAGTCAGAGCATCCCCGACAAATGGCTGTCCAGCCTCGTCTTGAAGGCCTCCAGTGTGGGAGAGCCCACCGCCTCCCCAGGTAATTGGTTCCATTGTCGTATTGCTCTGACACTCAGGAAGTTTTTCCTGATGTTCAGCCGGAATCTGGCTTCCTGTAACTTGAGCCCATTATTCCGTGTCCTGCACTCTGGGATGATCAAGAAGAGATCCTGGCCTTCTTCTCTGTGACACCCTTTCAAGTACTTGAAGAGCGCTATCCTATCTCCCCTCAGTCTTCTCTTCTCAAGGCTAAACATGCCCAGTTCTTTCAGTCTCTCTTCATAGGGCTTTGTTTCCAAAGCCCTATGTTTCAATGGTTGAGAGGGCCATTGGCAGAGTATCCTCCTGTGTGCCCCCCGGCTGTGGGCATACCTCAAGGGTACAGAGCCTCTTTCAGCCGCAGGCCAAATTCCATCCCGGAGAAGCTCCCAGTGGCCACATTCTAGTGGTGGGCGGGGCAACAGCAAAACAGGTGGGGCCAAAAATAGAAAAAAGACCAGCCTATTTTAGCTTCAAGCTGTTAATGCCAGTAACTAAGCCTTAGAAGAGGCATTTCAGTCTTTGAGAAGGGGAGTGAAAACTGTGCAACAGCCGGGAAACCACCAAATGACTGACAGTTGGGGGCGTGGCTAGGGAAAGGGGCACAGCCATATGGAGAACCCGAGAGGGCCAGATTTCTGCACCCCTGACTGACCTTGTAGCAGTGACAGGTGGCTGGGAGCTGTCTGTCATGGTTTCCCACAATGCATCAGAGCGACGCCACAGCCGGGGCATTGTGGGATAATTTAAAATGGCAGTTCACAGACCTGTCCCCCGGTGCAGGACAGTCCAAAGTGGGCATCAACCCCAGTGGGCCCCAGCAGGGTCCTGGGATCCCAGCAGCTGCCGAAGGATGGGTGCCGAAACCAGGCCTGGCTGGAAAACTTGTTTATGTATTTATTCACAATACTTCTAAACCACTCTGCATCTGAAACAGAGTCCTGAGTGATGAACAGGAAAGGCGGAGGAAATCAAAAAAGAAAACATATTTGAAATCAAGTTTCTGTGCGTGTGTGTGTGTGTGTGTGTCTGTCTCACACACACACACACACACACACACAGAGTACATGTGTGTGAACCCCTCAGGGTACTCCATCAGCGGCAGGACTTGTCTGGTTACCATCCAAAGGAACACGAGCCTCACCAGTTTTAGGAGCGCCAAAGCAAAATCCAAGCAGTGCTCTGTGGCAGTGTGTGCTGCATGCCCAACAAAGGACCCCGGGGGTACCAAACCCTCTCCAAACACTTGCCCCGGCCACCCAGAGCAGAGATTTGTCTTGGGCTGGAGGAGAACACATTTGGTCCGCATGCTGTTTGGGCTCAGACCAGGGTGGTGCTGGTGGCGTCGTGGGGGGTGTGGGGGGAGTCAAAGTTGCCATGGGAAAGGCGGTTCTTTCCCCGAAAAGGTCACGTCTCCTTCCTCCTCTTTAATCCGCTTAGCGAGAGGGGAGCCGAGAGCGGGGCCCTGTTTACCTGCCTGCTTAAGACTGCCTGGTGCTTATCGCTCGCACCATCCATGCGCCAATCAATATTTTTCATAATTCAGTTTTTCTCTCCCCTGCTTAACCACCATAGATTTCAAAGGGGGAGCAGCTCCCACACTCACACTCAAGAATCTACCTCCCTTTCCCACAGAAACACCGTGCTGAATTGGATCCAAGGCCATCCCAGTCTCAGCATCTGGCTTCCCACCCAGATGCCTCTGGGAAGGCCACACGCCAGACATGCGGGCAAGAGAACCCTCCTGTGTTCTTTGTCCACAACATTTCTCTGTCGAGACTCATAGCTTTTTTGGAGCATGTGTTCCACTTTTTAAATAATTGGGGATTATACCCACCGTTTAAAGAAATTCTGTGCTCAGTATTAACAGTGCATTGTACATACATACATTTCTTTTTCTTGGTTTGGTTCATAGGTGGCAATAGACTTCCTCCTCCTATATAATTTTTTTAAGCCATCTTAAGGCTAGGACCCCTCTCTCATAATACTAGAACCCAGTGGGGTCACCCAATGAAGCTGAATGGTGGGAGATTCAGGGCAGACAGAAGGAAGTTCTTCACATAGTGCAGAGTTAAACTATGGAATTCGCTACCACATGACGTAGTAACGGCCACCAATTTAGATGGCTTTAAAAAGGGGTTAGATGAATTCCTGGAAGAGAAGGCTATCAACAGCTACTAGTCAATGGCTATTGGTTACCAGTTGTTTTTCGGGCCATATTCAAGATGTTCGTTTTGACCTTTAAAATCCTATGCGGTTCCGGCCCAGCCTATCTCAAGGAGCGCCTCCAGCAACACCAGACAGGCCGCTTAACAAGATCAGCCTTGGATGGCCTTCTCTCTGTCCCATCAGCCAGGACAGCTAGGCTGGTGAGGACAAGGGCCTTCTTTGTGGTGGCCCCCACTCTGTGGAACTCCCTTCCTAGGAAACTCTGCCATGCCCCCTCTTTAATGAGCTTCTGCCACACACTGAAAACCTGGTTATTCAGGCAGGCATTTGGGGTGGGTTAGGGTATTTTTAAATAATGTTTTAATGCATAATTTTACTGTTTTAACTTGTACATCACCCAGTGATTGGGTGACCGGCCACATGGGCGTTTAAGAAATTAGATAGATAGACAGACAGACAGACAGACAGACAGACAGACAGTCTGTCTTGATGGCTCTGTGCTGCCTCCAGTCTTAGAGGCAGGATACCCATAAGCATCAGTTGCTGGGGAACATGGGTGGAAGGATGCTGTTGCACTCCTGTCCTGCTTGTGGGTTTCCTGTGGGCAGCTGGTTGGCCACTGTGTGAAAAGAATGCTGGACTGGACTAGACTGGACTGGACTGGAATCCAGCCCGGCTCTTCTGATATTCTTAGGGTGCAAACCTATGCTTTAGACAGAAAAAAAGTCCTACAACTCCCAGCATGCCCCAGCTAGCCTGGCTGGCTGGGGCATGCTGGGAGTTGTGGGACTTTTTTCTGTCTAAACATGCATAGTATTGCCCTTCAATCCTTTTAGAACTTTTAGAACTGAGGTTGCACGTTGGAATTTGCGACGTGACCAGGTTGCCTTTTAAGCATGGGCAGAGTGCTTTTCTCTCACCACTGAGGTGGTGCCACCAGCCACCCCCACCTCAAATTTACACAGCTTTTCTAGAAGGTGTTGCGAGGTGGGGCCGGGTGCAGGGGAGACAGTTTATATGTTGTTGTTTTTAGCATCCTTAAAGAAGCAAAAAGGGGCCCCTCTTTCTGTGTTGGAGCTGGGAGGGCAGAAGGAAGCATTTCTTGACACGCTCAGAGAAGGGGCAAGAGGCAGGGGAAAGAGTGGTGCATTAAAGGCCCTGTCACTAATTCCAGGCCACTTGTGCCAAGAGCGTTGACATGAGCAATGTGGAATGATAAACAGAATCTGTCACTTGGAAGAAGAAAAAAAATCAATACAGGTTTTAATTTCCCCCCCACACCTTCTTTTTCTCTCCTTATCCAACTTGACAAGAAATGAGATGGGGTAGGGGGATTATAGAGATGTTTATCCAATCAACTGTGCCTGCTTCCCTCACTCCACCTTCTCCATTCAATGTTTTTCTTAAAGATTCCAGTTCCCTCTGACCCCAAAAGGCAGTTGCATCGCAGTGGGTTGGATTTTAGAGCATGTTTTTGCTTCCTGCAATTTTGGCCCCAGCTGCATATGCACAGAGGCAACCTGTACTATTGAGAAAGGGGTTGGATGACAGAGATGCAGGAATGGAGGAAAGCTTTGCCTGTTCCATTTCCGCCTGTTACGCAGCTGCTAAAGGACCAAGAGCCCGTCCAGAAAAGCGATGCTAAATGTGGCTGGCAGAAAAAAAAAAAAAAAAAAGCTCAGCATGCAGAAGAGAGAAGAAAAGCAGGGGAGTAAATTGGGCCTACATAGCCTATCTAAAGAAGAGAGGACGCCCCCACTCCCACCAGACCACCATCCTGGGAGAGAAATCCCCCAGGATTTCGGCAGGCTGTTTTGCTGAAGGAACAGATTGACAGGCAGGAAGTGTCAAATTTATTATAATTATTATTACACCTTGAGATCCAGTTCTTGATACAAATATACACATGTTTTGGAAAGGCCTGTGATTGGGAGGAGAGGAACCACCCCCTCTTTTGCCCAGCCAAGGAAGCTCTCGCCAAAGCCTTGGAAGGTGTGGAAGAGAAGGAGGTGTTCCGAAGTAGGTTTCCTCAGCCCGATGTCTCAACGGATCACCTTTCTGCCTGCCGCCACCCCCACTTTAACAACACACATTGTGGGGGGGGGCACTGGAACATAGCAGAGGACTTGCTGGTACAACGGCTGAGGATGGCAAGGAGGGAGGTGGGGAAGGTTCTGCAAAGACAAAACACAACCAGAGGTGTATTAAATAAAATTGCCAATGCCGTATTCAGGGGTGAGGATCCCCAGGCTCAAAGTCCTAATCTGGCCCTCCTGGGTTTCCCAGGTAGCCACACTTTTCCCCCCAGCTCCACCCCTTTTCCCCCAACCACCAATCTTTTTTTCCCCATTCCGAAAGGCTGAAACACCTCTCCTAAGGCATTTGTTGCTGTTGTTCAGTCGTTCAGTTGTGACCCCATGGACCGTAGCACGCCAGGCCTTCCTGTCCTCCGCTCTCTCCCGGAGCATGCTCAAGTCCATATTCATTGCATAGGTGACGCCATTTGGGGGTTGGACTCGATGGCCTTGTAGGCCCCTTCCAACCATACTATTCTATGATCTAGCCATCTCATCCTCTGCCGTCCCCTTCTCCTTTTGCCTTCAATCTTTCCTTCTCTTCGCATTAGGTGGCCAAAATATTTGAGCTTCAGCTTTAGTATCTGTCCTTCCAATGAGCTCCTAAGGCATTAAAGGTAAAGGTGTCCCCAACCAGCCGTGTCCGACTCTAGGGTGCGGTGCTCATCCCCGTTTCTAAGCCGAAGAGCCAGCGCTGTCCGAAGACGCTTCCGTGGTCATGTGGCTGGCATGACTGAATACCGAGGTGCGCGGAATGCTGTCACCTTCCCCGCCGAGGCGGTGCCTATTTATCTACTTGCAATTTCTTGCTTTCGAACCGCTAGGTTGGCAGAAGCTGGGACTGAAGACGGGAGCTCACTCCGTCACGCGGCACTCGGGTCTCGAACTGCTGACCCGCCGACCTTCCAGTCTGCAGTTCAGCATCTTAACCACTAAGCCACCGCGGCCCCTAAGGCAATAAGATCTGGAATAAGATCTGGCAATAAGATCCGGAAGCTACGAGAGGCTGGTATTTGGCCACACCCCTTTTCCTTCGGCTCCAACTTCGGTTCCTCTAGCTCCTCCCATCACTGGAATGTAGCCCCTGAAAACTTATCTGAAAGTGACATCAGCCCTCAGGCTAAAAGTGGTTGCCCGCTCCTGCCAGACTCTCCTTATTCAAATCTACTATATGACCGCATCTCGAATACTGGGGCTGTGCACGCAACACGCTAACCCACACTCAGTGGTCAAGCGTGGGTTGTTTGTTCAACTGTGGGTTAGCATGTTGTCTGAACCAAGGACATTTTCTGCAGGGTGGTTTGTTAACCATGCAGGGTGGCTCCTTCACCATCCTGAACAACCCAACAACAAACCATGGATTCTCAAGGTGGCTTGTTCGAGAAAAATAAGCCACGCTGCACACGTGGCAACCAGCTAGAGAGCCCAGAAGTGCTGGTGACACTCCAGCCCATGCGGCCAAACTCAATAGTCAGGTTTGCATAGCCGCAGCTGGAACAACCCCATTCCCGCTGTGGTGGCTGCTGGGATATGCAATCGCAGGGCCAGAAGAACGACAATGGAACCACGGAGCGGGGATGGGTGAGGGAACCATGCTGCCATGAGTGGTTCCACAATCGTGGGGGGGGCATGCTTGTCATGGTTTCCCTCCCGCTCCCCACAGCATGGTTCCACTACCCATCCACCCATGATCGTATGAACACACCCATTGACTGGGTTTGCACAACACACTAACCCACACTCAATGAACCGTAGGTCATTTGTTGAACGGTGGTTTAGTGTGTTGTCTGAACCCAAGACAATTTCCACAGGGTGGCTTGTTAACTATGCGGGGTGAGTTATTTGTCTTGAACAAGCTGCCTTGAGAACCCCATGGTTTGTGGTTGAGTTGTTCGGGGTGGTTAACAAGCCACCCTGCATGGTTAACAAGCCACCCTGTGGAGAATGTCCTGGGTTCAGACAACACGCTAACCCACGGTTCAGCAAACAACCTATGCTTCAACAACAACTCACACTCAACCACTGAGTGTGGGTTGGTGTGTTGTGTGAACAGCCCTATTCTTCCATTCCCAGGAACTGAAAGGAAAACTTCAGCAATAATCACCTGATGTCTAGGTTCCAGGCAGACCCTCCACGTCAGCCTCATAGGTGGACATCAAAGACCCCATCTTCCACAACCTGCATGTCTTCTTCCTGTATTTCTGCAGAGAAACAAGCGTGTGAACAGACATGGGTGTGAATTGGATGTGGATGGAAAGGCTTCTTTAACTGGCTCCCTGACCCCCCACCCCACCCCACTCAACAAGCAATACATTGACTGCCAAATGAGAGAGGATAGAGGGGGAGTCAACATCCCCCAGCCCCGCCCCACCCACCAGTTTTCTCCAAACGTTAGTAGATTTGTAGTAGACCATTCTGGACAGCCATTTGTCAGGGATGCTGCAATTCCGTGGTGCCGTGGAGGCAGGACTCGCAGGGACGCAATGCCAACATTTTTTTTAATTAGCATGGAGGCTGATGGCATCTGCCACCCCTCCCAGAATTCCCTGGTCCCTCTGAGCTTAGCTGGAATCTTCACAGGAGCTCTGGGGAAATGAATTTTCCCAGCAACACATGGCCCTGTTCTCACGTAATGACAGCCCCTCAGTTAAATAAACCATGGGCTCTTGGGAACGAGCGGGGGAGAGTGAGAGAGTGCCCAAAAATGCACCACTTGCATTTTTACTCCACAACCCACGGTCGTCTCATTTGTAGTCAGAGCTAAACAACCCAGTGGTTAACTCCATCAGTCTGGGTTTGTACGTCACGCTCCACAACCTACGGACGAGCCAATCATGGGTGTCGAGTAAGAGTGCAAGCGGTGGGTGTGCCGCGGGCAAGTGCACTCTCTCTCTCCCGCTCGTGCACAGCAACCCCGATGGGTTGTTGTTATGGGCAAACCAGTTCTGTATTGTTCCCTGTCGTGATGCAAAGTCTTTTGGGGTGGCTTGGTCTTGAACGGGCAATTACGGCTCATTTGCTTTCCAGAATTGCTGCTCCCGGTGGAGATGAAAACTGCTTGAACTGGTCTGTTGATAGGGATCAATGAAGCTGCCTGCAATTTTGGACTCTCCTGGGGGCGTGGCCATCGGGGCTGTCATGATGAGCGCCTGCACTTAAAACTGACCACTTCACTGATGCAGTTGCATCCCGGCTTGTAGATCCCGCACTGAGCCAAAAGTTGGACTGGATTACCTCCAATGATTTGCAGGCAGGGGGAGAGACATGGCACCCAAGACTCAACATCTTTGCCCAGCATTGAACTTTCCTCTCCGGATATTACGAAAAGCAAAACAAGCCAGGGTGATCAAGTTGGAAGAAGACCCCAAGACCAGCTGCTTTAGCCCCAGGCACACAGGGATTTTAAGACAAGGTATTTTATACCCCAAACACTGTTGTCTTTTCTGTGTGGTTTGAATCCCTCTTAGAGACTGGAAACTCTTCCCAGTTAGAAACTGCCCTATATCAGGTAACAGACAAACACACATGGTTTATCTTTCAGGTCCCATCTCTACCCTCTTCTATAGCATCACAGTTCTAGAACAGGAGCAGCCCTGCACGAAATATTCACAGTAAAGCAATTAATTTTTACTACGCTTAGCAAAGAGGCATGCCAGCTTTTGAGTTATACAGAACCCTTCATCAGGCAGACCAGAAAGGAAAGTACACATTGGGCATATCGAAAGCAAGGCTGATTAAATGCAGGATGTTCCGACTGAGTTGCTACAGGACAAAATTTCAATCTAAATTCTTTTCTGTTATGCCTGTTGATGATGTGCAAACACAAAAACTGACATGCTCCTTCCCAGGGGCGTTGCTAGGCCTGGAGCCATGGGCCTATAGCTCCAAATCTACTCCCCAGAGCTCTGAGTGTCCCTAAGTGCCCATTGACACCAATGGAAGATTTCTTTCTCAGCTTAATTGCCATGCAGCTGAGGAGGGAAGAGTTCCATATTCTGGAACTTTGGGATGATCCAGGCCGGGTGCAACTCAGCTGAAGCATTTATTTTATTGGAGGTGATTTGGATGAGAAATTAATCAGCTGGTGTTGCCTTCTGTGAAATTCAAAGGCATCCCAGTGATTATATCTAAATTATTAGATATAAATCAGCTAAGCAAATTTGAGGCAGATTTGTGTCCCATGGGCCTGGGGCCCAAATCTTTTAAGTGCTTAGCCAAGAGAAGACAAGAAGATGACACCTTAGCCATGTTCCGATTTACTTGGATCAATACAGAGCAACCTCCGCTTAATCTATCCCAAACTCCCTGGCGCAAGCCAGACTTAGAACACCAGGGGGAGACGTTGCATCACAATCCAGCCACTGCAAGTTACTAGAACAGGCACTATTTTATTTATTCGTTTATTTGTTGACTGCATTACTGCCCAATAGTCAAAGCTCTACAATCAGCAGATATTTTGCTGAGTGGATGTGGGGGTCAGGGGACTGGGACCCAAGTTGTGGGTGGCGGAGATCCTGGAAGCCCAGACCACTCTCTCCAGCAGATTTCCAAAGATGGAAAGATTTGCACCGGGACGATGACCTGCGACGATAACAGCAGTGCCACGATCTGCAGCCTTAGGACGGTGTTTTCTGTCTGGTTCCAGAGGCCGCGGTGGCGAAACCTCAAATTAGCAGGCCCGAGAGCTGAAGCGTGTCCCCCACACCCAGTGAAAACACACAGGGACTGACATACACAGGAAGCACCCGTCTGAAAGCTGTCAACCAGAAAAGCGCAGGGCAGGAAGCAAAACTGGGCTGAACCGTTTATCTGGGAGGGAAGCTGGTTTCCGGCACAGGGTGTGGTTCAGTGGGTGGGGGACACAACCAGGCTGGGGGTGCTGAGCGTCTGAAAAACAGCTTGTGATCTCGGAGGGTGCCGTGATGACAAATAATGAAAATGGAGACAGAGGGGGGCAGATCAGGGTGGGGCGACTGGGTGATACAGAAAGGAAGGCTGCTACTTGGGGGGAAGAGACCCATGTGGATCCAAGAAACCATTCATTCATTCATTCATTCCATTTCTATACCTATCGATACCATTTCTATTCTGTACATTTCTTCCTTAGCTTAATTGCTATGCAGCTGAGGAGGAAAGAGTTAACTCTTCCCGCTCCACATTCTGGAAAAAAAAGCCCCCCAACTCCCCCTCCCCAAGCTTAGTGGGGGGGAAACTTCCATGGGTGTTAATGGAAGCTTTTCTTCTAAGCTTAATTGCATGAAGTGGGGGCAATTTTCCTCCAAGAGGGGAAGAGAGAGAAGGGGGGGGAGAGAGAAGGTGGGGGGAGAGACAATGAGAAAGTGCAAATTAATTGTAATTGAAGAGGAACTACTGATTTGGGATGATCCAGGTCAGGGTATGAATGAATCAAAACATTTATTTTATTTGAGGTGATCTGGATGAGAAACTGATGGGCTGGAATTGCCTGCACTGAAATTGAAATACATCCGAGTCATTATAATTTTTGTAAACTGCCCAGACAGCTCTGACTATGGGGCAGTACAGAAATGTAAATCATCGTCATCATCTAAATTGCTAGATATAAATCAGTATATGAAGTTTTAGGCAGGTTTGTGTCCTGTGGGGCTGGGACCCAAACCTCTGAAGCACCTAGCAACACCCCTGTCAAATGAAGCTGTTCCAGAAAAGACAACAGCTTAGCCATGTTCCTTTTTCCTTGGCTCAACACAGAGGCCATACCTGTATGCCGCAGGGACGTCCGCCCAGGGCGTGGCAGGGAGAAGCTGAAGGAACGGGCAGGCAGCGCGGCTGGCCCGTCCAGGCTGACGCTCTTAGCACGCTTGCGACACTCGACGGACAGGAGGTCCCGGCATTGTCTGTGGCAGCTCACACTGCAGGCTGAACAGCACAAGGGAAGAGCATTACAGGGCATGTCTCTGTCATACGACTTTCCTTACAAGATTAGCTCTCAATTTCCGGTGGCCCCCCCCCCACTCAATAACTGACTTTCACTGGCTAATTTCTGCAAAATAGGAGAGGGTGCCTTCCGTGCATACTGGCTGGGTTCACACAACACCCTAACCACATTTAGTGGTTGAGGGTGGGCTGTTGTTGAACCATGGGCTGTCGTTGAACCGCAGGTTATCATGCTGTCTGAATGCTGCGCGTTTTCCACAGGGTGGCTTCTTAACCACGCAGCATGGCTTGTTAACAACCCAAGAACAAGCCATGGGTCCTCACGGTGGCTTGTTGGCAAAAAATAAGCCACGCTGCATGGTTATTAAGCCAACCTGGGGAAAACGCGCTGCATTCAGACAACACGATAACCCATGGTACAACAACAAGCCGCACTCAACCACTAAGTGTGGTTGTCGTGTTGTGTGAACCCAGCCACTCAGTTGCACCACATACCTGCCACCAATCTCTGACCCTCTTCCCCCCTCCCCAGCTATGACTTACCCCGACATTTTAATCCCTGCTTGTAGAGTCCAAGAATCTGGAGAGAGAAAGAAAGAGAGAGAAATGTCCAGTGTGGGTGGGTTAAGGATGGGTGACCACCAAGTGCCTGTGCTATACACCTACTGCCCAAATCAATTCCTTCTCTTGCTTTTGTGTGTGTGTGTGTGTGTGTGTTTAACGAGTTGACCACAATGAAAGAAAACAGGACCCAAAATGTTCCTAGGATTTTGATCACTGTGTTGGTAACATATGGTCGCAAGGCCTGAACTACACAGATCTCTTCTTCAGCGGGACAAAGAGACCTACCCGGTTTTAAAAGCTTGCTAACGTATGTGATTGGAACAGAAGGAAGAAGCCCTCAAAGTTGCCCGAAGAATAACATCTTGAGGGCTCAACCCTAAAACCAAACATCCAGTTAACAAAATGTCAAGATGACAATGAAAGCATTCCTGCTGCAGAAACTCAAACACGTATAAAAAGGAACAGGCGAAAAGAATAAGAAATAGTAAAAGCCTTGATAAGGGGGTGGACTAGGAGATTTTTTTTAAGCCCTTTTGTAAGAATGTTCTTTTCGAAATCCAGAGACTTGAACAAGAATGAGGAGGCATGTAATACCCAATCCAAGCAGTCTTTGTTCCCACACCAGGGTCCTTATCTGTAACGCTCGTTCCAGCATTAACCACAGTGGGAAACCACATTCGCTTGACAATCATGCCCAAATCCACACAACAACTGCACCTGGTAGCCCTGGATGTGACCCCAAGAGAAGCCCCTCTGCATTCCAGGGAGACATTTATTTACATTTTTGAGGAAGATTCAGAATGGGGAAAAATGGTAGAGCTTAAGTCTGAAAAGATCACTTAAAAAAAACCCAAAAACCTACATCTGAGCTCGTTTTAGTTTTTTTACCACCATGTTAGGTATTTAACTCGCCAAATTTGATCATTTGGTCCCAGGGCCTGGTCTGAAGGCACGGGAGGCAGCCTCCATGCTGAAGCTAAGCAGGTCTGGGCCCGGTCAGTGCTTCAAGGGGAGACCCCCTGGGAACCACATGTAGCCCCCTTGAGTTCCATGATGGAAGAAAGGGGGGATATAAATGAAATAAATAAATAAATCCTGCCCACCCAGATTTCCCCTCAAACTACCACTATAGCCAGGAACGTTGCCAGCAATTTAAATAAAGAGAATGTGTGGAAGCAACAGAAAGAAGGAGGCACCTGGGACGTTCTCCTATCCAAGTATGGGAACAAGGGATAGAATCCAGCTCAAGTCCTACTTAGAGGAAACCCATTGAAATGAATGGGATTTAAGGCAGCCATGAGTAACTTAAGTCCCGTTCATCTTAATGGGTCTACGCTACAGAGCACTTGAGTTGGATTCTACCCAAGGAAATTGCCTTATATCAGGTCAGGTCAGAACTTTTGCCCTATTAGCCAGGGGTGGGGAACCTCAGGCTCAGGGGCCACATCCAGCCCTCCTGCAGTTCTAATCCAGCCCTCCAGGATTCCCCAAGTGGCCACACCCCCATTCCCCCAGCCACTGATTGTTTGGTGGCTTCCCAGCTTTTGAGCAGTTTTCACTCCCATTCTAAAAGGCTGAAATGCCTCTTCCAAGGCTTGTTGTTGTTCAGTCGTTCAGTCGTGTCCGACTCTTCATGACCCCATGGACCATAGCACGCCAGGCCTTCCTGTCCTGCGCTCTCTCCCAGAGCGTGCTCAAGTCCATATTCATTGCATCGGTGATGCTATCTAGCCATCTCATCCTCTGCCGTCCCCTTCTCCTTTTGCCTTCAGTCTTTCCCAGCATCAGGATCTTTTCCAGAGAGTTTTCTCTTCGCATTAGGTGGCCAAAATATTTCAGCTTCGGCTTCAGTATCTGTCCTTCCAATGAGCAGTCAGGGTTGATTTCCTTTAGGATTGACTGATTGGACCTTCTTGCAGTCCAGGGGACTCGTAAGAGTCTTCTCCAGCACCACAGTTTGAAAGCATCAATTCTTCTGCGCTCAGCCTTCCTTATAGTCCAGCTCTCACAGCCATACGTTGCTACTGGGAAAACCATAGCTTTGATTAGACGGACCTTTGTCAGCAAGGTGATGTCTCTGCTTCTTACTATGCTGTCTAGGTTTGCCATAGCTTTCCTCCCAAGGAGCAAGTGTCTTTTAATTTCATGGCTACAGTCACCGTCTGCGGTGATCTTGGAGCCCAAGAAAATAAAATCTGTCACTGCTTCCATTTCTTCCCCTTCCATATGCCAGGAAGTGATAGGGCCAGATGCCATGATCTTTGTTTTTTTAATGTTGAGTTTCAAACCAGCTTTTGCACTCTCCTCTTTCACCCTCAACAAGAGGCTCTTGAGATCCTCTTCGCTTTCTGCCATTAGGGTGGTATCATCTGCGTATCTGAGGTTGTTGATAATTCTCCCGCCAATCTTAATTCAAACCTGTGATTCCTCCAACCCGGCATTTCTCATGATGTACTCTGCATATAAGTTAAATAAGCAGGGTGACAATATGCAGCCTTGTCGTACTCCTTTCCCAATTTTGAACCAATCGGTTGTTCCATGTCCGGTTCTTACTGTTGCTTCTTGACCATCATACAGGTTTCTCAGGAGACAGTTAAGGTGGTCTGGTACTCCCATCTCTTTCAGAATTTGCCACAGTTTGTTGTGATCCACAAAATCAAAGGCTTTAGCGTAGTCAATGAAGCAGAAATAGACATTTTTCTGGAATTCCCTTGCTTTCTTCATGATCCAGAGAATGTTGGCGATTTGATCTCTAGTTCCTCTGCCTCTTCGAAACCCCGCTTGTACTTCCGGTAGTTCTTGGTTCACATGCTGCTGAAGCCTAGCTTGTAGGATTTTGAGCATCACCTTGCTGGCATGTGAAATGAGCGCAATTGTGCGGTAGTTTGAACACTCTTTGGCGTTGCCCTTCTTTGGAATTGGAATGTAAACTGACCTTTTCCAGTCTTGTGGCCACTGTTGAGTGTTCCAGATTTGTTGGCATATTGAATGCAGCACTTTAACAGCATAATCTTTTAGGATCTTAAATAGCTCAGCTGGAAGACTGTCATCTCCGCTAGCTTTGTTGTTACTAATGCTTCCTAAGGCCCACTTGACTTCACTCTCGAGGATGTCCGGCTCAAGTTCAGTGAGCGCACTATCATGGCTATCAGGGACATTCAGATCTTTCCTGTATAGTTCTTCTGTGTATTCTTGCCACCTCTTCTTAATCTCATCTGCTTCTGTTAGGTCCCTGCCTTCTTTGTCCTTTATCATGCCCGTCTTTGCACAAAATGTTCCCTTGAGATCTCCGACTTTCTTGAAGAGGAATTCCAAGGCTTAGTAAATGGCAATAAAAGCTGTAAGCTACAATATGCTGATAAGTTTTGCATTTTTGGCCCCACCCACCACTGGAATGCAGCCCCCAAGAGCTCCTCTGAATTGGGCCCTGGGGCTGAAAGCGGTTCCCCATATCTGCACCAGCCCCATATTGACTGGCTCTCCAGGGTCTCAGGCAGAGAAGGGCCTTCCCAATCCTTTACTTCCTGCTCCTGTTTTAACCAGAGCTGCTCAGGGTTGAATCTGGGACCTTCTGCACATGAAGCTGGGGCTCTGCCCTCCCCAAGCCTGTGGCAGTTGCCCAATTTTTCCCGGTTCCAACGTTCATGGGAAGATTTCACCGCAAGAGCAAGGAACAGTCTGCTTGTGCTGACTTGGACACACGAGGAGCAGGTGGCCAAGGAATGTGTTCCCAGTCTGCACACCTTCATGTTCCACTCGAGAAACCCGAGAGCAGCCAGTGGTTGGGAGCAGAGTGCTGGAGCACAAGGGCTTTGGGGGTGCGGCCCAGAGGGGCAGTTCTGACATTCTTACGCGCGTGAACGCTGCTCCCTAATGCAGACCCACAGGTACACAGGCAGACACACAAAGATACAGACACACACAGAGAGACACACGCACACACAAACGCACAGATGCACACACAGACAGATGTGCGTGCACAGAGACACACAGACATGCACGCGCGCGCACAGACGGACACACACACGGTCACGCACAGAGAGACATATAGAGACACACACAGACACACAGACAGACGCACACAGACAGCTGCGCACAGATGTGCACAGACAGAAAGACGCGCAGACACCCACAGACAGAAGCACACAGGCAGATGTACACAGATGCACACGGACGGGCACAGACAGACAGACACGCACAGAGACACACAGAGAGAGACACACACACACCACACACACACACACTCACCAGGCCCTTGCAGTGACGACACGCCACAGGGCGCAGGAATGTGGTGTCGTGGAAGCTGTGGATGAAGCCCATCTTGCCGTTGAGCTCCATGCTGGACTTCATGAAGTAAGAGATCATCTCCTCCCGACTGATGCAGCCATCCCTGCGTTTCGGAGAGGCCCGTTAAAAGTGGGGAGAAGATGCATGCAACTTGGGCAAGGCTCAGCCATGGGCACCACCCTTCCCAGATCTCCCAGTTCGGGGGGCAGAATCTCAGGCCTAGGACCAAATGCGACCCACCTGCAGTCCAAATCCAGCCATGCCCCCTTCTCTTGGCTCTGCCCATTTCCCCCAACCACCAATCACCAGGTCGTTTCCCAGCTCTTGTGCACCTTTTCCCCCATTCTGAAAGGCTGAAATATCTCTCCCAAGACGTCATTACTGGCAGTAACAGCCTGAAGTTAACATATGCTGGTATTTTCGGCCCCGCCCCTTTTGCCTTTGACTCTGCCCACCACTGGCATGCGGCCCCCGAGAACTTCTCGGCCCTCGGGCTGAAAGAGGGTTGACACCTTGTCCCAGATGTTCCTACCTGCTTAGTTCCAGGCCCAATTTAATTAATTAATTAGATTTATATCCTGCCTTTCTGTGCCAAAAAAAGGACTCAAGGAGTTTAACAACAGTAAGACCAAGATCGAAACAAAAATGTGATGAAAACCGTCATAAAAGCAAATAAATTAAAAGCACCATGAAAAACACAACAATAAAACAAATAAACAGCAACCAACCCAGGAGAACCACCCTGACTGAAAGGCCTGACTGAATAAAAGCATCTTGACCTGCTAGCAGATTTAAACTGCTAGTTTTGACCTTTAAAGCTCTAAATGGTTGGGACCTATTGGATGGACCGCCTCCACCCCAAACACCCTCCCCATGCTATAAGCCGAATGCTCACGGCCCTGCTCTCCGTTCCATCACTGAGATATGCTAGATTGACAATACCAGGGGGCAGGGCCTTTTCAGTGGTGGCCAGACATTTATGGAATTCACCAGCCCTGGAAATCCACGGATGCCACGCTGAGCTCTTTGGAGCAAATGCAAATGTAGTGAATAAATGCAAACATAGCAGTGGTGGCTGGTGGCTCTGATTTTGGCAGGCCTATATATCCATTCTGGGTTTCAGTCAGAACCAGCCACCGGACGTTTTCTTACACGCCAGCCTGGCAGCTTTTTGCGTGGCCAAGAGAAGCGACAGTGCTTTGAGCTGCAGCCTTAGCGCAGGGCTGAGGTGGGAGTGGGGCCTTAGTTCTCTCACCCGTAGCTGCAGCTTGGGCTGACGCCTCAGAACTGTGCTTCAAGGCATGCTTGAGGCAAAACCCTCCAGTGCCTTTCTTCTATGGTTAAGAAAGGTGTGACTGGAGGGGAAAACTAGGCTGTCGGGTCTGAGAACTATGAAACTGTGTGCCTTGCGCACAGGAGAACAAACAGTTAAGGAAGCCACACCAGGCCCTTGCCTACTCCCACACACTTAGAGGGAAGCGGCAACGACCGGAAACCACCGAGATACGAGAGGAAACACCCCATGGCTCGCTATGGGGCTGTCCTGGAGTGGAGCAGCTGCGAGAACAGCAGTCAAGAGACCGTCACCAAATAAGGAGCAATGTCGCCGTTTGATGCCTAAGAGAGGAAAGCAGGACTTCAGCCTTGTTGCTCTTGCTCCCAGAGGAGAATCGCAGTGGGATACAAAGAGTGGGCCAGGCTGAGAGCCAGGACTCCTGGGTCCTTTCCCAGGGGATGTATGCAGCCATGACATATTTGGGCTTTGCGTCCACGCCTGCCAGAAGAACACACAGTTCCTTTGCACACATCTTTCCCTCTCTCTCTCGCTCGCTCACACACACGCATCCCAGATTCAGGCATGTGTCAACGCCTTTTTTTCAAATTAAACGTTGGCCGTAAGCGGAAAAGATGCCATTTTGAATGTCGGGAAAAGCCTCTGAGCTGCCCTCGTCCTGCTGATCCAAAGCAGCTTTGCTGAGGACCGTTTCCTGTTGGTCAGTGGCAGCAAACGCACAGAATCTTTGTTCCTGCAAAGATTGCGGCAGGAACGTTGAGAGGTTAGGATCTGCTTCCTCAGATGCGGTGAAGCATTCACCTCAGCGGCCCACGGAGGGGAGCGCTTCGCGCATCTGGCAAAGCGGACTCGAAAACACAAACAGGTCTGCCATAGCTCCCACAGTAACCTTTAAGGCAGGGGTTTGGAAGTTCAGCCTGAGAGGCCAAATCCAGCTTGCTGGGGTTCCCCAGATGGCCATGCCCCCTTTCCACCTGACCACCAATCGGTCGGTGGCTTTCCCACTTTTGTGCAGTTTTCCCCCATTCTCAAAGGTTAAAATGCCTCTCCTAAAGCTTTGTTCCTGGCAGGGAGAGCTTTAAGTTAAACTATGCTAGTATTTTTGTATTTGGGGCCTGCCCCCTTTTGCCTTTGGCACTGCCCACCACAGGAATGTGGCCTCTGAGGGCTTCTCCAATCCAGCCCTGAAAGAGGTTCTGCATCCTTCCTTTAAGGTGCCACAAGCCTCTTAACTTTGCTAAGCTCATCTTTCTCTTCCCACCCCTTCAGTTATTCCTCTCTTTAAGATACAAACGGGAACCATTTTCAGCTGGAGGGCCGAACTGGTTCTGGGCAAGTGTGTTGTGGGCTGCATGGCAATATAGGTTGGGGTAGCACTGCCACCCAAAATGGGTGTGGCCACCCCACTGCTGGATTGTCCAGATTCCATTCACTCACACACACACTCATATATATATATATATAACACACTCTTCCCTCCCCCATCTGCCTTGCTTTAACTAGACTTTTAAAAAGCCTCCAATGCCAATGGAGGCTATTTCAAATGGAGGTGCCCAATGGAGGCTATTTTCAATGGAGATGCCCAATGGAGGCTATTTTCAACAGTGGTGCCCAATGGAGGCTATTTTCAACAGTGGTGCCCAATGGAGGCTATTTTCAACAGTGGTGCCCAATGGAGGCGATTTGAAACGGAGGTGCCCAATGGAGGCAGTTTGAAATGGAGGTGCCCAGTGGAGGTTATTTCAAATGGAGGTGCCCAATGGAGGCTATTTTCAACGGAGGCGTCAATGGAGGCCATTTTCAACAGAGGTGCCAATGGAGGCTACTTCAAAGCTGAAATGCTGTGGGGGTGACTTTTGGGATGGGGTTACAGTGTCAGGAAGGTTAGCCCTTCCTTCCCCAGCAGTGACACACCCCAGAAAATGTCCCCCCACACAGCAATTAGGCATTTAAAAGCCTCCATTTTCACCAGTGATGGTTTTTTAAAGCCTCGCTTGCAGTGTGGGAGAGAGGAGGGGGAATCTGATCAGAGACAAGGGCAGGGGCTGGATGGGGACCTCCAGTGGGCCAGATCTCTGTGAGTCAGTTGTGCTGCCCAGTTTATTTGTTAATTATGGTGTTGGACTGGTTTTAATGTTTTTATCGATGTTTCATATAAACATGTTTAGCAATTACTATGTATTTTCATTGTATTCTAATGTATATCACAATGTATTTTAATATATTTAAATCTTCTTGTAAACCACTTAGAGATATTTTGCAAATATGGTAAGCGGCATATAAATCTATTCAGTAAATAAAGAATATCTGCAGAGGTTCCCTACCCTTGCTTTAAGACTCCACAGTGGTTTTTTCTTAAGCTCCACATCAACTTCATGGTTCTAGTCCTCAGTATTTTTATTTTTATTTGATTTATTTAAAAAGAATTTTAGGCCGCCTTTAAGGGTTGACTCCTCTCCAGGTATTGAAGAGTATTGAATCTCTCCACTTCCACACCTCTGACAGTAACTGAATCCTTGTCTCCCCTTTGCCTTTATTCTATTCCATACAAACCTGCTCCCATCTGAATGTTTGCTATGCCTCTTTGTATGCCTGGAAGAGCTGCTCACTCCTCACAATGCTTCCTTCCTCTAGCCTTTATTTTCCTTTTCCTGCTGCCCAAGTACCGCATAATTTCATGGTGCAAGGCCTGGACTCTTCCCTATATCCACCTATTACCTATCCAGTGTGAATTATACCCCTTTATAAAACAAACATTCCCTTTTTTCTTGCTGGAGTGGGAGGAAGAAGAGGAAGGGGAGGGGGAGGAAGAATAAAGCTGCTTTGAAAGAATTTCTAAATGTGCATGTTAAAGATGTGCCCTTCAAGGCGCAAGATGTGCCCTTCAAGGCGCAAGATGTGCCCTTCAAGGCACAATCCTATGCCTGTTTAGATGGGGGGGAAAGTCCTACAACTCCCAGCATTCCCCAGCCAGCTGGCTAGGAAATGCTGGGAGTTGTAAGACTTCTTTTCTGTCTAAACAGGCATAGGATTGCAACCTGAATTGCTTTTAGGTTTTTGGCAGAATCCGCCTTGGGCACTTCTAGCCTGAAACGAAAAGGTGGGATACAAGCGGTTTTTTAAAAATATAATTCGAAGCAGGAATGGGGGCTGGAGGTTGGCCCTTCCTGACAGGCACTTACTGATTCTCATCCAGGTCTCCAAATTTGCACAGGTACGGGAAGTTATTTCGGATGATCTTGAACTCTTCCTGGGAAATGTGCCCATCTCCATCCACATCAAAGTTCCGGAAGACAGACTGAAAAAGAGACGGGGGAGGAAGGACGAAGTGGAACACTGCCTCCCGACCTTAGGAACACAGCACGCTGCTCTGCACCTTTGCTGTGCTGTTTGTCCATCTAGCACAGTATTGTCAACACCCAACTGGAAACAGCAGCAGCGCTTACAAAGGTAAGAAATAAAACAGCCCCTTCCTGCAGGTTCACAATCTATAAGACACGACACAAAAGGAAAGGGAGTTGAGAGGGAGGAGGAATTGACACTTCCCCACCCATAAAGCTATCATTTGTTTGTTTGTTTCATTTATATCCTGCCTTTTTTCCTCCTTAAGGTACCCAAGGCAGCATTCAAATCCTCCTTCTTCTCTCCATTTTATCCTCACAACATCCCTGGGAGGTAGGTTGGGTTGAGAGTCAGTGACTGACCCAACGTCCCCCAGTGAGTTTCCATGGCCGAGTGGGCACCAGAAGGATGTACACAAGGTGTGGAAAGTCCGTCCCCATCATCCCCACCCGTCAAAGTGTGGAAAGTCAGCATGGCTGGGGATTATGGGCGCTGTACTCCAAGAGATCTCGCCGATGCCAGCTTGGGGAAGGACGCATCACGAGCCATGGCGTGCCAGGACCTCACTGTCCACGCCTCCCTCCATCCCCACCCCACCCTGTGCCTCCTACCTCAACCATCTTCTCGATGTGTTTGCGCACAACTGCCTGGTCTGGCTTGGGTTTGGGCACCGATGCCCACTCCTCAATCATGACGGGCTGGGGTGGTGGGGTGGAGGACGTGGGGCTGGAAGGCTGGAACACAGAATAAAGTGGTGGGGAGGGGGGGAACACATGCTTGCCAGAACCAAAGGGACTGTGCCTGTCGGAGTCAGAAGCAGCTGTCTTTGGGGTGGTGCGGGGTTTGATATGCAAGGTACAGAAGGAAGAGACCCCTCCCTCCATCCCCAATTATTGTTAACTGCACAGTTACGCCCCTCCTTCCTCCGAGGAGCACAGAGGGATGCTTTTATCCTCACAACACCCAGTGGCACAGCTCGGGCCGCCGCTTGGGACCAAAATCCAGGACTCCACAACCTTCCCCCCACCCCCATGATCACCCAGAGAGCAGAAGCTGATGGGGCCAGCAGCAAACAGGCCCCAAGCCAGAAACTGGGCTGGCCTGGGCGTCAGAGCCCACCGGTTCTGATGCTGGTCACCGCAGCATCCCTTCTCGTTTCTTAAAAAATATATGAAGTCAGTGGGCAGTCACCTGGGCACGTACATAGTTACAGTTGCTCGTTTCATTTGTTTGACTTTAAAATATATATCATCCCTTTCTACAAGGAAATGGTGCTTACTGGTTGTTCCCCAGTAAATGTGCTTAGCGTCAGGGCAGCAGAAGCAAAATCCCTTTTATTCCTGCAGTCGTGAGGCTGCGACTTAAATTTGTTGAAAAATGCAAAACTTCCCATGCTCAGAAGATGTGTTTAAAGCAGGGCTGGCAAACGATTTTGTGCTGGTCGGTTGGTTTTTTGCCGTAACGTATCAGGCGAGTAGAAGCAGCTGTGAAGAATGGAATGGCGGTACAGGGAGGAGAAGGTCATGGTTTGTGGTGTGTTTCACCGCTGAAGTAATACACGTGGCTGTCTAAAATTCGCCCCCATGAGACCATAAATCCAGGGTCTAATACAGTGGAGGCTGGTGGCTCCAATTTCAGTGGGGCTGTGCATCTATTCTGGGTTTCAGTCAGAACCAGCCAGAACTCTAAGGGAGCTGTCCAAGGTGCTGAACCCCAGCCCCCAAATAGGCTCAGCACCTTGGATAGCTCCTTTAGAGTTCTGGCTATATGGGGCTACCCTTGAACCTGGATTTTTCCAGATCCAAAGAGGGCCGGCCCAAGACATTTTGCTGCCTCGGGTGAAGAACAAGATGGCACCTCTTCCTATTCCATGTAGAGTAGCCAGCTGAATCTTACTTCAGTACTGGAGATGGGTTAGCATCCTGCACTGCACCTGGAAGCAGCAGGCCAGCTTAGGGGGCGCAAGGCGCGGCTCACGGCTCTCTCCTCCAACACCTTGCTGCCGCCTCCCAGCATCTGACGCCTGGAGCGACTGTTCCATTCTGCCTTATGGTAGGGCCGGCCCCATCCAAGCTTAATGCTCCAGCGACTGCATCATGCTAAACCTCCACTGGCCATTCTGTTCTCTGTACTCTTGCAGAGTGGACTGTAGAACAACTGCTGCTCAGCACTGTGCCAGCCTCTCTTACAGAGATCCCATCTTCCTCCCCACTGGGGTGGGGGAGATGGAACAGAGGGCAGGAGGAGGAAAAGCGGAAGGAGCAGTGTCTGATCTCAAATGCACAGTTGCATGCAGCTGCTCCATTCCCTGACAACAGGAAACGTATCCCCCAGGGAGGAAGCCTGGAACAGGCTGTGAAGAAAGGATAATTCAGGATAATTCGGGCCCCACCATTCCTGCATTAGCCTCCCCTTGGAATTAATCCCCTCAGCCATGGGGTGGGGGAGGCACTTCTGTGGCCAAAAGCCTGCCAAAGAAGATAGCAGACAGCATGAATGCTAACATGAGAGGAAGGGGAAGGAATGGGTGAGGAAACAGACAGGCAAAGAGGAAACCCGGGGCTGATTTTGAAGCAGGACTCTCCCACCGAGCCTTCTTTCAGTGCCAAGCCGCTAATCCAGGGGTCCCCCACTTTTTTGGACCTGTGGGCACATTTGGGAGTTTGAGACACTGCTATGGGCACCACCACAAACTGCTTAGTCAGCTGATCACCACTTTGGCATCTTCCAAATCGCACCTGTGGATCTTAGGCTGTGCCTTATTCAGCAAAAACGTTTGCATTGTGTCTCTTGGACACCGCAACGTCTCTTTAATATAAGGGATTGTCTAATTCAGCTAATTGCTGGTGGTGCAATACAACTAAGGCTTCTTTTAAACATATGTTTTGGGAACATCCATTAGTTTTTTCTTTTTGCAGGAAGGCTTTGTACTGGAACAGTCTTTAATATCCACTGATGTACACACTCCTTTAAATCATTTCCCAGCTTCATGGAAATTAACAAATGGTCGGCGTAAATGGATTCTCTGCACCCTTTTGACAGCTAAAAGACTGATATCACAACATGGGAAGGATAAACACTCGCCCACTATAATGCAATGGACCGAGGACCTTACAACGCTTTCAGTATTTGAACGAGTGGCATATAGACGCCACCTTCGAATGGATTCTTATTTGGATATTTGGTCCACTTTTGTTGAAGCCCATGTATAATTGCTAGAAAGTTGTATGCATTTCATATTGATTCAGTGCTATGGATATATAACAAATCCATGTACATCTATTAAATCAATGGGGGGGGATTTGGGGGGGTACCCACAGCGCCACGTTTGGGACCCCTTCACAAGTGCCGTTGGAGGTGCCCGTGGTCGCCACGTTGGGGACCCCTGCTTTAATCCATGCAGGAGTAATAAAAGAGGAGAGTGTGTCTCTGAGCATGTGCAGAGCGTGTCTTTCCCCCTTGCCACTCAGTAACTGCAGCCCAGCCCCAGCACATCTGGGATTGAGGGAGAACTCATACCCTCTCACCTGGACATCAACCTCACACACACACTTTCCATCCCTGGTTGCAGTTACATGGCAGCAAGGAAAATGGACTCCACTTGAGCTTCTGTTTTACCACTTGCGCATCCCAGGGCTGCTCCGTGGCAGTGAACACACATTTTATGGCTATGCCCCAGGATTAAAATTGCAAGGCGGCCTGGTGGACAAAAGAGGCCAACTGCCTCAAGTAGGGCCCCTTCCCAATGTCCACACGCCAGAGTCACAAACCTCACATGCTTACCGTAGACTTGTTTCGGGGCTCCCGTTGCAGAGAGAGCTGATAGATCTCCTCTTCCGTCTGGTACTGGTCCAGGGAGACCTGCCACAAGCACCACAAAGTCAGAGCTTGGAAGGAGAACCACCAACAGAACCTCCCCTCATGAATGTTGGTGGCAAACCGCTGCAGCGGCTTAGAGCACATACATTTCGCTTGAAAACAAGCTAAAGTAGTCCATTCTAAGTCTCCGCAGCGGCTCAGTAGCGGCTGCAGAGGCTCAGAACTAGCAAATTAGCAAAACCTGAGCCACCACGGCTCCCCGAATTCCAATTTAAAGCTCATTCTGACTCGAGTCCATACCAGGTTGCAATCTTTGCTTTCTTCTTTTGGCATGAAAATCTGCGCATCTCTACACATCAACTGTGCGCATCTTCGAAATGTGCACATTCGTCTCCCATTGATTAAAGCATATTTGTGCACATTTTTCAAAATGTGCACAAATACGCATTTTCATGTGTGTTCTCCAGAAGTACGCATTTTCATGCGCATTTTTCAAAAGTAGGCATTTTTCATGCGCGTTTTTCAAAGGTACGCTTGCTGTCAAACGCATTTGGGGGGGGCCGCAAATCACACTGCAAGCTTGGACGTGTATGAACTTCGACCATAAGTTGCGTCCGTGTTCAGGCTGGAAGGTGTGAACTGGGTCAAATCCTGATCAAAAACAAACTGAAACAAATTTCTGAAAACAAACTGAAGCAAATTTCTGAAAACAAACTGAAGCAAATTTCTGAAAACAACCTGAAACAAATTTCTGAAAACAAACTGAAGCAAATTTCTGAAAACAACCTGAAACAAATTTCTGAAAACAAACTGAAACAAATTTCTGAAAACAAACTGAAACAAATTTCTCATACATCCCTTATTAGAATAGACAAACTGAGCTTGTTTTCAAGCTCAGTTTGTTTGCTCTAACGTGCCGTAGCAGTTTGCTGCTGAATTCTGGCAGCAAAAGCATACTTTTCCTCCCTACTTTTTGCCGCTGGTGGGCATGCGGCCCACTACAGGTCCAGGGGGAAATTAGCCCCTGGACCACCCGAAGTTGCCTGCTTGAGTCCTCGTTCTGACTCAAGTCCATGTCAGATTTGTGGGCTTTTTCTTTTGGCATGGAAATCTGTGCATATGTGCACATCGTTGAAATGGACACATTCTTGTCTCATTGATTAAGGCGTCTTTGCGTGCGTTTTTCCAAAGTGAAGGGAGCAGGGGACAGGGAGACTGCGTGGTGGCAGGAGGAAATCGTACCATGAGCAGATTCAGAAGGTCAGGGTTGGCCTCGAATGGGGGCCGGATGCTTTGCACCATGGCCAGGTCACTGAGGATGCTAAACAGCTGCTGCATCTTGTTCCCGTTCAGGCACGTGTGGGCGCGATCAAGCCAGTCAGGGAGCGCCACGTGCACCGCGACCAGGTCCTTGAGGTGGACGCCCAGGATGGGGAACTTGAACCCCACGCACTCCGCAAAGCGCCGCCGGTAATGGCTGTAGTTCCCCGCTGACGACAGCAGCTCAAGTAGCGATTCCCACACCTGAAAAAAGATGCCAGGGGATGAACGCAAAGAGATCAGCAGCAGGAGAAACAGCCTCTTTAGGGTTATGAGCCTTATTTACACACACACACACACACAAAGGATTTGAAGGACAGACACACAGCACAAAAGGCCTGCCTCTAGGGAGGTTAGCCCCTTCCCATGAGGTCTAGCCGCTTGCTTTTATTCTCAAATGAGAGCTAAGGAGATCTGGAAGCAAAGCTTTGATGCACAGTGGAGCCACAGGCAGTTGGGCACTGGGAAAGAGAAGGTCTCTAGGACAGCCTTCCCCGACCTGGTGCCCCCAAAGGTGTTGGACTCCAACTCCCATCATTCCCAGCTGGTGGGAATGATGGGAGTTGGAGTCTAACACATCTGGGGGGCCACAAGATCAAGGAAAGCTGGTCTAGCCAGTCTCTCGCACAGCACACTTAAAACCAAACACCAGCACCCTTCACAATTCCCACTCTCCTGTCTTCTCCTTCCCTGCATCTAGGTTCTCTAAGGGGGCAGCACCATTGGGCCCCTGCTGAGATCCATGCCTTCGTAGGGGGTCCACAGCTGACCCCCAGAGTTTCCTGGCCCTACTGCTGCTTTTCCTCTTCCTTGTCACTGCTGCCTGTTCACCTGTCCTCTAAAATGAAACAAGCAGCAGGAGAAGGAACTGTAACCCCTCTACACATCTTACCATCTCTCCCTGGGAGGTGGTGTGGGCTGGATCCAGACAGACCAGCAGCAGTGACAAAGGTGAGCAGGAAAACAGAGTCAGAGGGCATCTTACCCAAGGGCCATCTGGAAAGGACCATAGCTCAATGGTAGAGCATCTGCTTTGGATGCAGAAAGTCCCTGGTCCAATCCCCGGCATCTCCAGGTAGGACTGGAGACATTCCTGCCTGAAACCTGGGAGAGCTGCTGCCAGTCAGTGTCAACAATACTGTGCTAGGTGGACCCAGGGTCTGACTCAGTCTAAGGCAGCTTCCGATGTTCCTATGTAGTTCAGCGGTAGAGCCCCCGCTTTGCATGCAGGAGGTCCCGGGTTCCTTCCCTGGTCATCTCCACTTAAGAGGATCTCAGACAGGAGGGCTGGGAAAGATGCCTGCCGGAGTCCTTGGAGAGATGCTGCCAGTCAGAGTAGACATGATAGAGCTATATGGACAAGTAGTCAGGACTTGTATGAGACAGTTTCCTACGTTCCATGGGAGGGATTGTAGCCCAGTGGTAGAAAACCAGCTTGACATGCAGAAGGTTCAATACCTGGGAGTTTCTCCAGGTAGGTCTAGAGAAACTCCTGCCTGAAACCCTGGAGAGCTGCTGCTGCCCATCAGTGTCGACAACACTGGGCTAGATGGACCCAGGGTCTGACTCTGTATAAGGCAGCTTCCGATGTTGCTATGTTCTCTAAAATCTGGGGCCTGCACCAGGTTGTGCCTTCCCCCTGACCTGCCCGCCACCACTGCTGCACACACTCCTTCTCACTGCAGCCACGGCCCTTCCTTCACCTACCTTGGTGGTCTCGGGGCTGACGAAGCTGTGCGTCTCCTTGAGGCGGGAGATGGAACTGTGGCTGAGCCCGCCCACCACGGCCATCAAGGTGTTGAAGTTCTGCAACTGGAGCAGCCTCTGTGGGCACAGTAGGGCAGGCAGGTCAGGGGCCCGGCATGGGCCAGGAGGAGAAGGAACAGCAGAGGGGGACATGCCTGGTCAGGCCCAGCCTCGTGGTTTCGTTGGATACATATTAATGTTGTTATAACATTTGCATCCCGCCTTTCTTTTCCTCTGGCCCAGGCGGCGTACGTGGTGGTCCTCCTCTCCATTTTATCCTCACAACAACCCTGTGAGGTCGGTTAGGCCGAGAGTCGGTGACAGGCCCAGAGCCACTCAATGAGCATCATGGCCGAACAGGGATTAGAACCCAGGTCTCCCCAGTCATAGTCCGACACTCTAACCTCTACGCCACACCAGCTCACTACACCACACTGACTTGTGATCGCTGATGGTGAATGGACTCTCCCACTTCTTGAAATCCATGCTTCCTGCTCGGCCTAAACCAGACTGCCCCAACCTGATGCCTGCCAAATGGGTTGGACTACAATGCCCATCATCCTAGGGTGCCAAGTTTGGAGAAGGCTGGGCTAATCCAGGATATTTCATAAAGCGCCTTCTCCCTACCAGCCTGCCCAATCACTGGGGATGTCAGAGAAATCTGCAACGGATTCAAGCGAGTTTGGATTTGTCTGAATCCAACCTGCGGATGCCGCAAAGGTTCTATTAGGGGAGGGGAACCTCTGGACTGCGGGCCTAATGCGGCCCGTGGAGGTTCCCCATCCGAGCCACAGCACCTTCAGAGATTTTTAACTTTTATACAGTTGTATTTATATTTCTATTTATAGGTTTTAATTGTAGCAGTTTTAACGTTGTAAGGCCGCCTTGAGTCCCAGTATTGGGGAAAAGGTGGGATATAAATCAATATAATAATAATAATAATAATAATAATAATAATAATAATTCCTCCAGGGGGCAGGGCTTGGATTGAAAGGGCATTAGAACAGGAGGGCGTAAAATGCTGGATCAGGGTTACTGCATCTCCAGGTGCAAAAGAATCAAGGTGCAAGTGATGTGGAAGAACTCTCCCCGAGACCGTGCAGAGCGACTGCCCGTCAGAGCAGACAACAGAGGACTAGGTGGACAAATATTCTGATCTGTCATAAGGCATCAAGAAGAGCCCCAGTTCCATGCCTCTGGCATCTCTTGTAGAGTGGATCCAGTACCAGGTGATGGCAAAGAACATTCTCTGATCGAGACCCTGCTGCCAGTCTGAGCAGAACATAGTGGGCTAAATGGGCAAATCATCTGACTTAGCACAAGGCAGTCGAAATAATATTTTTATTGATAGGACTGAAGATTGCACATTTTCTTTCCAAGCATCCCTCAAAGTAAGGGGAGGAAAAGAGGTGGAAACCTCCGAAAGGCTGCCAAAAGTTGGGGAGTTCCAGCCGTCGCTGCTCCTTAGCAAGGGTGTCGTGGAGGCAGGGCTCGCAGGGACGGAGCCCTGACATTTCTTTATCAGCAGGGACGCTGGCACTATCTGCCACCACCCTCGGACTTCCCTGCTCCCTCTGAGCTCCCTCTGAAAACAGATTTTCCTAGCAGCAATCTATTGTTCCCTTTTGTGATACAAAGTATTTTGGGGTGGCTTGGTCTTGACTGGGAAATTCAGACCCATTTGTTTTACCAAAGACCTGCTCCCAGTGGAGATGGAAACTGACAGAACTGGTTTGTTGATATGGATCAACGCAGCTGCCTGCAATTTTTGGACTCTCCTTGGGGGCGTGGCTCTGGGGACCGTCATGATGAGGGCCTGCCCTTCCAAATGGACCACTGCCCCGCCGCTCCTCACCTGAGCCACCATGACGAAGCGGGTGATGACCTGGGCTCGCTGCTGAGCGGTGGGCTTGCTGAGCACCATAAGCTGCACCCACTGGGAGACACTGTTGAAGAGGGTGATGAATCGCTCTAAGATTGGGTTGTCCACCGTGCAGCCGTGCATGACAAAACTGTGATAGTCCTGGAACTGGGGAAGGGATTGAGGGGAGAAGCATGAACCAAAATGGGCTTCGAGGTGGAAAGCTGAGAAGTTCGGCACACTCTAGCTTTGCTCATTCTAGGGATGCCCTTCGCTGGGAAATCCAGCTGTTTTTTGGCTCAACAGAGTTCCACAGCATCTGCGACTTGATTTCGGTCTGTGAGCTGCAGGGTGTTCCCTAAACTCCAGGAACTTTTTTGCACATTTTTTTTGTTGGGGAAAGCTTCTGCAATTTGCAGAAATTACGGCCGAATTTCTGCAGATCACATAAATTTGGCCAGATTTTGTGCAAATTCAGTCATTATTGGCATGAACTCGATCATTATTGGCATGAATTCAGCCATGATTTGCCCAAGTTCGGGTGTTATTTGTGCCGTTGCTCAGGCACTGGCACAAATTACAGAACCTTCCCTCCAAAATGCAGGAAATTTCCAGAAAATCTGCAAAGGGGCCCGACCCGCTGCAGATTAAGTCAGGCGCTGCAGCATGAACTGAAATGAAGTCCGGGGTGGGAGCCTAGGAAAACTCATCAAACTCCACCCCGCAAAGCAATTTCTCCAACATTTCTAGCCCATTCACACATTCTTAGTCGCAGGTTCAACCTCTGGCATCTCCAGTTCAAATGATCTCGGATAGCAGAGAAAGGAAAGACCTTTTTCTGCCTATGAAGTACCACTGCCAGTCAGAGTTGGCAATGCTGGTGTAGATGGACAAAGAGTCTGACCTGGTCTATGGGAGCTGCCTATATTCCTTTCACACCCCAAACCACGGAAGAATCACAACCCTTGGGGCCAAGGTGCAGCCAGGTGAATGTGGGCATAAATATATTAACAACAGTGAAATCACCACTGATAGTTGTTGAAGTTCCTGAACCCTTGTACTAGGAGTAGGGATGTACAGACTGTGTAAAATCCGCTCCATCTGTGTTCTGCGGATTGTCAGGTGCCTTTTGTTCTGTCATCCGCCCACAGATGGATGCGAATGTATTTTTTTCGTCATGCGGAAAAATACGGAAATATTTACATAAGGATTTACGTAAGGATTTAAGTAATTTACCCCAGCGCGTAACAGTTAGTGTATTGTCCCCTATTCCATTCTGCATTTCCTCGACAGAAACGTACGTATTTTTCTACGGATTTATATGCGTAAATTTCGGGAAAGTAAAAAAATAATCCGAAAGTCTACGGACTCCGCAGGGCCTGAGGGGGTTGCTCCGCAGCGGATTCCGCAAGTTGGATTCTTAGAAATCCGAGCTCATTTTAATCTGTCTCGAATTTCTCCAGCATCCCTAACTGGGAGTGGTGACAACCATCAGAGCCTGCCTCAGGGATTTGGTGGCAGGGATGGCGTCAAGGGTAGGCATGTCTGGGCACTTGCCGAGGGCCCACCCCCCTGCAGGAGCACATTGGCAAGAGCCCCCTGGAGTCGCTCCTCCTCTTCCTCATTGCAACTGGCTTGTTCACCTGCCTCTCGGTCTGGCCCAGACGACGGAGGTGGTCCGAAGGAGGAGCAGGGGGTGCCATGGCCTGCTTGCTCCCTGGCTCTCCGCCTGCCAAGCAAGCAAGCGGCAGCCATGATGAGGAAGAGGAGGGACAAGAGCAACTGGGGACAGCAGTGATGGGAAGGTAGTTTCACTGAAGGAGGGGGCCATGGAGCTTGGATCACTTGCCCAAGCACCCTCCAAAACCTGCAGCCAGCACAGTTTTGAGGGTCCGGAGTCAAGGATGTCCCCTTTAAATGCCTCAGGGGTGCTAGCTGGGGGCCCTAAACCAGGTCTGAGCCTTGGGGACATGTCTTGCGGAATACTAGTTTCAGGTAAAGAGCAAAAGGGTAAAGGGCAGCTGGGAAGAAGCTGAGATTGTTCCAGTGGCACCTGGCCACTCTGATTTTGGTAGAGCTGTGAATCCACTCTGGGGTTTAGTCAGAACCAGCTAGAACTCTACAGGCGGTGCTGAGTTCTATCCCCAAAGTAGGTTCAGCACCTTGGATAGCTCCTGTAGCGGTCCGACTGGTTCTGAGTAAAACCCAAAATGGATCCACCGCCCCACTGAAGCCGGAGCTATCAGCCTGCGCCGGGTTGCTCGTCGGTCTTTAACACACACACACCCTCCACCCAACACACACATGCTCCCCCACTGCCACCTTTCTCACCAGGATTTTGCTGAAGGAGCGGTACTCCAGGTGGGTGAGATGCTCTGCCAGCTCTCCCGACTCCAAGTGGTCGAAAAGCAGCGACGTCTTGCGCTTTTTCTGCGCCAAGGGCTGGCGTTGTGTGACTTGCCTCTTCCACTTGTACGTAGGGCTGGAAGGGACAGAAGAGGTCAGCCTGAAGCTGGGATGTGTGAAAGGTGGCTGGCTACTAAAGAAAAAGGTCCTGGGGCTTAGGCCTGCCTGGCAGTTTGGTCCTGTATCCCGGATGCTGCAGGGCTAGTTCCAATTATTACATGGGGCGGGGGGAATCTTGTTTCTTTTAAAGATGTATAACTCCCCCACCTTACAACCTTCCCCACAAAACAGGCCTTGCTGGCAGGTTACAGGAATTCCACACTGGGGATGGCAGCCGGGTCCATGCCCCCTGGACTGCAGTCTGCAGACTGCCCGACTCAGTGCATGCAGCGGCGGACAGGCGGGGCGGGACAGGCGGGACTGCCCGACTCAGGGCATGCAGCGGCGGACAGGCGGGGCGGGCCCTGCTGCTCGGCTGAGCCACTATTCTGAGCAAAATGGCGGCTCGGCCGTTTCCGTACAGGCTGATTTTACATAAAAGGCGGCGGTAAAGGGGCCCCTTTACACAACGTTCCAGGCGTAAAAGGTCTAAATAGGCCATTTACGGCTATAATATTGTGTAAAGGGGCCTCTTCACAGCCGCCATTGACGTAAATCAACTCATTAGAAATCAACCCGTAAGAGCTGCGGTTGCAGCATCAGCCATGGGTCACCGTAACCAAAGCATTCCTCAGCTTCCGGAACTCCACTTACTGGTGTATGATCCTGGCAGGCCTGCCTCAAGATGCAGATGCCACAAAGAGGGAGCCACCACCAAGAAGGTGCTGCTTCGGGAAAGGCAGCCCGCACATGCTCTGAGCCACGCCCTTCTTTATTAGGACTGTCTTACACATCCCGGAGCCAAGCTCAGGGATTGAAAAAAGACGTTCCAGGGCAGAGGGCAGCACACGCTGTTCTTGTGCACATCAAAAAGGCCAGATTCACAGCCAGAGGTTGGCACACCAGAATGGCATCCAACCCCTTCCCAGAATGTAACCCATAAACCAGGAGTGCAGAACCTCAAACTTGGGGGCCAAATCCAGCCCTCCAGAGTTCCCCAGAATGCCACACCCCTTCTCCAGGCCCTACCCCCTTTCCCCCGACCGCCAGTCATTTGAGTTTCCCAGCCTTTGTGCAGTTTTTCTCCGCCATTCTAAAAGGTTGAAACGCCTCTCCTAAAGCTTCATTCCTGGCAGTAAGTGCTTGAAGCGAAAATATGTTGGTATCTTTCATAATTTTGGCTCTGCCCCTTTTGCCTCTGGCCCCGCCCACCACTGGAATGCAGCCCCCCAGAGCTTCTTTGAAATGGAATTCAGCCCTCGGGCAGAAAGAGGTTCTGCACCCGTGCCACAAACAAAGCCAACGGAGGCCTCAGGGAGACGGGACGGACAGTTGTGGAGGGCTCCCCTACTGCTGTTTACCTACACGCTCTCTATGTCAATGAGGCTGCTGTGACGCTGATTCCCTTCCCGGCCCAGGAGTTCCTTCAGCTCCTTGATCTGCTCTGCCAACTCTGGGTTGAGGTCAAACTCCGCTGGGAACGCCGAGATCCAGTATCTGTGACGAAGCCAAGAGCGACAGAGTCAACACGAAATCAGAAGGGGAGACTCAACCGCCTCTAGGACCACCACCACCCTCTCAAGCAGAAATCACTGAGAGAGCGTCTCTCCCCAATTGGACCTTTGTGCAGTTTCCACATAGCACCCTGGTTTGCAAAGACCAAGATTAACTTTGAATGTGAAAGCTACTTGACTCTTGTTTCTAATCCCTGTCTCAGACCAGCTTTAACACAACTAAGGATGCAGCAGATGAAAACAGCCGTTTTGGAAGGGTGTTTTAATATTTATTTGTTTGTTTATTTAATTTATTTATTAATCGCCCATCTGGCTGGTCACCCAGCCACTCTGTGAAATAAAACGCCCTTGGCTTCCAGACTTTGCCCTTGTCGCATGGCAAAGCAGAGGATCTGCCTCATTATCTGTTTTATTGCCCACTCTTTTCCCAAATTCGTCCCAAGTTTTTAGATCCATTTTTTGAAGGAAAAAAAAGTCCATCTGGTCTGATGCAGAGAGAATCATTTTTTTGTTTGCATGTCATAATAAGACAATTTACTGGCCAACGTTGCCTTTGCAGCCCAAAGCTACAGACTAAACTTTTTGACCTTGCAGAATGATTAGAAATGTGTAACAAATATTTTATCTGATTTTTATCCATCTGTGATTTTGTATGCTTATTTATCAATCACATGTATATCCCTCTTTTCGCCCATCGTGGAACTCAAGGGGGCTAGATGCGGTTCCCAGGGGGTCTCCCCTCCAAGCACTGACCAGACCCAGACCTGCTTAGCTTCAGCAAAGTGGCCGCCTCCTGTGCCTTCAGACCAGGCCCTGGGACCTTGTTGTTACTATTGGTTGAAACAATAAAAGCTTTATTATCAAAAACCACTGAAGTATCAGTTGTAACCCCAAAGCACTCCTGCTCAGAAGGTGAGCTCCGCCCAGAAGTACCTCCTCGTTCTTTACAATTCCTCCCCCTCCATCCTGTGCTTAATTATCAAAGCGGAGGTGCCAGGACGTGGTCCTGCTTAGACGCCCTAGGTATGTGAAGCAGAGGCAGGCTTTGGTTAGCAATAGGCACTTTACACATGCTCAGAGGACACTCCATTGTTATTCTGCGTATTCCAAAGCTAAATTGATAGAGGTTTCCTCTGTTCCCAATACTGGATTAAAACAACGCATCATAAAATCAAGGCAGCTGGGACCGCTCCTTCCCGTGACGAGGCATTGGGTCCAGGGCCAGCATCAAGGGTCGGCATCTTTGGGCACCTGCCGAAGGCCCAAACCCTTGCTGGGGGGCCACTGGTAGGTCACAACTTCCCCTGCGAATGGAAGAGAAACATCTCAAAATGCTGGAACAAAGATTTCATTTGTTTAAAAAGCCCAACGCGTTTTGGCCTGTTTTTATTTTAAGGCCAGTGAATTTTAGTAGGAGACATTATCTCAGGGATTTCTGCAGATGGTTTTATAACCCCTTGAAGAAGGCCTTAAAATAAAAATAGGCCGAAACGTGTTGGGCTTTTTAAACAAATGAAATCTTTGTTCCAGCATCTTGAGATGTTTCTTCCAGTCAGGGGTCTATTGTGGATGCTCTCCTGGTTTTGCACCTTTCGTTTTTCATAACTGGCCCTGCCCCATCAATCTTACACTGCCAAATCTACCCCCAGCCTGTAATACAGAGAACTGAGGTGCCCCTCTTCACTCCCCAAGCCATTTTAGACTCTCCACACCCCACCCCTGCAGAATGTAACTACAGTCAATCAGTATTGATACACCACACCAAATATTTTTCTTTAAAAAAACAAGACTCTAGAAAGATCACAAGCCAGAGAAAAAGCATCCCCAACATTGCCCGTACGCTGGAAAATCTTTTAGTACCCTGAGACTGGAAAACATGGGTGCCCATTTGAAGCGGGGAGGGAGCAGTCCAAAACATTTGAAGGTCGTGGTCTAGTGGTAAATGTAGGCACCCATCATGACCGTCCCCAGAGCCACACCCCCAAGAAAAATCCCAAAATTCAGGCAGCATTGTTGATCCACATCAGCAAACCAGTTCTTGTGGGTTTCATCCCCCCCAGGAGCAGATCTTTGGTAAATCTAATAGGTCTTAATTGCCCATTCAACGCCAAGCCACCCCCAAATACTTGCATTACAACAAGGAACAATATATTGTTGGTGGTAAAATTAATTTCCTGTTTTTTATTATTATGCTGCTTCATAATAATAACATAAATAATAACATAATATATAATAGTAACAACTAGGGATGTGGAAGAAATCCTCAAGAGATTCAAAGGAGTTCGGATTTCTATTAATCCGACCTGCAGATTCTACAGCAGACTTGTTTTACTGGTCTGCAAGTCCAGTAAAATGGGAGGATCTGTGCAAATTTGCACTTGCAATAATGCGCATTAGCACTAATGTGCACTTGCACTAATGTGCATTAGTCCTAACATGTACTTGTGCAAATGCAAATTAGCGCAAGTGGAACAAAATTCTCATACACCCCTAAAAAAATCCAGTTCCATCAATGAGCAGACGAGGGAATGAAAGATGGCCAGCAATCTGCAGAACATAGACGGAACAGATTTAATAAAGTCCATAATCCCCTCTGTGTATTGCGCACTCAAAATACATCTTTGTTGGAGTTCATGATGCCTCTTGTGTGCAGCTTGGATATAACACTCTTCTGCATTAGTGCCATCAAATTTCCAGGATCTTCTGCTACTCTGTGAAGGTTTCCGTATGTCATGGAATGCGATGCTGAGCAACAATGCTTGTGCAACACATGCGGAACACACACACAAGGGAAATGCACAGGTATGTCGCAGCGACGTGAGCTATGCACGCAAATTACAATCACATGCCATTGTGTCACTTTACCCCTCCCAGCAGAAAAATATCTGTGGATACCCATAACAGTAACCTTCAACAGCCAGCCATACCCCTGCTGAGACACTCACCTGACCAGGTGGCATGTTTTCACCTGCAGGGAACTGCTTTCAGAGCCACGTGATTCCTGATAAGTTCAGGGCAGAATTAAGGAGAAAGCGAAGGGGAGAAACTGTGTGTGTTTACATGGTGTGTGGGGAATTTTAAATGGGAGAATATCTAATAGACAGGTACAGGTTTTATGGTCCAGCAGCATCCGTCCATGTACATGAGATTACGCTCCACGCAGTCTTTTCTAGGTTTCCATTCAGTCTATGCATCAAATTATATCTTGTCAGCATCCATGTCCCCTTAGCTCTCAAGGATTTGAAGAGGGGGAAAGGAAGACAGCTGGTCAACTGTCTGGCGGGCAGGGGTAATATATAACATGAAGAATAAGACAGAGAGAATCCAGAAGAAGAGTATACCATGAATAGGTTTGGAGGAGACACACGCACACACAGGAGCGAAAGAGGATTAACAGGATGGAGCTGTTTTGGGGAGATCTGAGAAAGGCAATAAACTATTCCACTTTGTTGCCTTGCTCCAGCACAGTTTTCTGGTGTACAGAGCAAAGCCAAGTGTTTCTTAGGACTGCAGGAGCCGTAACTCAGTGGTAGAACACATGTTCTCAATATGGAAAGTCCCAGGTTTGATCCCCGGCATCTCCAAGGAGGGCAGGAAAAATTCCTGCCTGAAACCCTGGACAGCCGCTGCTGCCCGTCAGTGTCGACAATACTGGGCTAGATGGACTCAGGGTCCGACTCAGTGTAAGGAAGCTTCTGATGTCCCTGTTTTGCCCTTGGGATTTCAGAGGCCAAAAAAAAGCTACCTCATCAATGACCCCTTGGGGACATGGAGAATAATGGAATGTTATTCTCCAAAAAAACACAGACTTCTGTTGCCAGATGGGCAAATATTGCTAATATTTTATTAATTTTTTATTTATTTAAAACATTTGTATCCCACCCTATATCATTAAGATCTCAGGGAGGCATACAGATAAAATAAATTTAAACGGTATAAACCAATAAATAATTTAAACAGCTAAAAACATATTAAACCATTAAACAAGCTAATACCAATTAAAATCTAAAACAATAAAACAGTTAAAACAGTGTGCTACTTTAGGGAATGCATTTAGCCCTCAAAGGCTTTGGTAAAAAGCCATGTTTTTACTTGGTGCCAAAATGAAACCCATGTCTGCACCAATCGGGCCTCCAAGGGGAGGGCACTCCACAGCCGGGGTGCCACAGCAGAGAAGGCCCTCTCCCACGTCCCACCATAGTGTATGCCTTGCACTGGTGGAATGCAGAGGAGGGCCCCTCCAAAAGATCTCAGTCCTTGGGCAGGCAGATATAGGGAGAGGCGCTCCCTCAAATATTGATATATAATTACACTTTCACTGGAATCTACAAGGCTAAGAGCATAGCCAACTGTTGCACTGTTAGCTTCACAGTGCAGCTGATACTGTGATTTCCCACACTAATGGGGATATTGTACTTTTTTTTCTGGATGTTTATCCACTATGTTCCATCCACAACCAGTGGGCGTGACATAGCTGTTACGTGTAGGCGGGGAAGGAGAAGGACAAATTCATCTCAGCAGCCACTTATGTGGGAAAGGGAAAAGTCTGAGCAATCCTTTAAAAAGAAAACATCAATTATTTATTTAGCCCTAATTGCTTGTTCCTTTAAGCACTATCGCTCATTACGACCCAAGAAATGTCAAAAAACAAAGGCATGTCGGAGAACAAAGTGTTGAATGTTTCTTTTGGCTCAGGAAGCGTAGATTGGAAGCATTTAATTAGGAAAAATGTGGAGTTGGGTGGGGGGAATCCCAACTTTGTGTATATACTGATGGGACTTGAACTGGTGGAGACTGACCAAGAAATCTTGGGGGTGTTGTGGACAGATCAATAAAATTTTGACTCAGTGTGTGGCTGCTGTGAAATGTTGGCCGAATTAAAACAGGAACAGAAAATAAAACTTCAAATATCCGACTGCCCTTATATAAATCTATGGTGCTATCACACCTGGAATACTAGTAAAGTTCTGGTTGCTGCATCAAAAAGGAGATATTATAGAGTTGAAAAAGGGCAGAATGGGCAACCAAAATTACCAAGGGGCTGGAGCAACTGCACCATGAAGGGACGTTACAAAGTCTGGTATTGTTTAGCTTAGAAAAAGGGCAAGTGAGGGGAGACATGACAGAGGTGTACAAAATCATGCATGGTGTGGAGAAAGTGGACAGGGAGACCTTTTTCTCCCTCTCTCATAACACTAGACTAGAACCTAATGGGTTCACCCCATGAAGCTGACTGGTGGGAGATTCGGGACAGAAAAAAGGAAGGGCTTCTTCACACAGCACATAGGAAAACTATGGAATTCGCTACCACAGGATGTAGCGATGGCCACCAATTTGGGTGGCTTTTAAAAGGGGTTAGACAAATTCCTGGAGAAGGCTATCGATGGCTACTAGTCCTGATTTCTATGTGCTATCTGCAGTATCAGAGGCTGTGAGTCTATACGCACCAGTTGCTGAGAAACACTAAGAAAAAACCTTGCTAAAATGGCAGCGACCAGAAAGTGTTTTTCTTTACTTATTTTAAAGTTTAGCATAATAGTGTTATAGAACTATAACACTTCCATTTAAGCAGTATTGATTTGAGAGAGAGAGGCTGGTGTAAAGAACCACAGCAGCAAATCCACACGAAGGCTCTGGATCCACTGTGGATGCAGCCAGTCTTAAGGTAAAATGCAGAAGAAAGATAGCAAGACTAACCACAGAGGATTCAAAAATATATTTAAAGACTCTGTTTTGCTTTAGATATATTTTTGAATACTCTGTTGTTAGTCTTTCTATCATATATGTCTCTCTCTCTCTCTCTCTCTCTCTCTCTCCCTCCAGAAATGTATTTTAGCACTAATTAACAGACTGATTTGTAAAAAAATAACAAGGCAATAAAACGACGACCATTGCAAAGATTACAGTGAACGTATGTGATATGAACTATACACCTGCCCAATGCATCACTGCCCATGCCAAAACCACACCTCTTTAAAAAGATGGAAGAGCGATGGAGCATCTTCACCTCTGGAGACTGAGCTTCTCTTCCATCCTTCTCGAGGAGGAGGAGGAGGAGGAGGAGGAGGAGAAGAAGGAGAAGGAGAAGAAGGAGAAGGAGAAGGAGAAGTCAGCCTTTCTACAGTAAGATAAAACACACTGGGAAAGACACAGGAAGATTGCAAATAGGTGAGATGTCATGTGGACATCCCCCTCCCATAAAATGTGAGTGAACAAGGCGCAGCTGTTCCACGCCAAGTGCCTAAAATGGAAGCAGTCTGTGTGTAACAGATATGCTACATGTTGGGAAGAGCAGGGCTCCGGAAAGAAGGTGTGGCCAGGTGTCGAGGGGAACGAAGTGGTCAGTGGCTCCTCCCCCAACCTGGTGCCTTCCAAATGTTTTCGACTACGACACCTCCCAGCATCTGGAGGGCACCAAGTTGGGGAAGGCTGGCATAAGCTGTCTACAGAAGGAAGCAGGGATCCTGGCTGGGAACAGAGGCCGGAGGGATGGCGTGCCAGGCAGGCCCAAAAAGGATATATCTGAAGCAACTTGGCAGCCAGCGCCGAGGAAGGGATGTACCAGGGGTGCATCATGAGAAACATGCGGACGAGCTGGGGGTCACGAACCTTGCCCTCGGCGTCTGCAGAAAGAGCACAACACACGTCAGAGCAAGACCCTTCTCGCTATTTGTACGGATTATTAATGGTAATAAAGTTCCCAGCTACCTCCTGCCCCACAGAGGGACACAACTACAAGCAGCCCCATCTCGCTCCTTGAGGTACAGTTCCTCCCCACCACACAATGGTGCCAAGGGTCTGCATGGCTGGGCAGATGCCGAGGGCCCTCACCCCAGCAGGGGCCCACTGACAAGAGCCCCCCGGACTTGCTCCCCCTCTTTGCCGTTGCGGCCTGCTTGTTCCCCTGCCTCTCGCTCCGGCCCAGACGACGGTGGTGGGGCGGAGCAGGAGCAGGAGATGCCATGGCCTCCTTACTCCCTGGCTCTCTGCCTGTCAAGCAAGTGGCAGCCATGAAGAGGAGGAGGAGGAGGAGAAGAAGAAGGAGCAGCTGGAGACTATGGAGGTGAGAAGGTAGATTCACTGAAGGAGGGGGCCACAGAGGGGGTCTCGCCAAAGGGCCCTCAAAAACCTAGAAATGGCACTGCCCCCACACACACATGCACACAGTGGTTCTTAAGAACATCAGGAGGGCCCTGCTGGATCAGACCCAGGGTCCATCTCGTCCAGCATTCTGTTCACACAGTGGCCAACCAGCTGTCGCCCAGGAACCTACAAACAGGGCATGAGAGCACCCTCCTGCCCATGTTCCCCAGCGACTGGCGTACACAGGCTCACTGCCCCTGGTTCTGGAGGTAGCACATAGCCATCAAGACTAGTAGCCCTTGATGGCCTCCTCCTCCAGGAATTTGGCCAACCCCCTTTTAAAGCCATCCAAGTTGGTGGCCATCGCTACATCCTGTGGTAGCGAATTCCATCGTTTAACTCTGCGCTGTGTGAAGAAGTGGACGGAGGGTGCCAACAGGCACAAAGTTTGCTAGCAGCCCAGCTTGCAACTTCCGACACGAGACAGAATCACCATTCTGGGTGTCTCAAAGGCGCCTGTGCCTGTGTATGAGTTGGGATAGCCCGGAAGGTCGTTTTGGGTGTAGAATTCCCAGCTCCTTAGTCCTCTTATGCATGGCCTAAGGCGGGGGGGGGGGGGGGCGAACCTCTTTCAGCCCGACGGCCGAATTCAATTTCAGATAAGCTGTCGGGGGGCTGCATTCCAATGGGGGGGGGCAGGCAAAGGCAAAAGGGGCAGAGCCAAAATAGAAAAATGCCAGTGTATTGTAGCTAGAAGCTAGGCCTTCAGAGAGGCATTTCAACCTTTTAGAATGGGGGGGGGAGGGCAAACTGGGCAACAGCTGGGAAGCCACCGAACAGTTGGAGGAAAGGGGAGGGACTAACTGGGGAACCCCAGAGGGCCCAATTGGGGTGGCCCAGATCTTAGGTCCCTGGCCTAAGGGCATCACGTGTTAAAATACAGTGTGTAAATATAGGGCCAGTCCATTTTGATGCCTGAGGCAGAGTATTAAATGTACACACACACACACACACACACACACACACACAAAGTCAAGATACATAATACCCAAGGCTAGTTAAGTTATTTTGGCATCTGAAGGAGAAAATCCCACAAGCACCACTTCCCCCTCCCTGGCGCTAAAAGTACAGTTACAGCAAATTAAATAACCAGCCATTTGCTGCCCTTTCAGGACACCCAAAACCAGCTGTCTGAGGCACCTGCCTCACTCTATGGCCTGGTTTGCACCTAACGCTAACCCATGGTTTATTTAAACCATGACTTGTTGCCCTACCTAGGGGTTGTCTGGCAGACAATCAAACAAACCATGGTTTGTTTTCTCAGTCCCTGGGTTGTTTGTTTCCCTCCTCCTTCACCTGCTCCCTCCCTGTATCACTTACTGGTATGTAAAGACGCTCAGGTTTTTTTGCCACTCTTGTCTGCTGCCTCTGTAGCTCGGGGAAACAACCCATGAACAACCCCCAATTCTGGGTTAGCATTTAATGAAAACCCATGGTTTAAACAAGCCACAGTGCACAACCCAACAACAAACCATGGGTTCTCTTCATGGGTTGTTCATGGTTAACAAGCCATAGTTAACACTTAGTTGTGGATACACACTAACAACAGCCCACGATTCCACAAACCATGGTTAATTAAACCATGGTTAGTCATCACATGCAAACCAGGTCTCTGCAGGACGGGCAAAAACTGTTGCTGTTTTATTGCTGGTTCTGTTGTTGGTTTTTATTGCTGCTTTTATTGCTGTTTTTATGTGTTCTGACTGTTTTTATTGTGTTTTTATCGCTCTTAATATCACAGCGGTTTTATGCGTTTTATTGCTGTATGCCCTCTCAGGGCTTCTGCCCTGAAAGGTGGCCAAGAAATATATATATAAAAAAAAAAAAATCAGTTGCCATAGCCAGGCTGAGAGTTGCCTCCGCCTGCTTCAGAGCCCCTTGTGTCATCCAATAAGCTGCAGGTCGCCCTCCCCCAACTTTCGCCCCAAGGAAAAGTCCCTTCCCCCGTCCCTTACCAAAGGCCTCGATGCAGCCGTGCAGAATTTCATCCACAGTGCACCCCTTTTCCAGGTTCAGAGTCTCAGACATGTTGGCCCCCTGACCCTGTCACTTGAGACAGACTTGGGACTGCCACCACATTGGCAGATACGTTTCCCCGGGAGGGGGGTGGAACCTAGAAGGACAAGAGAAGAAAATGATCAAAGGTGCAAACATCCCTGGGGAACAGTAGTCTGAGAAAAGAGCGGGTGCATCATGATACTGATCGAGCTACACTTGAAGATTATCCCCAAGTTAATAACAGTGGGTCACCACCAGTGCAACAAATATAAACACACAACCAAAAAGCAACCTACAGAATTCGGGACTAGGTTATTTAAAGTACCAGTGGCACCCCGATAAACTTTCCCAGGCCTTAAAATCGGTGCTCACACACCCACCACGCAATCCATCAGGCAGCAGAGACATGACCTTTTTAACAGTGGCCCCATGTCTCTGGAGCAATCTCCCCAAAGAAAATACATATGGCCTCATCTTTGTTACCTATTAAACAGACCATAAAAACATTATTTGTTTTGGCCTTCATTCTATAAAAAAGGACTTTGGGTTGAATCTTGAACTGCTGCCTGGGGGGGGGGGTCATTTTCATAATTGGATTGCTTTATTTCTAGAAGTCCATTCAGTAAAAAAAATCAATCAATCAAATGACAGATTGCCTGTGAAAATATGCTGAACAGTGCAGAAATTCTTTCCACATGAGCCAGTGATGCCAAAGCAATTGCTCATTGCAGCCTTTGATTCTTCTGGTTTCACCCCACCCCCAATTGCAGGGTGGCCACTTATGAATTGCCCAAAAAGAGGCCATGCTTCACCAAAAACAGACATAAGGGGGCACAGATTTGCATATAATTTGTGTGGGCTCATTGATGTGTATCGATGCAAATTTAGAAATTATTATTATAATTTAAATAGAAATACAGTACATCTCAGCGTGGGATGTGAGCAGGTGACTTGTGTAGCTACCCGCTCAGTCTGTTGTTCAGTGCTGCCAACAGGTGACGGGCAACAATTCTTAGGGTTCGTTATCTTTAAACTGGAATTGAACAGGACAGCCCTTCAAACAGAGGATGCCTTCAAATAGAGGACTGTCCTCTGTAAAAGAGGACACGTGGCCACCTTACCCCATCCTGTCATTCACAACATAGGAGGGATACCCAAAGGGTAGTAGCTCTCAGTCTTTCGGATCTTACATCCCACCAATAAGTCTACCAAAGAACCTGGGTCCCACCATGATAGAAACAAAAAGCCCACATCTTCCGAGAAGGACATTGATACGTTTATAGGCTTCCTGTTATTATATTTATCCTTTACTGCCACCTTTAAGGACATAAAACACTGCAGTAGCGTTGTTGGGAGAAAAATTTATTGCTGTGGCTTTAAAAGACAAACAAAAATAACAATTCCATTACAGAGCAATCTTCTGGTCCCTGGGCCATAGCATGGCTCATATTTCTCCGCTCCGAGGTCAGAGATGGTGCTCCGACCTCGGAAGGGGGAGTTGGAGCCGCGCCATCCTCCCCCACCCCCTCGCAGCTTGCTACCTCTCCGAGGTTGGGAAATCGATCTCGGAGAAGGGTAAAAAGGGGTGCTCCGGTGGGCGGGAAGAGGAGGAGACCGGAGAGGCCAGGACACAGATTATCCAGAGCCCACTCCTTCCCTCACCCTGCAAAGCACCCTCACTAGACAGGCTAAAAGTCCCATCTAGCCAAAACTCAAAGATCGGAGGACAGGGAGGCAAAAACGGCTTCCACTGCTCCTCCCACCCTGCCGGCTTCGGCCTGGCAGGACATAGGAATCTCAGAAGCCTCCAAGTTTGGGGGCTTCCGAGCAGAGAGGGCACAGCCCATAGGACTGCACCCTTAGTAGTTTAAAAAGCTTACTACTGGCATGCCAAAAGGTCACAGGTGATTAACTTGCAACAGGTAGGAGACTGCACACATCACATTTGCAGGTGGACATGAAGATCGAAGGAGAGTACATTCTTAGTAATTCTTAAAACCCTGCATCCCACCTAGACTGCTTCTGCATCCCAGTGGTGGTACGCCTACCAGCACCACTGGTGTAGAGGATTAAATTCCCATTGGGCTCCTGAGTGATGCACCTGTTGAAAGCCCTGCCCGTCCCTAGCAGATGACCCAAAGGGGGTATCGAGCATCAAATGCCACCATAACATCACCTCCTATCCAGGCACTGAACTGATATTAAAAAGCTGGGCAGCTGCTTCTCAGCACCGCAAGCACATGTCGGACGTCGCAAGCCCACGTGGCAAGAGCCATCACGTCGCAACGCTTGCGCCTCTACGATATTCACAGTAGAATCACCTGCCATCTATAGGACGGGCGCCGCATTAAACACTGATATGTAAAATGTTACAAAAGGAAGGAAAGAGGGAGGAAGAGGCTGGATATAAATGTAATAAATGAATAAAATATTGTAAGGTCACGAATGCGGTTTGGTCATTTCAGGCGGTCTTACGGGGGAGTGAGGCTCTCTTTAGATGCTAATGTGTATTAGGGCGCACTCCTATGCGCGTTTAGAATCCTACAACTGCCAGCATCCCCCAACCTCCCTAGTGGCTTACATATAATCAGTAAAACAAGACATTCCCTGCCTGTAGGGTTATAAGCTAAAAAGACACAACACACAAGGAAAGAGGAATGGGGAGGGAAGAGGAAAAAATAATTAAGGGTGGAATCCTATGCATGTTTAGATGGAGAACAGTCCTTATATGCTGGCTGAGGAATGCTGGGAGTTGTAGGACTTTTTGCTGTCTAAATGTGCATGGGATTGCGCCCTTACTAACTTACTTCGAAATGTGATAAGCCACCTCGCTCTTGCATGCCGAAGCTGTTTGAAGAGGCTGGTACAGGCCACACTTGGGCCAGTTCCCTCCCTGGACTTTATTCCACTAGACACAAAACACTCCTCCACCCCTCAAGCTCCAGCTCAAACTCTGACAGCAAAAGGCCCAGAATTCTTGGCTCCGAGCAAGTCCTCAGGCTGTTTTTGGACATCTGGATCTAAGCCAAGCGATCTTCGGTCCCCCTTGGAAATCGCTGGACCACAATTCTCCGTTCCCCTGTTCAGTAGGAAACAGAGCAGGCAGGGGGAGAGTGAGGAGGAGGCAGAGCTGGGAGTGGGGGTTCCTTTCCAGCTTTCTGACTTGTGATGGAGGCAACTCCTTCTTCTGCAAAGAGGGGACAGGAGCTGCTCGTGTCCTTGGGGAACTAATGGCGCAAAGTCATGGCACATCCGTTCCCCTTCTCCCCGCCTCCCCTCTGCCAGCCCCCACCCCCAGGGCCTTGCAAGTTTAAAAGGATCAAATTGTTTCGCTGCATCCATCCACCCTCGCTGTCCCAAGCTAGGGAAACAGCCGTGGAATGTTTGGAAGGCACGCAGGGACCCGGGGCGTTTGCCAGGAGATGACTCAGGGCTGGCGGCTGAGTTTAGACAGGCCCCTCAGCCTGGGAATTCCAGCCAGCCTCTTGCGGCCCTTGACCGTGGAAACGCAGATTGGCAAGAGGACTCCAGGCCCAAACCGCGGCCTCTTTGGAGGGACAGTTTTGTCCGGACGAGTTCAGTTGCAGGCGGGGACGCTGCCCCGTTGGAAGCTTCACCCATCCCAGGAACAGCTACCAGATGCGGCACCAAGCCCAGGGTGCTTACACACATAAAGGTTGCTTACACACACAAAGGATGCTATAAATGGGTCTCTAATCGCCATCTCTGCTGAATAGGGTCATGCAACAATATTTTTTAAAAAACTGAACATGCATTCACATCGATGAGGCGACTTTATCACAGGAGGGCAGAACGCAGCCCTGGCAGTCAAACCAGCCCTCGGGGGGTGGGGCCTAGAAAGCCCCACCCGTTCCCTGGCCCCACCCCCTTTCCCCCAGCCACCAATTGTTTGGCAGTTTCCTGGCTTTTGTGCAATTTTCCCCCCATTCTAAAAGGTCGAAATGAAATGCCTCTCCGAAGGCTTAGATTTTGGTTGATTATGCTGGGATTTTGGACCTTTGTTTGTCATTTTGCCACCGCCCCCTTTTGCATTTGGCCCCTCCCACCCCTGGAATGCGGCCCCCGAGAGCTTCTCAGAAATGGAATTCAGCTCTCTGGCTGAAAGAGGTTCCGCACCCCTGCCTTCCCATATGATTTATATGAAAAAGAGCCGGATGCGGTATCCCTCAGGGCTTCACCCAAGCCAGACATTTTAGCTCCAGATCCTCTTATCTGGGGCTACGCCATGCCTGACTGGAGGAGTCCTCCTCAGAAGCCCAGGGTGCCCCAGAACAGGGGCTGCCCCCAGACCCACAGGAGCCCGAGGCCATCCCTGCCAGGAGAGAGGGGCTCTGTCTCGGAGGCAGAGGCTGAGCAGCCCCTGAGCCCTGGGAGCATCGTCACCTCTGGCGACAGGCTAGCAGGGCTCCTGTGTGAAGGAGTGCTGGCCTCCAGAAGAGGTCTCCTCAGGAGAAAGGGACTCCTCAGGAGTAGGGCTCTGGGAAGGGCACTCTGAGTGCTGCCGCTGAGCTCTGGATGGGGTCCAGCTGGCTTTGGGCTTCAAAGCCCTCACCAGAAACCCAGCCAGAGTTGGAGCAACTTGGTCCATCCAGCCTCTGCCGTGCGCCTGGCCTCCTGAATCGTGCCCTGTGCCTGATGCTTACTGACCTTCTGGGCTGCCTAAGGACCCTGCTGCTGGACTGTGCAATGGACCTGGCCGATTTACTGTGTCTGACCTCTTGCTTGCTACCTTGACCACTCCAGCTGCTGCCTGACCCTCCTTGCCTGCCTGCCTGCCTGCGTTCTGACCTCTGCCTGGATTTTGACCACTCCTGCTGTAGCCAAAGCCTCCTTGGACTGAACCCTGTGCGCTTGACCCTTCGCTTGCCGGCTCGACCACTCTACGGCATCGCTCCCTGGCTTGTGTGCAAACAGCCAAGACTCGAGCTAGAGCAGGGCAGACTGGCATCAGGAAGATCTTCCGGTTGTTTTGCCCCCTCCCGGACAGACTGAACCCAGAGGGAGAAGACCAATGAATGGACAGCGGGAAGCCACTCAGGGTATGTGAGGGCCCGGCCTTGTAACATGCAGATAATGGAAACAGCACTTCTGAGCACGCACAGAGTGTATTTCCTCCTGGCTGGGTAACCACAACCATCCCATGCATGAGAAGGATTAAGGGGATAGGCTGGCAGAGCAGAGGTCGTAACTCTGGGATCACTTAAGGAACAAAGCAACCTCAAGCACTGGTGCCCCTGCCTGCAAAATTCCTGATGGCTCTCCCAAAGGACATTAGCTTCATCCTCCAGTACGTCTGCATGGGTTGCTCCTCAACACCAACATAAATAAAAAAAAGTTGCAGCCTTTCTCAAGATGTGTAAACGCCTGAGAGGGCCTGGCTGCTTCCATCTCGCTTCTTGCCTTGACCGTGACGGAGGTTTGTGGCAACGGCTCCTCTCCTGGGGTGCTCCCCGCAGTGGCGTCGTGAAGCCGGGGCTCACAGGAATAGGAAGCTGACCTCATCTGCCACCCCCTCCAGGCTTCCCTGTTCTCTCTGAGCTTAGTTTCAATCCTCACAGTAGCGGGGGGGGGGGGAATGAATTTTTCCCAGTGAGAATACATTGTTCCCTGTTGTCGTACAAAGTATTTTGGGTTGGCTCAGTCTTGAATGGGTGGTTCAGACCCATTCGCTTCACCAAAGAGCTGCTCCTGGTGAAAATAAAAAGTGCTGGGACTGATTGGCTGATATGGCTCAAAACAGCTGCCTGGATTTTTGGACTCTGTGGGGGCGTGGCTACGGGGACTTTCACGATGAGCGCCTGCATTTCAGAACTGACTGCTACACCACCACCTCTCTGTGGAAGAACCTGTGTGTGTGTGTGTGTGTGTGTGTTCATGAGTCCATGGTGGGGAAGAGCTGTGATGGAAGGTGCAAGGGGGGGGTCTGTAGCTGTGTCCCTCTCTGTGGGGCAGAGGGTAGCTGGGGAACATCATTATTATCATCATCACCATCAAATCGAGACAGCCATGTCCCCAAGAGGCATCCAAAACTTCAGGCAGCAGCACTGATCAGGGAAGTCTGAGGGGAGAAGCAGAGGATGTCAGCACCTCCGCTAATAAAAAAATTGGTGGCACCATGGCCCTGGGGGCCTTGGCTCCACTTTAACCACCGGTTAATATAACCCAGTTCTCCCAGCTGCAAGAGCAACAGCAAACAGAAAGATGCTACAGGCGACAACACACAATTACAAATTATGCAACCGTTTGCAAGCATTTTTTTTTAAAGTTCCCCTCTCCAACCTGGTGCCCTCCAGATGTTGTGGACTACAACTCCCCAGATTCCTGACCATCGGCCATGCTGGCTGAGTCTGATGGGAGTTGAAGTCCAAAATATCTGGAAGGCACCACTGAGGGAGGCTGGGTGAGACGACTGGATTAGGGCTGGGGAGTGCTGAGTTCCTACCTTTCCTTGGCCACGAAGCTCTCACAGTGACCTTGATCCAACCGCTATCATTCTCTGCCTCTCCTACCTCACAGGGTTGTTGTGAGGATAAAATGGAGAGGAGGAGGAGAGTGTAAGCCGCCTTGGGCTCCTTGCAAGAGGGAAAAAAGGCGGGATCTCAGTGCCATAAATAAAAATAATAAATATGTAGGAATTCTACTGCCGTTGCAGCTTTCCCCTCCAGTGCAGCGCGTGGAATCCCTACACACAGAATGTCTTTGTGTCGTGGAGCACGATTATTATTAATCTTTTAAAACAGGCCTTTGTGCTCGGAAATGGTGGGTTGGCTTTTTTTCTGCTGGAGTTATTTTTAGGCAAGTTGTCTGTGTGTGTTGTTTTGGGGGCTCAACACACAGGCAAGCGATGTGAAAAAAAGGCAACCTCCAGGAATCTGTCTCCGCAGTGGTAGGGGGCTGCTTCTTCCAGGTCTTCTGGGTTTACACTCACCCTGTCTTGTAAACCGATTTCTTTCTCCCGTACCCACTCTTCTCCATACATTGCACACCCAAGGCCTTGTTGCAAAATATCAGTCACACGAACGACAACACATTGCAAAATGTCATTTCCCAACATCCACCTAGACACAAACATTTATCAACACCGGCAGCTGCTGCACACACAAAAGAGCGCATGCAACTGATGCGCTGCAGGGAAACGACAGTTGCACCGCGCACAAAAGGCAAAGCCCACACATTAAATTAAAAGAAATGCGACGCTTTCACACGGAAAGGAATGCAAGCGTGCCCTCTCTGCACCACCCAAACTGGGCATAAGCTCTCCTGAGGCATGCACGTGCGCGCACACAGTCACACATGCATACTTCATGCACAGACAAGACGCAGTCATTTCAAGCCCTCCGCTCCACGCTGCAGTGCACAGATCTTTTATGCACAGCAAATGTCCTCGCTACTGCCACGAGCATCCCCCCCCCCTCGGTGGACGGTGCACAAGCGTGCGCCGAACCCCCACCCCGCACAACTGTTCCACAAGACACCGGGCGCTGCGCACCAAGGAGCACTCCCCCAATCCCAATATTGGTACAATATTCATGATCAACACAAAACAAGAGTCCTGGAGTAAACAAATCTAATTGGCTCAAAGCACATCTGGTTTCCCAGGTCTGCCCACAGCCCTATGTCAAGGGGGGCAAATTGGTGTATCTAGGTGTTACACCTGCCCTTCCCTGGAGAGGCATTTGGGCTGGGGGGGAGGGTGAAGTGGCCATACAACAGACACACATGGAGTGGACATAAAGCAAGACTTTAGGCGACCACGAATTTATATGACACACCGCCTGCGCAGCGATGGCTTGCAGGGAGTCGTGGAACGGGGGCTTCCTGACCTCCCCCCCCCCCCGAGTCTGTCTGCTCATTCGCAAGGATGCCATTTGGGCGAGGAGGAGGGAGATCCAGCCAACCCCACCCCCACCCCCCGACCTCAATTCTAGTCTTTAAGGTGAGGGCATGGCGCGGGAGATGAGAGGTGCTGGACTTCTTTTTTTACGGGGCGCGGAGCTTCAAGGCCACCTGGAAGACACACCTGCGGCGCCTTTATACATCTTTCCCTCCCCAGGGGCGTGCAGATGGGCTGCGCAGGAAAGGCACTTTGCGCGCACCCGGAGGCACTCTCTCCTCCCATTGTACCCCAGGTCAGATTTGGAACTTGACCCCCCCCGCCTTCCACAATCCCTTCAGCCTCCCAGGGGCTGCCTTCCGCTTTCTCCCCGCCCCCGCCGCCCCCACCATCCCTTCCTACTTCCAAGAAGGGCATTTGGATAGATTCCCCGTAGCCGTCTGGGGTTCCAGTCCTCATGGAACTGTTGTCCCGTCATCCCAGCAGACTGGGGGAGGAGGACAAGGGTAAGTTTCCCGCCGGGACAGAGGGGCGCTCACTCTGCACATGCCCCGGCGGCACTCTCGCCCTCAGCACGCCTTCAGGAGCCGCGGTGGTGCCGGGCAGAGGCGCCCTGGCCGTTGCCTCCCTCCTGTCTCCGCGGAATGGGCGAGGAAAGGCAAGCTGCTGGCGTCCATAGCCTTCCCTCCCCCGCCCCGCGCGCGCGCGCACATACACCCCCCCGACACCCCTCCAGGGCGGCGGCGCTCACCGTGGCGTCGGGGCGGCTGCAGCCCGGTCGCCCCCGTGCGCTCCGACGGTCGCTCGAGCCCGGCTGTGGCTCGCTGTGCGCGCAACGCAGCCTCGTCTCGCCGGCGGAGGGAGGGAGGGAGGACGGGCGGACAGACAGACAGGCTGGCGCGGGAGGGGGGCTCCGCCGCTCCGTCCGTTCGCCGCCGGCTCCCGCGTCGGACGCCCCTCGCCGTGGCCTCGCGTCCGTCTCCCCGGCCGACCCACGCTCCAGGCGAGCGCACTGCGGAAGGCGTGACCCCTTCGCTGACACAGACGAGACACGGAGGGAGGGAGGGAGGGAGGAAGGAAGGGAGCGCCCGGGGGGGGGAGAGAAGCCACCATCACGACCCCCCTGGCGCCCACGCGTTAGCCCCAGAACCTTCTTTTCACCTGGCCGGCTCAAGGCTGAGGACGCGGGAGGCATTGGCGCCAGGGTAACTCTGAGCATGGGCAGAGTGCCGTCCCCCCTTGACTCTCGAGGGACCGGCTGCCACCACCTAAACGAGCAAAGAACCCGAGGCGAACCAACTTTGGAAGGAGGCTCAAGGTAGAGGACGTGGGAGCCATTGGCGCCAGGGTGACTCTGAGCATGGGCAGAGTGCCTTCCACCCCGGTACTGTCCCAGGGACCAGCTGCTACCACCAGAGATGAAGGTAAGGGATTGAACTCTGAGCTCCGGCGCCCTACTGGATTGTTCCCCTCTCATTCACTCGCCCCTACAAACAAACAACCCAAGACAAGCCAGCTTTGGAAGGAGGGGGTTTGTTGGAGCCAGGCGTTGGCCAAGCCAAACATAGAGAGGCATCGTCCTTGACGGTTCCCCAGAGCATGTGCAGAGTGCATCTCCCCAAACAAAGAAACTGAGAGGAAACAGCAGCATGCTCCAGAGCATGCACAGAGTGCCGCTCCCATCCAGGGGTATATGTGGGAGTGGGGGAGAGAGTGGGAGAAAAGGGTGGTATCTTGGCTCTGTCCTTTTCTTTAGCTCTCATAGGTGTGGAAGGGAAATATGTTGAAAACACCTGCAAAGTGGCAAGCAAATGAAGTCTACAAAACGCTTAAAATGCTAAATAATTGCATAACAATACCAAATGCTAACTGGGGGAGGGGATCTCTTTGTTAGGGGGAGAAAGTAGGGGAGGATAATTTTTTTTTTGTTTGCTTGGAGGCAGCTTCTTCGGAGATAGCTGCTGTACAGCCTCCACTGAAATGGGAATCGGATCGGAGCGGGGAGGGGTTGTCTTCCAAGTGCCTAAACCTGGGGACACCTGGGTTCCAATCCCCACTCAGCTGTGAAACCTCCCAGGTGACCTTTGGCCGGTCACCATCCCTCAACCTAACCTACCTCACAGGGTTGTTGTGAAGAAAAAATGGAGGGAGGAGAACTGCATACCTTGAACTCGTGAGAGAAAACAACGAAGAGTCTTGTGGCACCAAAGACTACCAGATTTATGCCCCACAAGCTTTCGTGGATCCGGAAGCCAAAATGCCGTGAGGCTCTGTGTTGTTTTTGCTGCAGCAGACTAACACAGCTGCTCCTTGGAAATCCTTAGAGAAAAGTGGGATGTGCATAAAATAACAGGACTGTTTGGGATAATCTAACTCGGTATGGTCTTCTGCACTGACTAGCCCAAACCTGGTGTGCTCCAGATGTGTGGGACTACAACTCCCAGCATCCCCAGCCAGTATGGTTGAAGAAGGCAAGGCTAGGGGCTCAAAAAAAGAGAAGAGTCTTTCCCAGACCGATCTGGAGACGTCAGGGATTGAACCTGGGACCTTTCTACCTGGAAAGCAGGTACACTGCCACTGAGCTTGACTCCCTCCTCTCCCCCCCACCCTGAGAGTTTGCACAGGAGAAGGCCTCCATGGATTGTGCCTCCCAATTTAATTTGCAATCCAGACTGGCCCGGAGTACTGTTTGCACTGAGAAAAATGTACGGTGTCAAACCAAGGAAGACGTTGGCACAATTGGGGGCGGGGGGGTTGACGCAAAAGATGTGTGCAGCAGAGGGGGGGCAGTCATCCAGAGAGTGTTGACGCAGCCAATGGGGTGCCCACTGGGGTGTAGCAGGTGCCCGGGGCACAAAGAGCAGATGTGAAGGTGCAGTCACAACCCTCCGGGGGTCCAGCCCAGCGCTCGCAGTTTGGCAATGCAGCATCTCCTGGTTGCTATAGCAACCAGCTCTGCAGGGCTCTGATTGGAGAGGGATGCAGGGCCTTGCACTGAGCTCTTCCCCCCCCCCGCCCCCCGCCATACCTCTCCTGTCTCCTACCCTATAAAACAGGTTGAGTATGAGAGAGATTGAATCAAGAACTGGCCTTTGTTTCCAGGAACAGAGGTGCGGGGGCTTACGCCTGCCTGGAAACCCATCCTCCACTACCCGCCCCCGCCGTATCTGGAAACTGCTTGCGGTCCTCTTGTGATGGGCAAATTTGTCTGTCTCGCTTTCACCCCCGTTTGAATATTTCACCTCTCAAGCTGCTTCTCTCTGACCTTGGCGGATTTGGGTAAGTCCTTATCAAAAACGAACAGAAACGAAATTCCCACCCACCTGCACCAGCCAAATTCAGCCAGTTGAGCTGTTCCCAGCATGATGCACCTGTCTGCTGTATAGCTGTTAAAGATGAGGAGCCCGTCAGAAAAAAAGAGGTGGCAACCTCTAATTCAGTTGAATGCCTCTCTTGTAATGTTGGTAGGAAGCCATCATGTGCTTTGGACTATACTTCTGCTTCTGCCTGACCCGAAAGTTGTTCTTCCTCTAAACTTGTGAAGAACGGACTCTTGCAACAGTAGTACAGGTTGTGACCTGCAACAGCATCGCCTGAGCCAACTGGCGCTCAGCTGACTCGGAGCGGGGCCTCATGTCGCCCAATCAATGGTTCCTTTTGCTTGCAGGGCTTTTTAATTCAACAGAGGAGTCCCTATACTTCATCCCATCAATACTGAAACTTAAAAAGAAATCTGGGACGCAGCATCGTGTAGAAAGGAGGGATATAAAAGGTGGAAATTCCTGGGTCCAAAAACATGTTTGGGTCAGGGAGTGTTCTACCTAGGCCAAATCCCATCTTCAAATCCCAGCGATCAAGGTAAGTCTGTCCCAACCGGACCTGGGCTGGTCAAGGCCAGGTGAATAATGGTCCCAGTTGGGTGTTAGGGCAGTCCAGGAAAGGAGGATGTTCAGGAGAAGATGTGGTTAAGCATGGCAGAACAGTCCAAGGGCAGGCAAAATTCCAGCTAGCAGGGCTCCAGGGATCTGTGGCACAAGAGGTCAAAAGGAGTGGGAAGCAAGGTCAAGGTGCTGGGCTCTACAAAGCTAACCTGAAGACCTGTGTTGTTCCAGCACCCAGAAGGCCTTCGCGGAGAGCTGTTATAGCCCCATCTTCCAGATCTCTCATGGCAGAGCCCCTGCTTTGCATGCAGAAGTTTGCGGGTTCGATCCCCGGCACCTCCAGGTAGGGCTAGGAAAAACTCCTCCCTGAAACCCTGGAGAGCCGCTGCTGCCAATCAGTGACGACAGTACTGGGCTAGATGGACCCAGGGTCTGACTAAGGCAGCTTCCCATGTTTCTTCCTATATTCTTATGAATACACAGGGATTTAAAGTCACACTTCTAAGAGCAAAGCCCTCGATGGACAGATCTGTCAGTTTCGGGTCTCCCACTTTCACATTTTTTAAAAATCTGAAGTGCTTTTTGTCCCGAATATGGAGAAATGTGTGCGTTCTGTGACATTCTTATCAAAATGAAATTAAATTCTCACCCACCCTCTATGCCCGCTCAGAGGCGCTCCTTCGTGTATTGTGTTATTGATTGACTGATTGCATTTCTATACCGCCCCATAGCCGAAGCTCTCTGGGCAGTTTACATCAGTGTTCTCCCTGAATGTAGTATGCTCCGTGGTAGTGATCAGCTGAAGCTCCCAAGTCTCAGGTGTGGAATGTGAGAATGCCTCTGAGCACGTGCAGAGTGCCTTTGCCCCACACCTCGTATTAGACAGAAGGGCTTCTAGGTCAGAGCTTGTGATGTCTAGCACGTTCAGCCCTCAGAGCCTGTCTCTTGAGAAATAAAGCACTCCTGCTTCCAGGCTTGCTCATGAACAGGCCCAGAGTTTCTCCCTGGTGCATGCATCCGGGCTTACAGGGATTCCAGTGGAAGGCAGATCCTGGATCCAACTCGCTGTCTCTTTGAGCATGTGCAGAGTGCCCCTTCCCTCACCCTGCTTAAACATTAGTAGGTCCCACACAACTGGGATTTGGGGTGTGGGGGGGACCTCCATGCTCATGAAGCTCAAAGCCCAGGATCCAAGCACCATGCATGGCCAGAAGAATGAGTACTAATACAAGAGAGAGGACAGACAGTCCCAGAGGGTCCCTGACATAGGTCTGTCTCCCGCTGAACAGTTAAATAGCTCTCCTCTCAGCCTACAATGCCTGCGTTCAAGACCCATGGTTTCCAATTTCTATCATAATTTCCCTGGGGCCTGCCACAAATGCTTTCCTGGAAGCCAAAAAGAAAAGAAAAAACAGGACCAAATCAATGTGTCCATAATGCCACTTATCCTAGAGTATTAAGGCAGGCCTGACCGTTCGCATCTTCCGTTCTATCGTCCTGAACTTTGGCCTTTTCTCCAGGCCTCTGTCCATGTGCCCCTGACGTCAAAACTTTGCTCTGGGAGTTATCACCAGGGGCTGCCAGAGCCTGAAGAAAGGACAAGCAGATGTGTCAGGCTGCACTACAGTCTTTCGAGTGCTCTCCTCTGAGGGTGTGTCGTCTTTAAAAAGAGAGAGAGAGAGAGAGAGAGAGACGGGGAGGGGGGGCTGCTTAACTTCTGCTGCTCCAGATTCAGAAATGGACGAGCATCAGAAACAGCTTACACGTGTGGTCAAGGCTTGCTACCCCTGGGAAGAAGGGCAGCATGTCATTTCTGCGTTTTTTCTACCTGTGGAGCAGCGAAGGAGATGTTTATTTACATCTCCCGTAATGCCTGACTCCTGGCTATGCTGGCTGGGAATCCTGGGGGTTGCACACGTCTGGGGGCACCTGGTTGGGGAAGACCGCAATAGACATTCCTGGGTTAGAAGGAGAAAGCATCCGAACCGAACTGGTGTAGAAGGACTGCATCGCTGTATTAACAACTGCGAAGCATTTTGCCTGGGGAGGGTTAGCGCTGTGAGAGAGCGCCAGTTTTGCACTCAGAAGGTAATTGGCTCAACCCCCAGCACTTCCAGTGAAGGATCAGGTGATGGGAAAGACTCTAGTCTTCAGCGATGCAGGTGGGACATTTTAGGCCCAAGACTTCATGGTCTTACTTTAGACAGCCATGTGTATGACTTCCGTTGTGGGAGTGTGGAACACATAGCTAATGTTTATCTTCTGCTCCTGCCATCCCATGCTTTACAAGTGCTTCTACATAAGAACAGCCATGCCAGATCAGACCAGGGGTCAATCCAGTCCAGCGTTCTGTTCACATAGTGGCCAACCAGCTGTCAACCAGGAATCCACAAGCAGGACAGCACCCTCCCGCCCATGTTCCCCAGCAATTGGTGTACATAAGCTCACTGCCTCTGAGACTGGACGTAGCACATAGCCAGCATTCTCCTCCTCCAGGAATTCGTCCAACCCTCTTTTAAAACCATTCTACATTCCTGATACATTAGAGCACCCAAAAAAAACCCTCCCCACCTATTTACTAAACCTGATTTTAAGATATATATACTCTGAGCATGTGCAGTTTCACATTTTAAACTCACTTGAATCATAGCCCCATCCTGGCTACAGGGATAAAACAGGGTTTGCCCTGATTTACTCGGGAATAAGTAGAAAAGGGAGCCAGGGTGGTGTTGCAGTTAGAATATTGGACTGGGACTCGGGAGATCTCGGTTCAAGTCCCCACTCAGCATATTGGGTGACTTCAGGGCGGGCTAGTCACTCACTCTCTGCCTAGCCTACCTCACAGGGTTGTTGTGAGGAGAAAATGGAGAGGATCATGTAAGCCTCCTTGAGTTCCTTTGGAGGAAAAAAGATGGGATATAAATATCATCATCATAAATAATAATAAAAGGATAAAAAGGATATTTTAAAGACTAAAAAGAGCATTTGTAACCATGCACATGCCTGGCTGGCTGCAGCCTACTCTAAAATGTCTTTTAAAATAAGAAGGAAGAAAGGTGGCTGTGGTGGGCAGTGTCAGCCTCACCGTTACTGCTAGGCCTGTTTGCCACAGCACTCGTCACCTGCTGTTCTCTGCGTAGACATTGGGCGGGGGGGCTGGACTTCAGCCCCGAGTTCAACCCGTGGGGGCACCACTGCTACTCGGTCAGGGTCCCTGGCAAGGCGGTGCCAGTCAGAGTAGAAAACACTAGGCTAGAAGGATAAATACAGGGCTGGCGCCAGGGGTTGGCATTGTTGGGCATGTGCCAGGGGCCCACTGACAAGAGGCTGCTGCTCCTCTTCACCCTTGCGCCCTGCTTGATCACCTGCCTCTCGCTCCGGCCCAGACAACGGAGGGGGTGAGGAGTACCAGGGGTGCCACGGCCCCCTTGTTCCCTGGCTCTCTCTGCCTGTCAAGCAAGCAAGTGACGAGAAAGAGGGTGAGTGGCACAAGCAGTTGGTGACAATGGTGGTGAGAAGGTGGACTCACTGAGGGAGGGGGCCACTGGGGGTCTCTTGCCCACAGGCCCTCCCAAACCTGGAGCTGGCAGGGGGACAGAAAGAGCTGTGATGTAGTGGAGGCAGGACTCACGGGGATGCAGCACCGGCACGTTTTTACTGGCAGGGACACCAACACCATCTGTCTCCCCCCTGCACCCGCCGCCGCCGCCCCCCCGAATTCCCTGTTTCCCCCTGAGCAGTTCTCAGAGTAGCTACGAGGAAATGAATTTTCCCACCAACAATATATCGTTCCCTGTTTCGGTGGCTTGGACTCGCATGGGCTGTTCAGACCCATCGGCTTTGCCAAAGACCTGCTCCGGGTGGGGATGAAAACGGCTAGGGTGGGTTTGTGGATATGGATCCGCAGGGCTGCCCGCAATTTTGGGCTGTCCTCCAAGGTGTGGCTCTGGGACTGCCGTGATGAGTGCCGGCGCTTCCGAGCTGAGCACCGCACCCCCGAGAAGGAGTATGTAAGAGCAGTAGTGTAAGCCTGCGCACCAGGCCTCTCGCTTCCGTAGAGGAGCTGCACGGCAGTGCCCACGTTTCTGTGTGCTGCTGCCCTCCATCTGTGTGTGGCTCCATGATGGAATGGCGCACTGCGCCTCCAATTAATCCCCATGAGTCCTGCTGGTGGTGGATCCAATTACGGCTCTCATGGCCTGGCCCAAAGCACAAGTGCCCCCCTCCCTGAGCCCACCCCCCTCCTGCGGGAGGAAGCAGGGGAGCAGGGAACCCATGGAGGCGATCCGAGCGAAGCCCCCTCCAGCCACAACTTCAAAGCTGGGGAGAGCAACCCCAGCTGCCCACCTACCGCACAGCCGTGCCCTTCCAAGGCTTTCATTGATGTCATTCTGTGCTGACATCTCTGGATCTATTTTTAGCATCAGTTCTGGAAGGCTGGGAGTCACAAGCAGAGAGTACCTCTGAGCAGCTACAGACTACCTTTCCTTCAACAGCGAGCGCCGCAATCCGTTTGGAACTTCAGTCCTGGAGCGCTCAAAGTAAAGACATGCCTTCTGAGCATCCACAGAGAGTCCGTCCCCATCACTGCCAGGTACCCTTCCCCATCTGCACAGCGGGCAGAGCTAAATACTGAAGGTTCAAGCCTCAGCATCCCATCTGTTTTGGTCACACACACACACACACACACACACACACACACCTTATTTGCGCTCTGTCTCTCCATCAAAGGAGCTCCCAGCAGACATGCTGGTTGGCCGGGGAGCAGGATTCATGGGAAGGCACAAACACCTCCCCTTGGATATATTCACGATTAAATGGCGCCCGCCAAAAAGACAGTGTCAGAAATCAAGTCACCTGTGCAGCTGTTCTATGAGTTATCTAGTATAGCCACCTTCCCCTGGCCTTGTAGATGTGTTGGACTACAACTCCCAGCATCCCCAGCCAGCACTGCCCTTGGTCATGCTGAATGGAGATGATGGGTGTTGAAGCCCAACAGATCTGGCGGGCGCCGGGTCTGGAAAGGCTGTAGTGTAGTTGCTGTTTATACCTCCTCGTCATATAGACAGGAATGGAGTCACTTCTGGGAAGGATGTTTATGTGGTTTGAAACATAAGGAGGGGGGCAAGAGTGCCAAACACACAAAAAGGCAAAAAAATACCAGCAGGGTGCAGCATAAAGCTCTTAACTGCCAGTAAGTAAGCCTTCAGAGAAGCATTTCGGCCTTTTAGGATGGGGGAAAAACTGCACAGGAGCCAGGCAACCACCAAATGATGGGTGGTTGAGGAAAGGGGTGGAGTCAAGGGAAGGGGTGTGGCTGTCTGGGGAACCACAGAGAGCTGAATTTAGCCCCCAGATCTGAGGTTCTGCATTCCCGGAGTGGAACTGGAGCTTGAGACAGAGATGAAGTGTGGTGAGCCAGCGTTGGACTGGGACTCAGGAGAGCCAGGCTCTAGTCCCCACTCGGCCGTGAGTGGGGTGACTTTGGGACCAGTCACTGACTCTCTGCCCAACCTACCTCACAGGGTTGTTGTGAGGATAAAATGGAGAGGAGGGGGAGGACCATGTGAACTGCCTTGGATTCCTTGCAAGAGGAAAAGCTGGGGGGTATTCTCCTGGTGGTTCCACATGGACCTATGGCCCGATTGGAGTCCCACAGGAGAAGAGTCTTCAGTGTGGTGGCCCCTGCCCGTGGAGGTCAGGCAGGCCTCCCTGTCTGACACTGTGCTGTTTCTGGCGCCTCCTGAAAACAACAGGCATTCCAGGAGCCATTCCTTAATTGACCAGTCCCAGTTTTTATTGGTATTCTGTTTTTTAAAATACCATAATTCTAATCTGGTGTTTTAATCTTTTTTTTTTCTTTTACTGTTTTGTCTTTTGTGCTCACTGCTCCAAAATCTGTTCTAGATATGGAGCTGGAAATAAATATTGTGAATAAATGCATAAAATAAAAGGGCAGGATATAAATAACAACAACAACAGCAACAGCAACAATAAAATGCTGCAAATGACAACCCAGAGAGCAGCAAGTGATGAGAGCATAAGGGTAGCAGAAGCGAACTCCATTTTATTCCTGACGGTGCTGTGATTTAAGTGAGTGTAAAATGCACAACCGCACATGCTCAGAGGATTTTTTTTTTTTACCAGGGTTGGCAAACATTCTAACATATGAGGAATGTGAATGCAGTTGTGAAGCTCTGTCTCCAATATCTCTCCGCCACTCACAACTGCCACCTGAGGCAGCCGCCTCACTCTTCCTAACGTTAGGGCCGGCCCCGTATGACTTACTCTAAGCTCACGCACACAAAACTTGGCAAGCCCTTTGATGATGAACAACACAGCAGGTGCGTTTACGGGGGGGGGGTATTTTTAGTGATGACTCCTTGGGTGTGAAAGAGCAGCTGTTGTGGCTGGCTGGAATCGTGAGGGGGGTGAACATTCTCAGCTCCCTGTCTGACGCCTCGCGGACCATCGCTGTCCACGTGGAAGAGAGAAAGGATTTGCTCAAGGACATGGGAAAAAATAAAATCTCTAGCCAAGGCTAAAGCTAGAACTGAGAATCGAGGCTTGGGCTGGTTCACCCATAAGAGCCCTGCTGGATCAGACCAAGGTCCAATTCAGTCCAGCATTCTGTTCACACAGTGGCCACCCAGCTGCCCACGGGAAACCCACAAGCAGGACACAAGTGCAACAGCACCCTCCTGCCCATGTTTCCCAGCAACTGGTGTACATAGGCAGACTGCCTCCGATACTGGAAGTAGCACAGAGCCATGAGGACTAGTAGCCGTTGATAGCCTTCCCCTCCAGGAATTTGTCCAACCACCTTTTAAAGCCATCCAAATTGGTAGCCATCACTACATCCTGTGGAAGTGAGTTCCATAGTTTAACTCTGCGCTGTGTGAAGGCGTCCTTCCTTTGATCTGTCCTGAATCTCCCACCAATCAGCTTCATGGGAGGACCCTGTTGGGTCTAGTATTTTCACTTGCTGATTGCAGCATATGCAGAAGAGGCCATCACAGATTACTCAACAAGGAACACGTGTTTCCATTTCCAGAGGTCACGTCCACGCACAGTACTGTGAAGTTCACCCCACTCCTCCGGGAGCTGAGAAGTCCCAGGGGTGCAGTTAGGGATATCAGAAAAATCCCCAATGGATTCAAATGAGTTTGCATTTCTATGAATCCGACCTGCAGATCCCACAGCTGACTGGCTTTTTCTGAGTCACGTGGATTCTGTGGACTTGCAGGCCACTTTTTCACTTTAGGGGGGGTATTTGCGCTAATCCACATCAGCACTAATGCGCACTTGCGCAAATGCACAAATGTGCATTAGTTAATGCGAATTACCACTAATGCAAAGCAGCGCAAGTAGAACAAACTTCTGGTTGGGGGGAAAAAAATATCCGGTTCCGTCAATGAGCGGACGACAGAACATAACACGCCTGACAATCTGTGAAACACAAACAGAATGGGTTTAACGAAATGGTGCAGTACTTCCACAGATATGGTTTCCTATGGAAGGAGGTCACTGGAAATGTAGGGCATTTTGTAATATTTGTATTTTTGTACAAATATACAGAGTAAGCGTAGGCATTGGGCGGCACAGCTTAAACACTCTGACAGATGGTCGATTCCACTGCCCACTTTACAAAGCCCAAAGTTCCGCTCATTCTGTCTTTCTTCATCTCTGTCTCAAGCTCCAGTTCCTCTCCAGGAACTTGATGTGGAATAAGGGCCATTCTACATTCTGAATTTTGGCTCCTGAGGGCCAAATTCAGCTCTCCAGAGTTCCCCAGGTGACCACGCCCCCTTTCCTGGCCCCACCCCCTTCCCCCACCCACCCATCATTTGGTGGCTTCCTGGCACTTGTGCAGATTTTCCCCCATCCACAAAGGTCGAGATGCCTCTCCTGGCAGCAAGAGCGTTCAGCTCAGATATGCTGGTATATTCGGCCTGCCCCTTTTTGCCCCTGGCTCCGCCTCTTTTGCCTTCGGCCCTGCCCACCAGTGGAAGGTGGTCCCCGAGAGCTTCTCTGAAATGGAATCGGCCCTGTTACTGAAAGAGGTTCTGCACCCCTGCTTCAGTCTCTCCTCCCCTTGCCCCCTTCACAGACAGCTAGATTACAAAATCCCCAGGGAGAGATATCCTCCTTGCAGGTATTTCTTAGCCATTCAGAAGACCAGCTCTTGAGAGCAATCAGCCAATCTCCCTAGCAAAAGGAAAGTATGTGGCAACTTTGCCAGGACTATTTAGCAGACGTGTAGTGGAACAGGACTGGAGCTATTTGATTAGCAGGGGCTATAATGTCATCTGCCACCCCCCTCAGATTTCCCTGTAGGCTTAGCTGCCATTCTCACAGTAGCTGAGGGGGGAGATGGATTTCCCCATCACCACTATATCGTTGTGAGCTGTTGTCATTCGAAGTATTTCGGGGCGTCTTAGTCTTGAATGGGCAATTCAGGCCCCGTAGCTTGACCAAAGACCTGCTCCTGGTGGAGGTAAAACTTCTAGAATTGGTTTGTTGATATGGATCCACCCAGCTGCCTGCAATTTTTGGACTTTCCTGGGGGGGCGTGGCTTTGGGGACTGTCACGGTGAGCGCCTGCACTTCCAAATTTACCAGCACATCACTGCTATTAAGGCAATCTCCAGCAGTATTCGTGCTGGATTCATGTGCAACCCCCAGTCCTACGACAATGCATTTCTGGCTCGATCCAGACGTGTAGCAGAGCGAAACTGCCATTTTCACCTGCAGGCAGGAGAACACCATTTTCTTTTTCTAAATGATCCCTTGCAATAAAAAAAAAATCTCCCTGCATGTAGAAATCTAATACAACAGGGAGAGAGAGAGAGAGAGAGAGAGAGAGAGAGAGAGAGAGAGAGATCCTTGCTATATCCAGATTTATTTTCAACACAGGGTAGCATTCAAAAATATCTCACACACAGACACACGGTCTTGCAGTCTACCGTGATACATTCAAACATCTCATTTTCCTGCGCTTGCCCATCCTGCCTCTGTGGAATCCTTGTTCATCACGCAACCAGCTACAAAGCGTCCAAGTGATGGGGAATCAAGTGGCACAGAGGGATTGTGTGACTCTCGGCTCGCTCCTCAGAATTTATTTATGTATTTATCCACAAGGCTTGTGTGGGGGGACAGGTCGGGGGGAGAGGGAGGTGCTGACAGATGAAGAACCTAACCGAAAAGGACAACGAAAATGAGCCAGGTCCTGAGACCCGAAGATGAGCGTTTTTCTCATTCGCACGCCCTTCTCTCTTCTCTTTCTCATTTGCAGCCCCTTCTCTCTCTTCCTCTGATCCAAGTCATTTCAGGAAGCCTAAAAAGTGGGGTTAGGGATGAATAATGAGAGCCAGGATGGGACTTGCATGTTTAACTGGCTTTGTGGGAGAGCAGCTGCTTTGTATGTAGAAGGTCCCCGGCTCTATCTAGGAATGTGCGAACCCTGGGTTCTCCAGGCGCCCACCCAGCCTCTGCCAGCGCTCGCTCGAGCCCCTCCCGCACTTGGCAAGCAACCCAAACTCACGCCAGCAGCCTCATCGAGCTCTGCGGTTGCCATTTTTTGGAAAATAAAACGGCAGTATCAAAAACGCGTGTATTTGCGTATGCGCGGAAATGCGCATTTCCTCAAAAACGCGCGTTTTCGTGCATACGCAAAAACACTCGCTCTCAAAACTGCGCATTTTCGCATACGCAAATATGTTCATTCCCAAAATGCGAATTTTCGCATATATGCAGAGATGCGCATTTTGCGATTGCCATTTTGTTTTTCAAGAAATGGCGACCGCAGAGCTCGACAAGGCCGCTGGGGTGAATGCGGGCCACTCGTCAAACCCAGACAGGGGGCAAGCGGGGGCAGGGGCTCAGCAAGCAGGGCTCGGGGTGCAGGCAGGGGGGTTCTGACAGATTCCTGGATGGAATTGGGTGCTTGCGCCATCCCTAGTTCAATCACCAGCATCTCCAGATAGGGCTGGAAAAAGGCCCTGTTTGAAAAACCCCAGAGAGCTGCTACCAGTGAGTATAGAACAGTCTTTCTGAACCCTGGGCCCTCATATGTTGTGAGACTACAACTCCCACTGTCCCTGACCTTTGGCCATGCTAGCTAGGGAAGATGGGAGTTGTAGTCCAACATCTAGGGAGCCCACGCTGGGAAAGGCTGGACTGGAGCTGGACAGGCCAAGGATCTGATTTGGTAGAAGGCAGCTTCCTATGTTCTTATTTAAATCGGCCCTTAATTCAGAAATATGAGGACTAGGAACTTGTTTTTAGGGAAAGGATCATAGGTCAGTGGTAGAGCTGTACATGTCAAAGGTCCCACTTTCAACTAGTGCTGTGCCAAAAATTTCAAAAAATTTCATTTTTTCGACCATTCTCATTCAATTTGATAGAAGAGAAATTGATTTTGAAAAGAAATTGAATCGCGGAGCGATTTCAGAGAAATCCTCATGGGTCGGGTTTGGGTTTCTTGGGCTTACCTTGCTTAGGAGGTGGCCGAGGAGTGGGCACAAGTGTCCTGTTTTTCATTGTACAACCATCTCTCTGGCTGCCTGTGGCCTCCTCAGCTTCCCACACTTCAATTAAAGCCCAGTTTAAGGCACCATGAGACCATTCCTCCCATGGGGCTTTTTCAGATCAGGACATGCAGGCAGCCTGAGTGGCTGGCTGTGATGAGTTAAGCACAAAAACACCACACACAAAAACATTATAATCCATCCTGAAGGAGGCAGAACAATGGAAGACTTTTTCATGGGGGGAGAAAACTTTCGGGAAACTGGAGGGCAGATTTTGGCGGAGTACTGCCTCCACAACACTGCCCCCACCTGCATTGTGGTGGATGCAAACGGGGGCCCAGCCTGCCAGGACAGTTGATGCTGTTGCAGCATTAAAAAAAAACCCAAACCCCTTTACTAAAAAAGACAGAAGTTGTGCTACAAGCCCTGCCAATGGGGAGCCCGAGCTGGGAGAAACTGTTGAGAATTTCTCCTCCTCCTGAAGAATGTAGTGAAATTGTCTCCCAACTTCCTCTGCCCACAAGGTGGAGAATTTCAAGACGTCACTTGTGCACAGCTCTAGTTTCAACCCCCCAGGAATGTCACAACCCGACTCCAGTCTGAATCCCGGAAGAGCCGCTACCATCCCATCGAGAAAATATTGGTCTGGATCAGGAGTTTGTTGAGCCTCTTTCAGCCCAAATGGGATTTCAGAGATGTTCTTGGGGGCTGCATTCCAGCAGCGGTTGGGGCCAAGGAAAAAAGGCATGGAGCCGAAGGGGTGGGGCCAAAAATACCAGCGTATTTCCACTTCAAGCACTTACTGCCAGCAACTGAACCTTGGGAGAGGCATTTCAACCCTTGAGAATAGGGGGGAAACTGCACAAAAGGCAGGAAACGACCTAACAGTCAGTGGTCACTGGAAAGGGGGTGGGGTCAGGGGAAAGGAGGCAGGGTCAGGGGAAGGAGGCGGGGTCAGGGGAAGGAGGCGGGGTCAGGGGAAGGAGGCGGGGTCAGGGGAAAGGGCCGGATTTGTCCCCCGGGCCTCAGGTTCCCCACCTCTGCTCTAGATGAGCCAAGGATCTGAATGAGTTGAAGGCAGCTTCCTGTGTCCCACAACAGACTGCAGAGGAAGATTTGGAGTCACACGTTTCTGCAGGTCCACTTCCACGGAGGTCCACTTCCAGTTCGATCCCGCTAAAGCTCCCTGGCCGTCTTCAAGGGCCAATTCACAGTCCCTGCACGCCACTCGATCCCTTGTCATTCAGCCCGTTGAAAACGCACACTCGGCCCTTCGCTTGCTTCCCTCTCAGGGTTGCAGGAGGGACTGAAGGTGCCCCTGCATTTCAAAGGGCTCCGGCAGCGTCAGCACACGACACGTGCAAAAGGGACCGCAGCTGGGAGCCAAAGGGGAAGCTGGCATGCAATTTCTCAAGCCTTCGGTTGGCTGATATAGTTGCCAAGCCTTGTCTCCACCGAGTCTCTTTTCAGGTCACGGAGGGTCGCTGCGTCAGTCTGTTGCTGCAAACACAACAGGGAATCTTCTGGCACCGTAAAGACTTAACAGATTTATTTTGGCTGAAGCTTTCACATGGATTGGAGCCCACTTCATGTTATTCTCAGTTGGCAGATTTATATACATATATGGAGAGAGAGAGAGAGAGAAGGGGGGGATTGGAAACTGTGGGACCAGAAGGCAAGAGCTATAGTAGCTGTGTGACATTTCTGTGCAAAGCTCAAATGTTTGTGACATACGCACCGTGATCATTCACAACAGCCATAACTGGTGATATCAGTAGCTTTGTTTTACTAATTTAACATCTGTTGGGAGAGATAAATCCCCTGTCTTGATCAGGACCAAGATGAATAGAATCAAATTTAACATTTGTCGGGGAAGAGAAATCTGTTTTGTATGAAGCGCAAAGGCTGTTCAAAACCGGGCTCCTTCAGTTTGGTTCTGTTCCTTCCTGAGTCAAAGTGGGCTTTCCCCTGAAGGCCATAGAACCAAACCCACTCCAGAACTAAGCTTTGTTAGCAACTTGTGTTTCAGAGTCGTGGGAAACACTAAGACTTTCTTTTTTTAATTGTTGCAAAAAAATAAGAGTACCTAAGTTTCATTTCTCTAACTGCTGAACAGGACCAGGTGGAAGGGGGATGGAGGGAGTTCAGTGGATGACTGACAGGTCCACCTTGTAATCTTACAGCACGTTTGACCAGGGGACTCCTATCACTGTGCTTCGGGGGAGCGGTTGAGTTCGCTTGACTGTTTCATAACAGCTCTCACCATCTTCTGTTTCTCTCACATATAGAAGTGTATGTGAATGCTCAGGGTGATCTTGAGATGGAAAACGAAATCAGGGAGGCTTCCAAACGAGGAAGTGTTATAATAAATGGTGACTCCAATTACCCCCATCGTTGACTGGATAAACGCAAGTTCCAGTCACAACAAAGAGGCTGAATGTCGTGATGCCCTAAACAACTGCACTCTAGAACAGCTGGCCATGGAACCAACCAGAGGGGAGGTGACCCTGGATTTAATGCCATTCTACACATTGTCAGAGAAGGCCATCAGGAAGAGGAAGGGGAGGGAGCAGGAACTAGGAACTGATTAAGCTAGAGGACATTCTCTATCACCCCCTAGTGTCTGGAAGCATGCGGAGTGGTTCCTATTATCCAACAGAGAGAAGGCTCTCCCCGCCCCGCCGCCCCCCAGCAATCCTACAAATAGCTCTTTCACTGCTGCTCCTAGCAGTGATGAAAAAGCAATCTGTATTAGGATCGCTAACTTGTATGTGTGCGTGCATGTGTGTGGCCCCTGACCCCCCATGCAGCCCTTGGAACCCAAAATGACGTGCTTGGAATGGAAAGGCAGGATAGAAATATGTTCAATCATAGAATAGTAGGGTTGGAAGGGGCCTATAAGACCATCCATAAGCAATAGCACAAGGGAACTGCTCTGTTAACACGCAGTAGTGGTGGCAGCGGGGTAGCGGTTCTCTGAGCTCAAGGAAAGCGGTGGACAAGATTTGATTATTTAAAAAATGGACTCCAATTCCTTACTCCACCCAAAGCCTGCCAAGGGTGGCAAACAGGCCAACCTGGTGCACTTTCAACGAATCGAGGGTTCCTTGCTGAAGATTTGGGGGAGATGTTTGGGTAACTGGAGGTCAACAGTTGCAATGTGGAGGAGAAGGTTGCGGGGGGGGGGGAGGACCTGTAGTTTGCTGGTGGAAAATGTCGACGTAGAGCAGGTGTTAATGGGGAAGGGCATGGAGCAAAGAAGTCTCGCCTCCCCACTCTACAGGAAAATCCTCCCTCCTCCAGATCACTTCTGAACTTTCCAACTCATACCAGGTTATGCAGTCTTGATTACTTTTAAGCTTCTTTCATGAGAGCTGTTGGGATCTTGAGATAATGTCATGATAGTGAGAATGAAGGGGGGGGATATACAGACCTCTCCTACTGAGGCAATCTTTAGAGACACCCCGCCCCCCATGGCTGAGTTGGACCCTTGCCTTCCAAACTCTCATATCCCCATTAAAACTGTTCTCCTTTCCAGGCAGCGGGCGAGAGACGATTGAACGAGACAAGGCTGAGAGAGCCAAGAAGGCGGGTGACCAACAGAAGCTGGGAAAAGGGAGTGGGGGTTGAGTTTTGGAATGAAGAGAAGTCATCCCACTCTCGCATTTCAAAACTCAACCCTGTTCTTCCGTTAGAGGAGGAGATTAGAGTGTCTGAAGGCCTTTTTCATGTCTAATGTCTAAAAATGCATAGGATTGCGTCTTAAAAGTGTATCAGTAAGTAAAATAAATGAAGCTGCCTTGTCTCATGCAACCATCATTAAGGGTAACCACCAGTTAGGCTTTGCAAGCAATGCGAACCCTCCATTAACCGAACAGGGAGACGGAGCTTCTAGCCCTCCTCTTCCTGGCCGCACCAAAGGTGGAAGGAGCGCACAAGCCCAGAGCTCCTCTGCGTAAACGATAAGGCACCGCTTTGTCGTTGGGCCAACTGCAGCCAGACACCCGCTGTTCTGTTTGGCCTCTTCCTTGGCAGGTGAGACTGCTGGACGGCACATCGCTCCCGTGGACACTCAGAGGCAAGAACAGCTGCCACCGTCCGGCTCCACGTGGAGCTGAACCGCAGAGATGGGGGCAACCAGCCGTTCAACCTCCTTGCTAGCTCCCCGCGGTGGGTCTTCACTGAGGACGACATGGAGAGGTCCCTGCAGGAGCTGGGTGAGTCTGAGGTTGATGGGGTTGGACCGGTACCTGCGGCTTACTGCAGCTGTGGCACCGAAGGGGAGGGTCTTGCTGGGCACTTCTCCCATGCCCATGCAGTCCCATTTCCCGCGACTGAAGAGCAGGGTTGGGCAACCCAGCACCCTCCAGGCCATGCGGGCTGATGAGACTTGCAGTCCAAAACATCCGGAGGGCACCAGGTTGCCTGCCCCTCTGGACAGTACTACCCAGTACTGTCCACAGCTGTTGAGCACTTCAGGTGGGGAAGGGCCTTTCCCTCTTCTGAACTGGAGAGGTCTGGGACTGAGCCTGGGACTCTGTGCATGCGGAGCTGCTGTTCTGCCCACAGTTCCCTCTCGGGTTTTCAGCCATGGACTCTCCCTTCCCCTAGTCGGGGGCCCCATTCTCCAGCCCACCCACTCACAGTCCGAAGCCCTTCGAGGAGCAGGGCTGGCGTCCCCGGTCTGTTCTGGCTTGGAGAGAAAACATATGAGAGCCACACGAGAGGGGAGTGAGTTGCCAGCGGCTCGAGAAGTTCTCCAGTTGAAATCACTCATCCGCCTCTGCTGTTCTCTCGACCCTTCCCCATCCTGGGACCCCCCGGATGTTTTGGTCTACAGCTCTTAGGACTCCTCACCGTTGGCCGTGCCGGCTGGGGCTGCTGCGGAGTTGACGCCCCGAACATCTGGCGGGCACCAGGCCGGGGAAGGCTGTGTGTGTGCGCTGGAAGCCTTTGCTTCAAAGGGCTTGTGTAGTGCATCTCCAGGGAGGGCGGGAAAATTGCGCGAAACCCCGGAGAGCCGCTGCCAGGCACTGCTGCCAGGCTCAGGCTCGAAGGACCCATGGCCTGACTTTGGCTAAGGCAGTTCCCTGCTCCTAGCTCATGTCTTCCCCAGGACGGGAAGAAAGATGGAGGTTGCGTTGTTGTCCTGTGCTTCATTCCCAAAGCGCCTCCTCTGCCTGCCCGCCTTAGAGGTGGGTTCTTCACTTTGGTCTCTCTTCACGCTGTCTTGTCTACAGGTTTGGTGCCTTCAGCCGTGTTGACCGTGGCTACGAAGGCTGACAACTGCTGAACGGCCCTCTTGCTGCTCTCTCGCTTTGGTCCCGTCCCTCCCTTGCTGCTGCTGGAGGTGAAGCCCAGCTTTCCTTGTGCTCCGTCTTGGGGGCCGCCCCCCAGCTCCCCCTCCCTCCGGCCCAGCTCTGACCACAGAGACTCCAAAGCAGCACCGTCTCTCAGGCTGGGATCCAGAACTGATGATGTTGATGGGCTGGCAGTCAAGCTTCCCCACAGCCTCCTGGCGGGGCGGGGCAGGATTGCAACTTGACTCCCCCACACACACCACACCATGAATGAAACCTTCTTCCCTCTCTCCTGATGCTTGTTGTGACTTTCTTTACCTGTTGGACCCACCGAGAGAAGAGAGGCGGAAGGAGGCCCGCTCATGCCAGGGCGCAGTTCTCCTGGGGAGACGGGTGTGTGCCTCGCTGAACGTTTTCCCCTCCGCCCGTGGCATTCGTTCATCATGTGATGCGGTTGTAGGAAATCGTCCCTGTTCTTGCAGCTGCAAGAGTTGCTAGTTCAGCGTCGTTTTCTTTTTTTCAAGAGCTGCTTCGGTTTAAAAAGGGGTGAGGAAGTGATTTTGGAAAGAGGGGAACGCAGAGGGCCTGTGAGTCGGTGTGCCTATGGCATAACTAAGACGCCTGCTAGACAGGGCCGAAGGATCCTTCCGCCTGGAAGCCTTCCAGACAGCGATCCTCTCTAGCGACTGGTATTCAGAGATAGGCTACCTCTGAATATGGGGGGTTTATATGGCCACGGACAGGTCTTTACAGGGCTACGGAGATCGGCAGGCTGCAGTGCCCAGAGTTGGCCACACGAGGGCACGCTGGTGCAAGCGCTGAGGTCTCCATAGCCCCGTTAAATACACACATCTGTCGGTCCCCCCCTCTCCCCCCCCCGCATCCCTTTCTCGAGTGGGACCATCTTCTTCTGATTATAGGTAAGCTGCTCTGGGAGGCTTTTTGGCTGAAGAGCAGCATAAAAACCCTCTAACTAAATAAATGTGTTTTCTCCTCTGCGGCCAACGGTGCTGCATGTGTTTGTGGCTGAGATCTGGACTGGGGCCAGGCGTGTTCGACCAGGCGTTTTTATAACCCCTTGAAGAAGGCCTTAAAAGTAAAACAGAAAAGGCTGAAACGCATCAGGCTCTCCACAAACGAAATTCTTGCATCCCGAGACATTTCTCTCCTTTTTTGCCCTCCAGATGTTTTGGCCGACACTCTCATCAGCCCTACCTAGCCAGCATAGCCAATGGTGAGGGATCGTGGGACTCGTGGGTCGAAACATCTGGAGGGCCAAAGTTGCCCGCCCCTGCTTTATGATGTTAACAAGCTTGCTATCATCACTGTCCTTTTTGTGGAGCAGAACACTGCCCTTCCCAAATAAAATAAGGTGCACTTTGCAAAAGTTGTGTGTGTGTGCTTTTTCTGCAGATGTTCAGTCTAGATCCACTCTAATGGCAGCCCCCAGGGAGTGGCAAAGGAAGCAGTTTTTAAAAACTGTCAGCAGACATCTTTAATTTCCCAAAATTCCACACACCCCTTCATAACAAGGGAAAAGACAAATTTCTGGGAAAGACAAAATGGCAACCATTCCGATTCTATTCCCACCCTGCTAAGTTTGGGATAAAGGATTTTTTCACTGGCATTGATTGGGATGAAGGTTTTATTTTTATTTGTTATCACACTGCATGTGTTGGGTGTTTGTGTTATCAGCAACAACTACACTGTGAATGACCACTGTTAATGATGTGATTGTCACTTTTTGCATTTAATCTTCCTCTGCCCTCATGTTTTTCTTCCCCGTTCTTCAATTTTCTTCTCCCCCCACCCCTCTCCCACCCCACACCTACTGTACATAAACCTGAACCTCCCCATAATAGCTCACGCACATCTGATGTAGTGGGTTCTAGTCCACAAAATTATTCTTATGCCAGAATAAACGTGTTGGCCTTTAAGGTGCCACAATCTTCGTTATAATGGTTGTTAAGATCTTCCAGAGGAAGCTTTGTTTTAGGAGCTGCTGCCTCCTTGAAGTCTGCTTGCAGTTAGATTCTCCAAAGCAAGGGTGGGCAGAAGGTAGCTCTCCAGATGTTTTGGACTTCAACTCCCAGAAGCCCTTCCCAGCATAGCTGGTGAAGAACTCTGGGAGGTGAAGTCAAAACCCTGTGGCGATTTATTTATTTATTTATTTATTATTGCATTTATATCCCGCCTTTATTCCTCTTGCAAGGAAGCCAAGGCGGCTTAGATTATCCCCCTCCTCTCCATTTTATCCTCACAACAACAACCCTGTGAGGTAGGTTGGGCTGAGAGTGTGTGACTGGCTCAAAGTCACCCAGTGAGCTTCCATGGCCGAGTGGGGACTAGAACCCGGATCTCCCAGCTCTCAGTCCAACGCTCTTGCCACTACACCATACTGGCGATCTACTTTCCAAGCTCCCCCCCTGCTCTAAAGTCCCCTCTCCTCCTTGGGAGACAAACGGTAGTTCTGAGGCCTTTTTTTTTTTTACCACACCTGGTGCAGGAGGAAAGCCTACTTGCAGATCTGGGGATTTGGAGTTCGAATCCCCTTTCAGGCATCTGCTCTTTTTGTTTCCCCCCACGAGGCCTGAAAGAGAACTTCAGAAACGTTATTCCAGCCGTTGATATAATGCAGAGGGGAAAGGGCTGGTGAGGAGCTGGTGGCCAGCAGTTGAGGAATCTTCTTTGTGGATTCCATTTGGTTTTTTTTGGGGGGGGGGCGTTTACCTGAAAGGCCACATGGGACAGGAGCCTGAAAGACAAGTTCTGAAAACTCTCGCTTTAATGCTGCTGTCCCTCAACGAGGAGAGAAGCCTGGGTGAAAATCTAGAATCGAAATCTCCTCCTCGGTTTGTACTTTTTTTCCTTGAAAGGCAGCTCAGAAATTGAGGCTGAAATGGAAGTTGCGAGGCGCATCGTCCACCTGCCCGTGTAACATAGCAGGGAGAGAAGCCGAGCTCTGGCGCTGGAGGCCAAGAGTGCCAATTCCCTTTGGACTGGTGTGTTTTTTGCCTGGTAAAAGCCAAAACCAAAACAGGCCCGCCGCCTGCAACAGAGGTTCGGATGCCCTTTTTGCAGCAGCTGCTGCGGCACAGCGAGGGAAGAAGGAGCGCTGCGCTCCGAGGCTGCGCCGTCAGCTCTCCGGCGCGGCGCGGCGCGGGGGCCTTTTGGCCGGGGAGGCGCCTCGGGGGCCAGAGCCTTGAATCCACATTTCGACAAGGGCCGCTGGCCTCCGGCTGCAGCCCCAAGCCTCCCCTTGGCACGTGTTTTTTCCTGGAAACGCGGCGTAGAGGTTGAGCCTCAAGTAGAAGTTCTGAAACACCTTTTCCGCAGTCAGTGTAGTGCCGGGGGAAGGGGACAGTAGGTGCGCAGTGAGAGGCCGAGGGGCTAAATCCGAGCGGGACGGGGGCGTCTTCGGCATAGCCTGGAGGCTGAAATAGAAGTCCCGAAGGAGCGCTTACAGCTGCGGGTGTAGCGCAGCGGGTGAGAAGCCCGCTTGCGGGTCCGCAGGCTGGGCGTTCGAGTCCCGGGTGGTGCTTTTGTTATGTGAAGGCGCCTTCGGCCAGGCACCTCAACCAGAAGTTCCGAAGAGCCCTTTCCCCAGTGCTGGTGTAACACAGCGGGCGAGGTGCGTGCCGGTGAGGCTGGCCATCCTGAGTTCGATTCCCGCTGTGTGTCCCGGGAGAGGGGCCGGCCCAGATCATCCCCGAGCGAGTGGCTCCGGGGGCCCCATGCCCCGCCACCTCGCAGCCTTGGGCAAGCCGTGCAGCCCCGCTGGCAGAACTGGCAAGGCACAGAGAGAGCCCAGGCCTGTGCAGCAGTGGCGCACTGTGCAGGCTGGCCAGCTAGGGCGGCCCGCCAAAAGTACCCTGGGAGTGTCTAAGTTCACTCCCAGGTGAAAATCCTTGCACTTAAGTCTCTTAGAGAACCGGGCTCCGGAGCAAAAGCCTCTTTTCTTCCCCCCCTTTTGAGCTGGGTTCCCCCCCCAAACTCCCTGGGGGTTCCCCTGGGCACTTTCCGCCGTGCAGCTTGCAGGGTTCCTAGTCGTGTCAGCCGGGCCACACCAGCGGGGACTCGAACGCGCACAGCCCGGCTCCGCAGCCAGGCGTCTCAGCCCGCTGTGCTATACCAGCTGTCGCAAGGGCCTCTTCGGAACTTCTGTCTCAGGCGCAAGGCCCACGCGGCCGTCCCGGGGAACAGGGAAATGGGCCCCGCAGGGGCTCGAACTCGCCACCTCCGGAGCCGCGCCCACGTGTCTCTCCGCGCTGCGCTCCACGCCAGAGGTGCACAGGCCCGTCCGGAACTCGTGTTTGAGGCTCGCGGCCCAGGCGCCCGCACCCCCGGCTGCCCCGAACACCCCACACGCCCTCGAGCCGGAGTCGCGAAGGGCCTTGGCCTGGCCGCGCTCGCGCTCCGCGGACGGCCGCCCGCGCCCGCGCCCGCCCTGCTCGTCCAGCTGCCGGCAGAAGGCTCGGGGGCTGGTCTCGGCCTCCGCGCCGCGGGCCGTCCAGGGCGAGCCAGCGGGGACGGCGCCTGGCGCGGCCCACCGCCGGCTGCCCCGATGGCCCCGGGCGCAGGGCGGCCACTGCGCGCAAGCCTCCCGCGCCCGCGCAGCCGCCCCAGAGCCCCGGGCGGGGGCCGACGGCAGCGACGGGCGGGAGGTCCGTCTCCGCTGCTGCGCCTTCGCGCGCCCGGCCAGCGGGCGGCGAGGCGGCCGGGCGAAGCCCCGCGCTCCGGAGGTCGCCCCGAGCGGCCCTGCTGCGCCAGCCGGGGCCGCGCCCTGCTCCTCGCCCCACCTGCGGCCGTCGGACCTCCCGCAGCCCCGCTCCGCGCCCGCGGCGCCGCGCCGAAGAAGTCCCCGCTCGCTCCGGCGGAGCCCGATGCCGGCGCGCGGGGGGCCTTTTCGGGGGGGGCGAGCGCCGCTCCCAAATCCGCCCCCGGGGGAAATCGCCCCTCCCCGCTCGCTTTCGCTTGGAAAAGGCTCCGCTGGCCCGAATGGGCCCGTCACGAGTCCAACGGAGCGGGGGCGCTGAACCCCCCCCGCTGTGACTCGCCCGGCTGCCCTCCGATCAGGCTCGAAGTTCGTTGCGGCGAACTTCGAGGGCAGCTGCGCCGCCCCCGGGCGCGAGGCGGCGGCGCGGGGGGCAGCGGGTGGCCGCACGCAGCCTGCCCGAGGCCGGCGCCCGCCCCCACTCCCGTCAGCCCAGCCAGCGTGCCGAGGGCCGGGCGCGCGGGGGCGCCAGTCCCAGGCCTCTGGAGGGCGCCGGCTTGGAGCAGGCTGGCCCGGCCCGCGCGGCCCAAGCCCGCGCGCAGCCACACACACGCGCGCACGCGGCACTGAGAAAACACACCCATTTATTTCGAGGGCCTCTATCATGCTCTGCAGCCAAGCAGCCTCCCGCAGCAGCTCACCTGTAATCGGCGGACGAAGACGGCCCCGCTCTAAAAAGTCACGGCAGACAAGGAAAGGGGGATGAGGAGGGCAGAGGAAAAATGACGGGGGGGGGATTAGGTCTTTTGGCAGGGCTGGTGGAGCGGCGCCGCTTCCCCTGCGTGCCTCCCTCGGTAGAGCCCGCAGGGGGGGAACCGACCGATGTGCGCATTTAACCGGGCTATGGAGACCTCCGCACTCGCACCGGGGTGCCCTCCCGTGGCCATTTCCATTTCCCGTGGCCACTGCAGCCTGCCGATCTCCGTAGCCCTGTAAAGGCCTCCGTATAAAATCAGGAGGTGCCCTCCTGTATAAAGTCTACTTTTATATAGTAGATAAAAACTCTGTAAACAAACAATTCATCCTCCATTCACATGTCCGTGTCTCACGGTTCTCGCAGTAGCCTCCTTTTCCTGTACCCCTGAAGCCACTTATTTCTAACTCACCCCCAACCCCACCCTGGCCCATCTTCTGCAGAACCAGGCATTGGCCAGTGAGGCCCACCTGGCCGGGCTGTACCGGGAGGAACTGGATGCCTTGCGGGAGAAGGCAGTGTGGGCAGAAGGGCTCCAGGTGGAGCTCACAGCCCTGAGAGAACGGTTGCTTGCACTGGAGCAGTGCTGCACCCAGCTGGAGGTAAGATTTGACAACCAGCTGCTATTTCACTGGTCCGGCCAGAAAAAAACAAACACCTGTCTTCTGTCAGGAAGCCAGCAACGCGAGTCTCTGCCAGCTTTCACTGGGGTCCAGCCCTCTCTCACCCGCCAAGCTCTGGGCTGACTTGCAGTGGCTGTGCCCCTCTGGTCCTGCCTGGGCAGGAGTGTGTTTTGTGTGTCAGTATTTTGAAATAAAAACCGGACAAGAAAGCAAAGCACGCTGGAGAGGCCGCAGCCCGGGGGAGAGCCCCTGCTTTGCATGCAGAAGGTCCCAGGTTCAATTCCCGGCATCTCCAGGTAGGCTGAAAGAACTCCTGCCTGAAACCCTGGATTGCTGCTGCCAGTCAGTGTCCACAGTACTGGGCTATATGGATCAAGGGTCTGTATAAGGCAGCTTCCTATGTTCCTATGTTAAAGCTTTAATTGCAATCCAGTTCTCTTCATGGACGGGCCCTTTCTATATTAACGTAGACTGGTAACAAGCCAAGATTTTAAAAAATGTTTAAATAAACAAACAAAATCCAGTTCAAACTTTTAAGATGATGGTGGAACATTACCTGTCACTGCCACACATCCTACAATTTTCTCTCCCACTCAAAGGAAAGATTTGTACTGGTGCTTCCCTACTAGGCATATAGGCTGGGTTCACACAACACACTAACCCACACTCAGTGGTGTGGGTTGTTGCTGAACCGTGGGTTATCGTGTTGTCTGAACACAGCACATTTTCCACAGGGTGGCTTGTTAATCATGCCGTGTGGCTTCTTAACCACCCCGAACAACCCAACAACAAACCATGGGTTCTCAAGGTGGGTTGTTCCAGAAAAATAAGCCACAGTGCGTGGTTAACAAACCACCCTGTGGAAAACACACTGCATTCAGACAAGATGCTAACCCATGGTTCAGCAACAACCCACACTCAACCACTGAGTGTGGGTTAGCATGTTGTGTGAACCCAGTCATAGTGTCGAATTGCCATGGTCTGTTCACTCACTTTGTACAAGCCACCCAACACGACCCGGGGCATCCCTTTTTTTACAGGCCACCCAGTCATTGTCATCCTGCATTTTCCCTGTCGTTCCTCCACCTTTTCTCAAACCACAGGAAGTCTACCTTTTTCCAGAAGAATGGAAGAATAGTGTCATCAGCAGAGACGTGATAGCCAGAGGGTCCAGTCATACTGCATTGCCAGCCGCTACATAGAAGCCTTGGATCTCTGAGGCTTCCAATTATCCTACGCTGTCTGGCTGCTGCAAACAGGCAAGAAGAGTGACAGAGGCCATTTCCACTTCTCCATCCTTTGCCATTTCCCCCTCTAGACAGGCCTCTGAGCCCATCTAGAGGAGTCACGGCCAGGGGCAGGCGAAGGTCTGGAGAGGCCATAGGATTCAGTGGATCTCAGCCTCGCCTTCCTTCCCCGCCCACTGGAACATCCCCTTTTCTCCCGCTCCAAAGACATCCGAGGACACTTTTGCAACCTCGGGAAACAGCTGCTCTTTCCGCGGCTGCGGCAAGGAGAGGCATCGGGACGCAATCTCGCCTTCCCAAAGTCATAGGGGTTTCTAAGGCAGGGGTTCCCAACTCGGCGCCTGCGGGACCTCCTGTGGCACCCCCAAAGCTCTTTGTCCCTGCCCCCTTCAAAAAAGTATTTTTTAATAAAAATTTGAAAAACGCTAGCGCGCCGGGTTCTTCCTGTTCCTGAACCTGCTACTGATCAGCTGTTCAGCGGGCAGGAAGAGACAGCAAGGCAAAGGGGTGGAGGGGAGAGAAAGAGCGAGGTCAAAGGCTAGAAAGGGAGAGAAATGGCTGCTGTGTAGCTTGGCTTGTCCGAAGTGAGCTAGAGAGGTTCAGAGGGCTCCCAAACGTGGTCGCACAATATAAGGGCAATATGATATATGAACCGCCCTCAGGGTAACAGGCTGAAGGGAAGTCCAATAATCCCAACAGCCCTCTTCAAACATAAATCCATTTCCGTCAGCAATGGTAGTTTTAAAAACTTTATTTGTTTTCGTTTCGGCTTTGTTTTGGTTCAGAGGCCCCGTCCTCCAAATTTCACATTGCCCCACTCGACAAAAGGGGCAATGGTGCCACTTTGCAGGCAAGAAAAATAAAAACCACTCTCCCTTCCCGGCAATTCCCCCGCTACAGAATAAAGACGGGACAAGAGAAGCAACTTTTAAAGCAAGGAGGATGTAGTCAAAATCGCCCCCATGAAACAAACACCTTTGAAATAAAGGCAGGCAAGGTGGAAATCCCCCATTAAAAAGCAGAGATCGGCTATAGAGGGGGAGATGCAGGATGTGGCTCCCCCCTAAAATAAATAGTAGGGCTCGGAAGCAGAAAGAGGGGAGGGGACGTTGTGCATGCCCCCAGCTCGTGGCTGCGGGTTATGGGCTGATCCTAGGATGGGAGGGTTGGGGAGAGACCCTTTCTTTCACCTCTTACAGACAAAAAGTGATTGGACATTCAGAGCTGGGATGGAAAGGGGACCCACTGCTTTGCGGCTGCCCCGCTGAAGTTGCTGGTTCCAAGGGGAGACGGTAAAGAGGAGAAGCTGGGTGCTCATTCCCGAGGTTCGTCAGGGGCGGGGATCTTTTGGCGAGTGGGCTCAACCCCCCAGATTTCACGGGCGTACTGGGAGATGGTGCGGTCGCTAGAAAACTTTCCCGAAGTGGCAATATTCCTGATGACCTTCTTTGTCCACTCCTTGGTGTTCTGGGGGACAGAGAGGAAAGTGATGGCCCATGAGAGGAAGGAAGGAGCCGCTGTCGCCCCCTCCCCAGCCCCACAATTACATGCTTCCAGGTCACCAGCGAACACCTGTTTCGAGTACCCTGCCGCTGGAGGTTTGACAACATGGCTGCCCCAAGACAGTTTGCTACCTGAGCTGAAAAGAAGCCACCTGGACTGGCAAATGACTCTCACTTCAATACTGCCTGCATGAGATAGCATCCTCCAGCACTCCTGAGGGCCGCAAGCCCATCTAGGGGAGCAGGGTGGGCTGACGGCGTGCACACAGCTCTATCCTCCAACGGAGTGGAACGACTGGGTGGTGTTTGGCAAGGACAGTAGGGGAGCTGCGGCCACCGCCCAACATCGGCCACCTGGGGCAGCTCACGGCAGGGCCGGTCCCATTTGTCTGGCAGCGTCAAGGAACGGGGCCTTCTCGGCCGTGCGGACAGCTTTCCTGGGACCAGCCAGGGCAGCGAGCGAGTGCCTTTTGCGAACATGCTGGAAACCTCTCCTTTGGGAAGGCCTTTGTGGCATAAAAAAGGAGATATTTTTAAATATGTTCAGCGACACATAAATCATAACATGGCTGCCTTGTTGCTGTTCCTCTGTGAGTCTCTAAGGGTCCACTTGTTTTGGCAGGGCTTCCTTTTCAAAACTGACCTTGACTGTTAATCCAACGTTAACCAGGATATCTATTTTCTTTTTTTAAGAGTACATTAGAGAACCTTACGCTTGCATCTTTTGTGAGCAAAAAAAAGCAACTCCGTATCTGTTTTAAAAAAACCAGCTGGGGGAAGGCTTGAGTCGTAAGTCCTTTTGTCACAGTGCCAACCCGCCCACACCACTGGGCACGTGGGTCCAGCTCACCTTGTAAAGAGCGCTGACTTTCTCTTGACATTTTATGTAGGCGTCGTAATCGGCGAAGACTTTGAACCTACGGGAAGGAAGAGAACGGAAAGACAAGAGTCCGTTTGATCCATGAAAAGGGGACATCTGTGAAGAAGACCCTCGCTGAGAGAGTTAAGCAGAAGTACTGAGAACAGAACAACAAAGCCACGCAAAGGTACGCCTCTCGGGATTAGCTACTTTAGGAAGGCGTGCGTATGATTTACACAACTTGGGTCCTCCCTTACACCATACAATCCCTGCCGCTGAAAAATAATAACACTCCACATCCTGCCCCAACCTTTTAGAAAGCGGAACCCAGGGAAACAGAACATTTCTTTTCTAAAACATGGGTGTGTGGGGGGGGGGATGAAATGTTAGGGTTGAAACCTGGAGTGTGTGGCGGGGGAATAGAAGGTATCTATTGAGTTTGTGGGGCGATGGGTCCCCTCAGTCAGCAAGCCCACCTCAGACTGCCACCTGCTGGACACAGTGGCATAACCAAAGGCCCAGAGGGGGAGGTGAGTTGCGAAATTCTAACAAATTGTAAGTTGTTTTCCTGGCTAAATTCAAGGTGTTGGTTTTGACCTTTAAAACCCTATACAGTTCCGGCCCAGCCTATCTCAAGGAGCGCCTCCAGCAACACCTGACAGGCCGCTCAACAAGATCCGCCTTGGATGGGCTTCTCTCTGTCCCATCAGCCAGGACAGCTAGACTGGTGAGGACGAGGGAGACGGCCATCTCTGTGGTGGCCCCCACTCTGTGGAACTCCCTCCTAGGGAACTCCGCCATGCCCCCTCTTTAATGAGCTTCCGCCACGCATTATCCAGGAAATTCCTGACTTGTGTGGCGGATAACTTCCTCCTACAGAAAGTAGAGGAAGGAACTAGAGGATCGGCTATCCTTGACTTGATCCTAACCAACAGAGATGACTTCGTGGATAAAGTAGCAGTTACAGGAACTCTGGGGGAAAGCGACCATGTTGTACTTGAGTTCTTGGTTCTAAGGGAAGCAAAAGCCGAGTGTAGTCAAACGCATACCCTGGATTTTTAGGAAAGCTGATTTTCATAAACTCAGAACAATGATCAGTAAGGTCCCATGGCAAGCGATGCTAGCGAGAAAAGGAGTCCAAGATGGGTGGGAGGTTTTAAAAAAGGAAATTCTCAAGGCACAATCACAAGCAATTCCAACAAGAAGAAAAGGTGGAAAGAAAAAAGAAAAAGAAGAAAAGACAACAGAAGAAGCCAATGTGGCTTCACAAAAAGCTTAGGGATGACCTGAAAACAAAAAAGGACACATATAGGAAGTGGAAAGAAGGCCAAGTAACAAAGGAAGCATCGCTTCCAAATCCCGGGAAGTACTAGTTCCCCTCTACTCAGCACTGGTTAGGCCTCATCTGGAGTACTGTGTCCAGTTCTGGGCACCACACTTTAAGAAGGATGCAGATAAACTGGAGAGGGTTCAGAGGAGGGCAACAAAGATGATCAGGGGACTGGAAACAAAGCCCTATGAAGTGAAATAACTGGGCATGTTTAGCCTTGAGAAGAGAAGACTGAGGGGAGATATGATAGCACTCTTCAAGTACTTGAAAGGTTGTCACAGAGAAGAAGGCCAGGATCTCTTCTTGATCATCCCTGAGTGCAGGACACAGAATAATGGGCTCAAGTGACAGGAAGCCAGATTCCGGCTGAACATCAGGAAAAACTTCCTGACTGTAAGAGCAATACGACAATGGAACCAATTCCCTGGGGAGGTGGTGGGCTCTCCCACACTGGAGGCCTTCAAGATGAGGCTGGACAGCCATCTGTCAGGGATGCTCTGACTTGGATTCCTGCATTGAGCAGGGGGTTGGACTCGATGGCCTTGTAGGCCCCTTCCAACCCTACTATTCTATGATTAAAAACATGGTTGTTCAGGCAGGCATTTGGGGTGGGTTAGGGTAATTTTAGAAATATGATGTTTTTAATGTAGAATTGTATTGTTTTAAAGTGTTTTATTATTGTGCATCGCCCAGAGTGGCCGGGTGACCAGCCAGATGGGCAATTAATAAATTTCATAAATAATAAATAAATTAAATAACACTTTCTGCACCCTCTTTATTGCCCCCTCTGCAGCCTGCCTGCAGGTCAGACATTGAATCCACTCCCTTGCTGCCTGCCTGCCCTTCCTTGAGCCCACTAAAGCGGGGGTGGACAATTTCAGGGGCTCCCGGGGCCAATTTCAACTCCCCCCACCCCGGAGCCCCCTGGGAACCACACCACCGTCACTGTGGCCACGTGACAACAAAATGTGTCAGTTCAGCAGCAAAGTAATTGGTGCTTTGTGGCTGGACTTCAGCCGCAAAACAAGCTGGTGTCCTAAACAGGCCAAATGTAGCTTTAAAGCAAAGCCCGCGCCTCTTTCTAAGGGCTAAATGTGGCCTTTGCCGGCCACCGTCGTGGTTTGCCCGCTCTTCGGCTGCTGTCCCCACTGCAGCAAATCCGGCGGCTGTGGGGGCACACTTAAGGCCAGGGGGCCGCCGGTTGTCCACTCCAGCACTAAAGCTTCCCTCCCATGGGGATGACCGGATCAGCTCGGGCTCCCGGACCATTTCGACCTCAAGGAGGCCAGAGGCCACACAGGCCCCCGAGGGGTCCAGCAAGAGAGCCAGGACGTTCAAAGAGCCTTTGGCCAAATCCGCTGCTGCTCCCCCACCTCTTCCGAACTCCGCTGTTCTCACCTGTCATGGTACATGAGCATGTTGACGATGTCCTTAAAGAGGTCCGGCTGCTTGGGGGAGAAGAAGCCGCTGCTCAGCTGGTCAATGGCTTGCTTCAGCTCAGGCATGTGGTCGTAGTAGTCCTTGGCACAGTAGCTGTGGGGAGAAGGAAGCCAGCTGATCGCAGGGGGCACAGCCTTCGGAGAGACCATAGCGACACCCTCTATTCTCCTCCCGTTCCATCCAAGCCAAACCCGGCTGCAAGTAGCCTTTCCTTTCAAGCCATTCAAGCGCTGCAAAGGTGTGTCGAATGCAACTCTCATAATTCCCAGCCAGCATTTCACCTCATTTCATTTCTTATATTTCTATACCACCCCACAGCCAAAGCTCTCTGGGTGGTTCACAAAAGCCGCAAACCATTAAAATACATTATATAAAGTACCAAAACCACTGACATAAAAACATATAAACAGACAGCACACACCCCGGCAACATATATCCAAAACCCATTTTTAAACCATCCACCAAAGATGATCCAGGCCCGGATCAAAAACTCATTGTCTGCTGCCAAATGCCTGAGAGAAGAGGGCGGTTTTAACAGGGCACAGAAAAGATGACAATGTTGGCACCAGGCAGGCCTCGTAGGGGAGATAATTCCACAATTGGGGGGCCATCAGCGAGAAGGCCCTCTCCCAGGTTGCCACCCTCCGAGCCTCCCTCAAAGGAGGCACCTAGAGGAGGACCTTGGATGCTGAACGTAGTGTATGGGTCAGTTCATGCCGGGAGAGGCGCTCCATCAGGTTTTGTGGTCCTGAGCCAAATAAGGCATTACAGGTCAAAGGCATGTATAATGTGTATAATGCATGTAAGGCATTATAGGTGTAAGGTATGAGATAGGTATGAGATATGTAATAAGGTATGTTAGAAGGTATAATATGTTATAAAGTATATGTTATATGCCTTATAACATATATGTTAGAAGGTACGTATAATATATGTTATATATATTATAAGGTATAATAAAGTATGTTATAGGCATAAGGCATGTAATAAGGTATGAGACAGTATAATATGTTATAAAGTATATGTTATATACCTTCTAACATATTATATATGTTAGAAGGTACGTATAATATATGTTATATATATTATAAGGTATAATAAGGTATGTTATAGGCATAAGGTATGTAATAAGGTATGAGACGGTATAATATGTTATAAAGTATATGTTATATACCTTCTAACATATTATATATGTTAGAAGGTACGTATAATATATGTTATATATATTATAAGGTATAATAAGGTATGTTATAGGTATAAGGTATGTAATAAGGTATGTTAGAAGGTATAATATGTTAGAAGGTATATGTTATATACCTTCTAACATATTATGTATGTTAGAAGGTATAATATATACTGAAGCTGAAATATTTTGGCCACCTAATGCGAAGAGAAAACTCTCTGGAAAAGACCCTGATGCTGGGAAAGACTGAAGGCAAAAGGAGAAGGGGACGGCAGAGGATGAGATGGCTGGATAGCATCACCGATGCAATGAATATGGACTTGAGCACGCTCCGGGAGAGAGCGCAGGACAGGAAGGCCTGGCGTGCTCTGGACCATGGGGTCACGAAGAGTCGGACATGACTGAACGACTGAACAACAAAATAATATGGTATGTTATAGGTACAAGTTATGTAAGGTATATGTTATAGGTATAGGTATGTAAGGCATTATAGGTATCATTATACATGTGTTATAGGTATAACGCATGTAAGGAGTTATAGGTCAAAGGAGCACCTTGAATCAGGCGCGGAAACATACAGGCAGCCAATGCAAGCAGGCCGGAATCGGTGTTATATGTTCGGAGCTTCTTGTCCCTGTTATAAATCTGGCCGCCGCATTTTGCACAAGCTGCAGCTTCTGAACTGTCTTCAAGGGCCGCCCCATGTAGGGTGCATTGCATGGACTACAACTCCCATCACTCCTAAACCGGGGATAAGGTTTCTTCTGTATTGCTCCCTCCGGAGTTAACAACTGGTCCCCTCTCTCTCTCTCCATTCAAGAAGGGTGCAGGGGGTCAGGGCATGCCTTCTTTTTAATTTGGCTTGTTAAATGGTCGTTAACAGTTTTTGGATGATATTCTGGAGGTGACGGACTCGACCTTGGGGGAGCTGGGGGTGGCGACGGCCGACAGGAAGCTCTGGCGTGGGCTGGTCCATGAAGTCACGAAGAGTCAGAAGCGACTGACCGAATAAACAACAACAACAGTTTTTAAGGCTGTTTTCACTATTTTACCATGCCTTTGTGCGTTTATGAGTTTTGTTTTTGGAATATTTGCCGACTGCCTTGGCTAATTCCAGAAAGGCGGTATAGAAGTGCAATAAATAATAAATACAACTATTCAGAAGAAAACCACATACAGAAGGTTCATATAATAATACAATTGTTTCACTCATGGGCTATTCTGGTATTCTAAAGATCAGGGATGGGGAACCTCTTTCGCTCTGAGGGTGAAATTTAATTTCAGAGAAGCTCTTGGGAGCAGCGTTTCAGTAGTGGGTGGGGCTGAAGGTAAAAGGGGGCCAGGCCAAAAATACCGGCGCATTATCATTATACCTGATGGAACGCCTCTCTCAATATGAGCCTCCTGAGACATTCAGATCAACCTCTGAGCCCTTCCTCTGAGTACCTCCTCTGAGGGAGGCTCAGAAGGTGGCAACAAGAGAGAGGGCCTTTTCAGTGGCGGCCCCCCAATTATGGAATGATCTCCCCACTGAGGCCTGCATTGTGCCAACACTGCCATCTTTTCGGCCCCAAGTTAAGACTGTCCTCTACTCCCAGGCATTTAATGGCATATGATGGGACGTTTATGTGAGCAGTCTTCATCAGGTCTAGTATCTTATTTAAAATATTTTTAGCTGTTTAAATTTTGTATGTTAAAAAAAAATATACTATGTTTTATTATCTTGTGTTTGAGGTTTGTAATTTTGGGAACTGCCCAGACAGCTTCACCTAGTGGGTGGTATAGAAATGACTTTCTTTCTTTCTTTCTTTCTTTCTTTCTTTCTTTCTTTCTTTCTTTCTTTCTTTCTTATTTATAACAACAACAACAACAATGAAGCCTTAGAAGAGGCATTTCAACTTTTTAAGAATGCGGGGAAAATTGCACAAAAGCCAGGAAACCGCAAAATGATCAGTGGCTGAGGAAAAGGAGATGAGCATCTGGGGAACCCCGGAGTGCTGAACTGGGACCTCAGGATGGCTGGATTTGGCCCCCCGGCCCGAATTTCCCCAACCCTGCTATAGATCCTTGCCCTGACAAAAAGCACCGAAATCAAAATGCATGCCGCATCTAGCTCTCTAAAACACTGACAGCATCTGCAGCTTTTGCCTTCTCCCCACGCCACCCCCATAACGTCAGTTTTGTACAGCCCCTAGCACATTATCAGAGCGGTGAAAGGCAAAGGATCCCTCCCACCCAAGGTTAAAACAGTGGAGGCTGGTGGCTCCAATGTCAGGGGGGCAGTGAATCCACTCCAGGTTTCAGCCAGAACCAGTCAAAACTCTAAAGTAGCTCTCCAAGGGGCAGAGCAAGGGCACATCACCTTGGAGAGCTCCTTTAGAGTCCTGACTGGTTCTGACTGAAACCTGGAGTGGGTTCACCGCCCCACCTAAGCCTCCACTGGGTTAAAAAACAGGGCAGAATAGCTACAGGACAAGAAAGCTGCAGGAAGTCGGAAGGAGATGAGGCGGAAGGCCTTGCAGCCACGCACATGCAGAGCAGCACAGCCCCTTTCTAGACGCACCCCTTCTTGTCCAGCTCCTGCACGTCCTCCACCTGCATTCCGAAAATAAACAAGTTGTCCTGGCCAGCTTCCTCGGCCATCTCCACATTGGCCCCGTCCATGGTGCCGATGGTGAGCGCCCCATTCAGCATAAACTTCATGTTCCCGGTGCCGGAGGCCTCTGTGCCAGCCGTGGAGATTTGCTCGGAGAGGTCAGATGCAGGGATGACTGCGAGAAACGGTGCAGAAGGTGACTCAGTGATGGAAGGCCTTTGGGCCAGCACAGGGCACGACGTCACAAGAGTGACAAGAAACTAAGAACTGGTGGCTGCGTTTTTCCTCCTCCCTCCCTCCTGATCCATTTGCCTTTTGTGTTGTGTCTTTTGGACTGTAAGCCGGAGGGCAGGGAGTGTCTCGTTATTAATCTGCATGATTTGTGGGCTGAAGAGTGGAGTAAATACATAAACAAGAGACCAGTATACCTTTTTCAGCCAGCGAGACGCGATAATTCTCCAAGAAGAGCATCTTGAGCCGATCGCCGATGACAGGGTCATTGTTGACAATGTCTCCGATGGATGTGATGAGTTTGATGATCATCTTTGCCATGTGGTAGCCAGGGGCAGCCTAACGGGAGGGAAGAAGGAAGTAGAAAGGCAACCGTAAGTATCCCAGTTGTCAAGGAAACACCAACACCAACCTTACTCCCTTTGGGGAGGACCCACAGCTCAGTGGAAGAGCACATGGCTTACATCACAGGTGCAGAACCTCAGACTCGTAGGCCAAATCCGGCCCACGGAGGTTTCCCGAATGGCCCTGGCCATGCCCCATTCCCCCAGCCACAGGTCACTGGGTTGCGCCTGGCTCTTGCACCGTTTTTCTCTCATTCTCCAAGGCTGAAATGCCCCTCCGATGGCGAAAATATGCTGGTGTGTTGGGCTCCACCCATTCTGCCTTTGGCTCCACCCACCACTAGAATGCGCCCCCCCCCCAGCTTCTTCAAAACGGAATTCATCCCTCGCACAGAAAGAAATTCTGCACCTCTTCTGCATGCGAGACTCTGAGGAACTGCTGCTGCTCTGAGCGGACGATACCAAAATTGGGCTGACCCTGTGTAAGGCCACTTTGTATGTTCAGAGGATGGGGAAACACTTCCATTATTAAGCTAAGCCCTCCTGGGGTGAAGCAGTGACTTAGGCCAGCCAGCAAAGATGCCACATCCCTTTGACAGCAAAAAGGCTGATATAACAACACTGGAAGTGTAAACACCCACCTCCAATAAGGCAACGGGTTGAGGACCTTACGACGCTTTCAGTATTGAACGGGGGGGTATATAGACGCCACCTCTGAATGGATTCTTATTTAGATACTTGGCCTGTTTTGTTGAAGTTTATGTATAATTCTTAGAAAGCTGTATTTTCAACTCGTGTGTGTGTGTGTCTCTCTGTGTGTGTGTAATACACACACACGCACACTTCATATGGTATTAACAGTCAAAGCCCTAAACAGCTTGGGGCCAGATCACCTAAAGAATCATCTCCTCCCATATCCATCTGCCCTGACCCTAAGATCATCTTCAGCAGTCCTTCTCCGGGAGCCCCTGGCAAAGGAAGTGAGGCAGGCGGCTACCAGGAAGAGGGCCTTTTCTGCTGTGGCACCCCAGCTGTGGAATAAGCTCCCTAGAGAGGTTTGCCTGGCGCTTACGTTGTGCTCTTTCCAGCACCAGGCAAAGTCCTTTTTATTTTCCCAGGCATTTTAGTCTTTTCACTCTGTTTTAAATCTGTTATTGTATTTTATGCTAGGTCTTATTTTGGTTTGTACTTTTATACTGTAGCTTTCAACTTTTACCTTTCATATTGTATTTTATGATGCATTTTGTGGTTTTCATTGTTGTGAACTGCCCAGAGAGCTTCGACTAGTGGGTGGTACAGAAATGAAATAAATAAATGAATATGCATGCATTGAAATTGATACAGGGCTTTTCTATACAAGGCTGTTTGTCGCTGTATCTGCTTTCGGTTTCATCACAGCATTGAGCTCCAAGCTCTACACAAAGAGCATTTTCTTTCCTGCTTGCACTGGCTGCCTGTATGTTTCCAAGCCCGATTCAAGGTGCTGGTTTTAACCTATAAAGCCTTACACGGCTTGGGACCACAATACCTGACGGAGCGCCTCCCCCAACACGAACCTACCTGTATACTACGCTCAACATCTGAGGCCCTCTTCCAGCTGCCTATACCAAGGGAAGCTCGGAGGACGGTGACAAGGGAGAGGGCCTTTTTGGTGGTGGCCCCCAAATTATGCAATGATCTCTCCGACAAGGCCCACCTGGCGCCAACATTGTTACCTTTTCAGTGCCAGGTTAAGACCTTTCTCTTCTCCCAGGCATTCAGCAGCATATGATAAGTTTTAATTGATTCTGGAATGTCTTATGGTTATGGTTGTTTGTTTTTGAGATTGTTTGTTTGAAGTTGTTTTAGATATATGTTTCTTTTGTGTATATTGTCCGTTCATGTGTTTTTTATGTAAATGGTTTTTAATCTCTGTATATTGTATTTTTAATGTTTTTAATCTTTGTAAACTGCCCAGAGAGCTCTGGCTATTGGGCAATATAGAAAAGTAAATAAATAAGTAAATAAATAACCAACCAACCAACCAACCTCTAGGTGGAGCTGTGCTGTAGCAGAATAGCACAAATACACAAGGAGAAACAAATGTCATTTTCCCCATTTTTAAAAAAAGAAGAGTTCTGAAAAAACAGAAGCAAAACTGGAGGATCACAGTGTCGTCTAAAGAGCCCGTAAACAACCAAGAGTGAGGAATCAGGAGTGCACGATAAATGCCTCGTGGAGAAAAGCTCATATTCAGATCTATGTAGCTACCTTTTTTCCCCATTCCTCTTTTTTCTTGGTTGAAATTTTAAAATAAAACATTAATAAAAAAAAAAAAGATGCCGCCCAATCCCTCGTCCCAGAACGGCTGCTTAGCAGAGCCCTTGCTTTGCATGTAAAAGGTCCCAGCTTCAAGCTCTGGCATCTAGACCAGGTAAAAGGGTCTGGTAACAGGGGATGGGAATAAGCTTTCTCCTCCTGAGAGCCGTCATCAATCGGAGGAAACAATATTAGGCTCAATCAGGGGTGCGGAACCTCTTTCAGCCTGATGCTCTCGGGGGCTGCGTTCCATTGGTGGGCAGGGCCAAAGGCAAAAGGGGGGGGCCACAAATGCCACTCAATTGTAGCTTTAAGTTCCCTTCCTGCCTTCGGAAGAGAGGCATTTCAACTGTTTTAAATGGAGAGGAAACTGCACAGAAGCCAGGAAAACGATGGTTGACTGGGGAGAAGAGGTGGAGCCATTTAGGGAAGTCGCGCAGGACCAGCATGGGACGTCAGCACGGCTGGATTTGGCCAGGCCTGTGGTTCCTCCCCCCTGGGCTAACTAGACTGGTAGGCTGACCTGGTATGTTAGCCAGGCCAGACCATTTTACCGTCTGCTGTTGCCTTCCTATTTCCCCACGTGCCTGTTCCCGAGTCACAACGCCCTGCCCGAAACAATACGCCTCAACACCCTCCGGTTTTTGGTTCTTACTTTGCCGCCAATCATGACTGTCCGTGGCACAAAATGCTTGTTTGGTTCTCTCCTGATCCCTGTAAACAGATGGGGGGGGGGGATAAAACCACAAGCCACACATGAGAGAGAGAGAGAGGGAGAGGAGAGAGAGAGAAAAGAGAAAGGGAAAGACCAGCTGGACGGTGCCCCTCTCGGATCTTCCAGGAGGTTGGGACGGATATGCGCCCGTCGTGAAAACCTGATCTCATGAACGAGTGGCAACACTGAGTGGGGGGTCAGGGAGCAGACCAACCCGCCATCACCATCTTGCCTGCCCAAAGGCTGGCAGCAGGAGAGGAGGAGATGGGCCTGAGAGAGGGCCGGGCCGGCGTCCAGGGTAGGCATGGTTGGGCATCTGCCGAGGGCCCACACCCCAGCAGGGGCCCCCTGACGAGAGCCCCCTGGACTTGCTCCTCCTCCTCTCCATCGTTGCAACCGGCTTGCTCGCCTGCCTCTCGCTCCGGCCCAGACAACGGTGGTGGGGAGGAGGAGGAGCGGGAGATGCCCCGGCCAACTTTCTCCCTGGCTCTCCACCTGCCAAGGAAGCAAGTGGCAGCCATGATGAGGAAGAGGAGGAGGAGCAGAGCAGCTCATGACCATGGCGGGGAGAAGATGGACTCACGGAGGGAGGGGCCCATTGGGGTGTCATGCCTAAGGGCCCCCCAACACCTGGAGCCGGTGTCGGAGAAGCTCTCTGCTGTGGGGATGGGACTCCTCCCTCCTGTCCCAGCTCAGCTTTGGGAGATGAGAGAAAGCGAGGGCCGAAATGCAGGATTTCCCCCCCAAAGCAAGTACTCGCTTTGGAAGAAGGATTCTCCTGCAGACAGCAGTAAGGGAGGAAAGGACTGAATTCCACCTGCCACACCCCATGCCTGCTCTGATCCCATAAATTATCAGCTGCCCCAGACGATGCCATTTGCATTTTAAAAAAATGCCTGCCCGTTCAAGGCAAAGATCATTAATATGATCTATAGCAGGGGTGAGGGACCTCTTTCAGTCAAAGGGCCAAAGCCTTAGGAGAGGCATTTCAACCTGTTAGAATGCGGGGGGTGGAGCCAGGGAACCACCAAACGATTGGCAGTTGGGAGAAAGGGGTGGTGCCAGGGGAAGGGGGCGTGGCCTTCCAAGGAACCCGGGGATCCCGGGAGGGTCAGATTTGGCCCCGGGCCTCAGGTTCCCCACCTGTGATCTACAGTTTGGACCCAAGAGTTAAGATAGCCGCTCACTCGCATGCTTCTGCCTCTGCCTCTCCCTGCAATCCTCCGGAGCCCTTTGAAAGCCAGCTTGGCATAGTGGTTAGAGTGTTGGACTCGGGAGACCCGAGTTCTAGTCCCCACTTGGCCATGAAGCTCGCTGGGTACCAGTCACTGGCTCTCGGCCTCACCTACCTCACAGGGTTGTTGTGAGGGTAAAATGGAGAGGAGGAGGATCACGTGTGCCACCTTGGAGGAAAGGTGGGATATAAATGTTAGAAATAAATTTCAAGGCTGCCTTGAGTCCCAGTATTGGGAAAAAGATGGGATATTAATAATAATAATAATAATAATAATAATAATAATAATAATAATAATAGGTTAGAGGGGGAGAGAAGGGGGTCAAATTGCTTCAGATGGCCAGATTCAATCAGAGGGCCACTAGTTGCCAATCCTACACTTAGCCAGTCACACAATGGATGGTAGGAGCCTGGGACTGCGAGGAAGTTCCCCACATCAGGGAGGGGAGGGGCTGCCAGTGGCGGCTGGTGGCTCTGATGCCAGTGGGGCTGTAAATCCGCTCCGGGTTTCAGTCAGAACCAATCAGAACTCTAAAGGATCTCTCCAAGGAGCAGAGCAAGAGCTTCCACACCTTGGAGAGCTCCTTTAGAGTTCTGACGGAAACCCGGGGCGGATTCATTGCCCCACGGACATCACAGCCACCAGCCACCAGCCCCCACTGGGGGTTGCATAGCACAGTGAGACCAAGCCAAGGCCGTACAGGGAGCACTCACGGTTGTAGAGCGTGATGACGTGGAGGCAGTTGAGCAGTTGCCGCTTGTACTCGTGAATCCTCTTCACCTGGACGTCGAAGAGCGAATTGGGGTTGATCTTCACTTTGTACTCCCTCTCCAGGTAGGCAGCAAACTTCAGCTTGTTCTCCTGGTGAGCAGAAGAGAGGGAGGGGTGAGCAGAGGTGACGCAGGGGACACGTTTGGCCAGAGCTCCCTGTATATTGCAGCCTCCCCCCTGAAACACAATGGTGCATGTAGGGGAAATCCGTAACCAATGGTGCAGTGGAGGGAGGGTGCACAGGGATGCGGCCCCGACACTTTTTTATTGGCGGGGACGCCAACGTTCTTGGCCACCCCCCTCAGACACCCCAGTTCCCTCTGAGCTCAGTTGCACAGCCAGGGGAAAGTGAATTTTCCCAGCAACCATATATTTTATTTATTGCATTTATATCCTGTCTTTTTTCCTCTTGCAAGGAACCCAAGAAGGATTACATTGTACTCCTCATCCTCCATTTCATCCTCCCCATTTTATCCTCACAACAACAGCCCTGTGAGGTAGGCTGGGCTGAGAGTCTGTGACTGGCCCAAAGTCCCCCAGTGAGCTTCCATGGCTGAGTGGGGACTAGAACCCAGATCTCCTAGCTCCCAGTCCAACACTCTTGCCACCACACCATGCTGCAGTCATGTTGTCGTGCAAAGTATTTGGGGGTGGCTGGGTCTCGAATGGGCAGCTTGGACCCATTCAGTTTGCCAAAGACCCGTGCCTGGTGGAGATGAAAACTACGAGAGCTGGTTGATCTGGACCCACACAGAACCTTTGGACTGCCCTTGTGGGCGTGGCTATCATGGGGGCTGTCATGATGAACGCCTGCACTTCCAGACTGACCACTCCACCACTGGGCAAGAGGCATGGAGACAACCCCTCCCACGCCACCCTCCTCACCTGCTTGACTTTCGCCACGTCCCGGATGAAGCCTTCATCTTCCACAAAGTTCAGGAGTTGCTTCAGCTGATCCAGGTCGGAGATGTAGTCTTCGCCGATGCGCTAGAAGAGCAGGCGGAAAGAGGAGCATCACGGCGACGGTTGAGGTGCTGCCCGCACCCTGTTTCTTATTTTTTAAATCATTTTATAGACGTGGCATTAATTGTGGAAATGCAATGAAGAGAGCAATCCCGCGCCCCTAGACAGTGTCTGGGGGGCCATAGGACAGTTTGGATTCCTGGATCCAAGGCTGGAGTCAGCGCTCTCACATTGGACCCAGGAGTCCGAGTGAGTCCAAGCTCCCTGCCCCCTCCACCTCGCAGCAAGTGTGAAGAGAACCACACCTGCTGCCCCTCCGAGGTCAAGAAAACGACCTCAGAGGGAAGGTGAAGGGGGCGTCTCCATGGGCAGGGAGGGGACTGGGGAGGGCAGCTTACAAGGAATCCTCCAGCCTCCCCGGCTTCCTTCCCCCACTCTCCCCAATGCTTCAGCTAGACAGGCAAAACAGCCCGACTAACTGAAATGCAGAGCGGGAGGAGTTCATCCCATGCTGCATTGGAGGCCGTAAGCCTCTGGGTTTGGAGGCTTACGGCCATCCCCATAGGACTGCACCCTAATACATGAGCTCTGGCATGTAAATAGCAGCTTTGGAGAGGCAACCGTGGCTGGGAGAGAAAGTGTTAAACTCCATTTCCCACAGTTCTGAGGGCTTTCTCCAGGCTGCCATTCTCGCAATTGAACCCCCAGCGACTTCAGCCCTCTAAGATCAAGGAAATGTATATTCTACAGACGTCGTTTCGCCTGGATACCTATTCAGGCATATGGACTGCTTATATTAATGTGTATATCTAAGATAGGAGTGTGGAATGTTTGTTAATGTTATGGTGAACTGGTGAACTTTTTTGCAGTTGTTAATTACTAATTAATGAATTAATTACTAATTTATTAATACATTAATTACTAATTAACAAATTAACACGAATAAATGAAAAAAGATCAGGGAATAGGGTATCTGGGCAGGAGGCTACAAAGTGAATGAAGGCTTTGAGTCAAAACAAAACCTGTGCACAAATTCAAGCTGCGAATGCAAAAGCAAAATTTGATGTCAGAATATTTTTTTAAAAACAAAAATAAACCAAACATATTATATCTAATGGGTGATTCCCCCCCCCCAAAATCAACACCTCCACCTTCTTTTCTATAACAATAATAGAGGACGTGTGTCTGTCCGTCCGTCCATCCGTCTGCACCATTGTGTCAAGGCTGTGAACTTTAGACACTTGAAACTTGGCATGCATATGAAGGGGATGCTAAGGGTGTGCACCTCGGCGTTATTTTAAATTAATTAATTGTAATTAACATGGTTGAACCGGCAGTAACATCTTCAGCGACTAGGTGGCAGGCTTAGGGAAGGCTAAGGCAGGCTTAGGCAAGCTTCCCTCACCAGTACATAGCTTGGCAGTCCATACAGTTTGAAGTCAGGGGATATTAGCAGGCTGAGAGACAGAGCTATACCCTTGCCCTCTGCTGTGGGGGCAGCCCCCTCAGGGGAATGGAGTGGACAGACACCCCTATATGGGGCCTGTAGGAGGCACCATGGAAAGGGGCTGTGACTAGGGGTACCAGATGTCAGGGTGGAAACTGAGCTGATAGAACCCCAGAGCAGTTCTGATTCTGAGGAGGATCAGCAATCCGTGGGAGAGGAGCCAGCTCATCCCTCACAGGCACAGCAGCTGGCAGAGATTCCTCCTGCCGGCATTCCTGAGATAGATAGTGATCCTGTCAGTGAGAAAGTGCGGGAAGGGGGCTTGCTAGACGCTCGACGCAGGGAGCGACGAGCGATGGGGGGCGCGGAAAGGAGACGTAGCACCCGTTTGGCGCGCAAGCAATGGCCACCTCCCGTGGACCCAAGGGAAAGAGGGAGGATCTCTCCCTAGCCCATAAGTTCAGGGTCTTCAAGTGATTCCCCTTCAAACGGGGACCAACTGCCTACCCAGAGCATAGGCTACTCTGCTGTTCCTTGCTTAGTCGCTGGTGATTAGCATCTGAAAGAGTCATTAAGTTGTAAAGGGATTAAAGCCTTGGAAATAATCCTTTCGTCTGTGTATTGAGTGGGCCACTGGAGTGTACTGAAAGAGGCCGCCAGGGCGCTCCTGACACCAGCAGGCATGGCTTCACTCAGACGGGGCGGGCACCATTTGTCCAGCTCTGGACAGCTGCATACGTTTGCTTGCGGCCTTCATTGTATCAAAGCAAGGGCTATTCCCACCCGTGCAAAGCCAGGTCCATTTGCAAGTGGCATGAGTGGGAAACCTTTGCTGTATCCACGCTGAATGCACACAACGCCTTCGGGAGGATTCCACCGGAACACTAGCAAAGGCCAAACCCCAGCCGGGGTGAGCTGCGGGAGAGGGGGTCGTGAATTCTTTGATGCAACTTGTGGGGGCGAGGTCAAGTTCCTCAAACGAACCGCCATTTCTTGGAGAAAGGAATATAGACCTTTGTTTCTCGAGAGTCCTGTTCTCCTTGCCCCGCCCAGCCTCACCTCAGCGATCACGTCAGCCAGCCCCGGGTTGCACAAGACGAGCCACCGGCGGGGGGTGATCCCATTGGTTTTGTTCTGGAACTTGTGGGGCTCGAACTCGTAGAAGTCTTTAAACCTGGAGAAGAAGGAGTAGGCAAGGAGGGGAAGGGGTTGTCATGAGAAAGGAAGAATAAAAAGAGAAAAGGAATGGGGGGGAGAACTTGGTAGCAGCAGGAAAAAGAAATGAAACCAGAAATCAGAAGAACTCTTTTAAAAAAGGAGGGCAACGATTCATTTCTGGGGGGGGGGGATTTGCATGGGGGTGAGATGATCAGTTGTGGAAGGAAGGAATCCAATTGCAAATGAGCGGGTTTTTTAGTTGCGTTCAGTGGCTCCTTTAGGATATCATGATAAACCATGATTAGTTCTGATGGGACTGAGGCTTGCACACTCTTCACCTTCTCCTCCTCCTCCTGCACGGCCGCAAGGAGCTTGGAAATAGAAGCTAAAGCTTCCAATTTACTGCAGTTCAGCATGGCATCCAAACACTAAACTGTGGCTCACCTTAACTATGGTTTGTTGAAACAAGCCATCTTCATAAACCATGGTTTGAAGTTGGCTTGTTTCAGATAAACCATAGTTAAGATTAACCACATTGGTGCAGCAAGGTAATTTTAGACCTCGGACTTAACAGTCTGCGGGGGGCTTTATGCGGGGCTGTCAACAGCTGGTTGGCCACGGTGTGAACAGAATGCTGGGCTAGATGGACCCTTGGTCTGATCCAGCAGCGCTCTTCTGTTCTTAAATGGCTATGTGTATTACTTCATTTATGTAATACCACTAGCATTTCTCACCCCTCTTCTAACTGCCATTCCATGCTTTAAAACTGTTTCTATATTCCCAATACCTTTGAACAGCAGCAACAAAACTATTTGCCAACCCTGATTTTAAAAACAACCACTGAGCATGTGCAGCTTTGCATTTTAAACTCACTTCAATCACAGTACCGTCATGACCACAGGGAATAAAATGGGAGTTTCCTTCTGCACCACCCACTTTCTGGGCGGTCCTCTGGGGGATCCCTGAGCTGCGGGGGCCTGGAACACAGCCCCAAAGTCCTGTCCTAGCTGCACCACAGACCGCAGTTTGTCAGATTCAGACAAAATGACAAACTGCAGTGAATCAAAAATGGAAGCAGGGGGTTGCCAATGCAGCAGTGCCAATGGAGGAGAAGGGACTGGGGAGCACACAGCCCTGAGGTCACAGAAGCCAGACTTCGTTCCCATCACAGTCCCACCATGGTTTATTGGGATGTCTGAACGCGGCCAGTGAGCGGAGAAGTGAGCCTCTCTCTAAAACGATCTGTCGCTCGATGGCTTGGATATCACCTGCTCTTGTGCCTTTAAGGGCAGCTCGAAGGGTGAAAAGGCGGTGGAGAAGCTTGTCGCGCAGTGGAAACAAACCGTATCATGATGACGGCGGTCGACAGTGGCGGTGACTCCAATTCAGGCGGGGCGGTGATTCCATTCCAGGCCTTAGTTACCACCAGCCAAAGTCCCAAAGGTGCTATCCACGGTGCTGAAGCCATTTGAGGGATAAGGTTCAGCACCCTGGATAGCACCTTTAGAGTTTGGGTGTTGGTAACTGAAACCCGGAACAGTGCTGCCCCTCTGGAACTGGAGTCCCAGTTTAATTTTAAAAAAACCTTAAACGCAATCAAAATCAGGAGGGGTGGGGAACCTGGCGTGTGCCTAGACAAGGGTCCGTGGGCACCTGGGCGCCACACTGGAGACCCCAGGGTAGCGTAACAAGGTCCCACAAGAGAGTGGAGGAAGGGGACGGGGGCAGAGCCCGCCTGCCGTGGGGCTGGGTACCTACACAGTGGCCTTCAGGATGTCAGAATGGATACGGGCCACTCCGTTGACGGCGTGGGACCCCACGATGCAGAGGTGAGCCATGTTGATCCGCTTCATGCTGCCTTCCTCCACCATGGACATGCGGCGCATCCGATCCAGGTCTCCGGGGAACTTGGCGTAGACTCTCTGTGGGGACGGAGAGGGACTCCAAACGAACCGCTGACGCTCATCCCCACCCATTCAGTAATCCCCCCACATACACAATCCCTGTTTCAGGCACCAAACCTGAACCACCGAACCAAAAAAAGTGCTTGGACTACAAGAAGGAGCCCTGCCCCACTTCCCTTTGGTCAGAGGCAGCTCTATATTTGGGGCAAATGGGGCAGTGATTCCCCCGTCTGTCCCTCACCTACTTGTGGCAGAGAGGACCCCCCAGAATCAGCTACACTGGCTCCACCGTTTCCAAGTACTCCTCCGTGTTAGTGTTTCCTACTGTACTCCTCCGGCCATCTCAGTGACTTCAGCCCCACCTGCCTCAATGGGCACCAGCCGCCACTGCCTTTTGTCACATACACACACACACACACACACACACCTCTTCAGCTACTGTCTTCAGAAGGCTGCATACTGGGGCAGGGCAACTTTCCCTCTATTTCCAATGTTCATGTTGTGAGTGCCGCTGCTTTTATAGCCGAAACAGCCCCATCCGTGCACAAAGGGGAGGTATCAGCAGGGATGGGAAACCCCACTTTTTGCAGAAGTACAAAACAAAATTTAAAAGGATTGTTTCCCAAACCCTAGGGGGACCCCAAAAACAGCACCATAAGGATGGAATGTGCTCAACGCACCTGACAAAGGTGGGGTGGGAGGGAGAGAAAATCAAGGGGGGAATGGAAATTCTTGGAAGAGGGCACCCTGAACTGGAGCATGCCATGCTGCAACATTTTGTTGCAGTTTCCCCTTGAAATGTAGCTGAAATTGAGGGGATTCAAAGGCTGGGGTTTGTGGACTTTATCAAGGGCCTCCTAACTCCCCACCACCACCAATATCTGTGCACTGACTGGAAATGCCTCAGGTCCAGCCTCCACCAACCCCATCTATACCCCCTCCCAATTCCTTTCCCAGAGTCTGAACTGGTACTCTAGAACAGGGGTGGGCAGAAAGCAGCTGTCCAGATGTTTGGGACTTCAACTCCCGGCATTCCTGACCCTTGGCCATGCTGGCAGGGGCTCCTGGGAGCTGACGTCCAAAACATCTGGAGGTCTGCCTTCTGCCCACCCATCCCGGTAGATTGTGAGGGTTCTGGGAAGGTTCCTCCTGCCTCCTCTCCCCCACCCCTCCCTCTCGGATTTGCACTCACATCGAGGAAGTGCTGGTTGATTTCATAGATGATTTCCAGGTGCCGCGGCAGGAGGGTCTCAAAGAGGTGCACGGGCCAGCGCTCCAGCGCTTCTGGCAACACCGTGTGATTAGTGTAGGCGCACGTCCGCACTGTGATGTCCCAGGCCTAAAACGCAAGGAACGTAGGAAGCCTCTTTATACCAAGCCGGTTCGTCCAGCTCGCTATTGTCTTACAGGGACTGGCAATGGCTCTCTAGGGTTTCAGGAAAGGGTTTTCCCAGCCCTACCTGGAGACGCTGGGGATCGAACCCGGGACCTTCTGTGCACAAAGCATGAGTGCTACCACTGAGCTATAGAGCTTTTCTAGATGAGGCTGTTTAACCTGCTGTTTCCACTTCCGATTTCGGCATGGATTGTTTTCCTTTCCTGCCTTTCTGTACTTTCTGCTACATAACCTCTAGGTGGCGCTGCAATATAGCAGACCAACGCAATTACGCTCGTGGGGAGTGAAGCTTTGCTATCCGGGGCCAGCTCCAGGTTTTGGAGGGTTCTTGGGCAAGACACCCCCAATGGTGTCTTCCGTGGGTCCACCTTCTCGCCACCATTGTCCCCAGCTGCTTTTGCTCCTCTTCCTCTTCCTCATCATGGCCACCACTGGCTTGCTTGAGAGGCAGAGAACCAGGCAGCAAGCAGGCCGTGGCATTCCCTGCTCCTCCTTCTCGCCGCCACCGTCACCTGAGCCAGAGCGAGAGGCAGGTGAGCAAGCAGGTTGCAGTGGGGAAGAGGAGGAGCAATTCCAGGAGGGTCTTGTTGGTGGGCCCCCACTGGGGTGCAGGCCCTCGGCAGGTGCCCAACTTTGCCAACCCTTACTCCATTCAGTCCAGCATCTTGTTTCTAATACTACTGTCAGGATGCCCCGGCTGCCTACTGAATCCTCCAATAGCCAGAATCAACACTCAGACAAAAGGGCTGCTTTCCAAGGCTTTAATTCCATTTATCCTAACGAAGCATATAGATGCTAATTGCTTGAGACTCAGAGGAACTACAAAGGAACAGCCATCTAGGGGTTTCTAAGGGTTAGGACATCAGTTGATCTCCGTTTGGGAAAAACGCAGCAACTCTCTGAACTTAAGAGGTGGGAGGGGAAGATCTCCCCCTCTCCCATGGTGCTTTTGGGCGCAGCTGTTGACATCGAGCCAATCAGGCTGAGCACTGAAGCTTGGTCCCTGCAATCTCTCACTTGTGCCTGCATCTGTGCCTTGCATCTAAAAATTCAAGTTGTCCCTCCCTTTCCATGCCTGGTTCACTGTCGTTCCCAGGGATTTGAGCAGGGGGGGCTCCCCCTGCAGCTGTGCCTCTGAAGTCTGAGAGAGTTCCTCCCCCACGAATTGTATCTCCTCCTCAGAATCAGAGCTGCCTTGGGACTCTATGGGCTCAGACACAACCCTGACGACTACTTGTACAGTGCTGGCTCCAGGTTTCGGAGTTTCTTTGGGAAAGACAGCCTCAAAGGATCCTCTCCTGCAGTGAGTATTTCTCAGCACCATGGTCAACGGCTACAATTGCTCTTTCTCCTTATTGCTCCCACTTGCTTGCTTGACGGGCAGAGAGCCAGCGAGAAAGCAGATAGTGGCATCTCCTGTTCCTTCTTCTCACCGCCACATTGTCTAGGCCAGAGCGAGAGGCAGGCAAACAAGCTGGTTGGGATGGGGAAGAGGAGGAGCAACTCTATGGAGCTCTGGTTACTGGACCCCTGCTGGGGTGTGGGCCCTCAGCCAGTGCCCGACCATGCCGGCCCTCGACGATGCCACTGCGCCATCATTTTATCTGGGAAGCCACCAAGGAGGAGTTAAAATATCCATTCTTAAGCACAGACATAAATAAAAGCAGAGAAGCCTGGAGCGGTAGTTTTGTGGAAGGGACCTTGAGGATTCTCAAGCCCTTGACAAAACAAAACATGCATGTTTTCTTGCATGGGGAGGGAGGGAGGGAGGGACGGAGGAAAGACGAGTGAAGCTGCTTTGAATCTATTTCTAAACGTGTTTGGTAAAGGTGTGCTGTTCAAGGCGCAATCCAGTCATAGCTGGCTGGGGAGTGCTGGAAGTTATAAGACTTTTTTCCCATCTAAACATGCACAGGATTGCGCCCTTCATTCTTTTTCCCCTCTTCCCTCCCTATTCCTCTTTCCTTGTGGGCAGGGACTCTCTGCAGGCAGGGACTCTCATGGCCCTGATGATATGTAAGCCACCCAGGATTAGCTGAGGATCAGGATAAAAATCCTCTCCATAAATAAACAAGCAACGTGATTCTCCTCCAAGCCATGGCTCATTTTGCCATTGCTCCCGTTTCTCTGCATTAACGGTATCTTATTATTATGTTTTCATTGTGCGTTGTCTTTTCTTAAGGTGTCGTGAGGTCAAAAGGCGGGGTAGAAACGTGTGAAAGGGATGTGCAAAGAAGCAGACTTCCAGTCAGCTATGTATGTCATCATCCCCCATCCCTTTTATTTTAAATTAAGCACAGCCTCACCTTGTCCCACTCAAGTTTCTCAATATCCACCAAGACCCTCATGAGTTCCGGGATGGCCAGCGAGGGATGGGTGTCGTTGAGCTGAATAGCAACCTGGAGAAGAAGGGAAATACAGAAAGGGAAGCAGGGGGTCAGACTGGAGAAATAAAGCCCAGACTGCACAGCCGGCAGCGTTCTCCCATTCAAGCTGCCGCTAGACCAGCCGTTTTTCCATTGAGGGAACTGAGGCAGGGAGCTTGTCTTAGACCGCACAATGAATCCACGGCACCAATTTAAGCTCCAAGGGCAGTTCTCCATCCATTCACTATACCAGCAGCGGGGAACCATTTTCAGGCCGGAGGTCGAATCGACCCAGGGCAGCGTATCGCAGGCAGCATGGCAGAAGGCACTGGAAACTCTGTACCCAGTGACTGGGTTCGCACAACACGCGAACCCACACTCAGTGGCTGAGGGTGGGTTGTTGTTGAACCGTGGGCTGTTTGTTGAGCTGTGGAGAAGTGTGTTGACTGAACCCAGGACATTTCACACAGGGTGGCTTGTTAACCACCCTGAGCAGCCCAACAACAAACCATGGGTTCTCACAGTGCCTCGTTCGAGAAAAATAAGCCCCCCTGCATGGTTAACAAGCCACAGAAGTCGCCCATGGAAACACAGATTCGCACATTTGCTGCTGCACTTTCTACACACACACACACACACACACACACACACCTTGTCCGGGAAGGCATCAAAAGAGGTCCGGACAGGATCGCGGCTGCCAAACTTGGAGGATTTGAAGCGGCGGATGATGTCCTGAAGCGTGGCGGCCACCACAAAGTACTCCTGCTTGAGACGCAGCTCCTTGCCTTCAAAGAACTGCAGGAGGAGGAGGAAGGGGGAAGCGAGAATGACCCACAAGGCAGCAACAGGCCAAACAGAGCCGCAACTGTGGCACTCCCAGCCAGGAGGGTGCCAATGGCTCCTTCTCTACAGGCCTTCAGGCAGGCACTAAAGCGGGAGCGCTGAAGTTCCTACTGCCAGTAACTAAGCCTGAATAAGAGGCATTTCAGCCTTTCAAAATAGCGGGGGGGATGGGGGGGGACGGACGGCACAAACGCCAGGAAAGTATCAAATGATGGGCGGTTGGGGGAGAGGGCGTGGCCATCTGGCCAACCCAGGAGGGGCGGATTGGGACCCCAAGGGATGCAGAATTCCTAGGACGAAGGTCCTGCACAAAAGACACTCCTTCCAGATGGTTTTCTTATAAAATGAGGTATGGTTTTTAACTGGCCCCAAAAAGGGGTTGGTTTGTTTTTTAAGGTTCACCTCGTTTTAATTGTAACTAGGCCACTTGGAAAATGTGCTTGTATTGTTGAAGTTAACTTTTCCTGTTATGTTTTGGCATAGTATGCTGTAAGCCACAATACATCTACAAGGCTCTCTCTTTTTCCCTTTCCTTTTTTGCATTTGCTGTAGCAGGGCTACCTCTCTGGAATTTGTCGGCCTCTCTCAACTAGTCAGCTTCCATTCTTGGCCAGTTTAAAAGTGCAGTTAATTAATTAAATCAATCAATAAAGTTGCCATGCACTGGCCAGCATCCCCCAACACTGCCACACTAAGTTTGGGACCCAGGAGTCCTGGATTCTAATGACCCTTGCTGTGCTGACAGAGAAGACAACAGAGCTGGAAATTAAGTTGGACTCCATCATTTTAAATTTTCGAAATTCCGTTGTTTGAAATTTGATTTTAAAGGTCACATTAAAAAACCCCAAAAACCTTCACACTTATTTGAGGCTTGAGTGTTAAGCCACCAAATGCAGGGCTTTACATTCTCTTGTTTCTTCCTATGACCCAACATCACGCACAGAAGGAAATATGGTTGTTTCTTTTTAAACTTGCATTAGGAGAATCTGGCTTGATTCACACATAACACTAACCCAGGGGTTATTTAACCCCTGATTTGTTTCACTACTCAAGTTTGACTGACAGATGATCAAACAAACTGTGGTTTGTTTTCTCAATCCCTGGGTTGTTTGTTTCCCTCCTCCTTCACCTGCCCCCTCCCTGTATCCCAACTACCTTTGAGGCACTGTAGTCCTGGCATGTAAAGCAACTAAGGGTTTTTTTACCACTCTTTCCCACTGCCTCTGTAGCCTGGCAAAACAATCCACGGCTCTGGCTTCGCATGTGACAACAACCCATGGTTTAAACAACCCTGAGTTCACAACCCAACAACAAACCATGGGTTCACTTTCTGGGTTGTTTGTGCTTAACAAACCGTGGTTTGTCAGCGCGGCTGTGTTCACACATCACCTTACCATGGGTTAGCATTATGCATGAATCAGGCCACTAAGTTAGAAGTTGTGCCAGCAAATCTCAGGAGAGTTTGCTGGACCTTAATCTCAGACATCCCTCTCCCCACCTCACACAACAAATACATATATTCATTTCTAATTAAGACACCTCTGGGAAAGCCTAGACTGGAGACTGGAAAACTGGGGAAAACTGGGCTTGGTCCTTTAGTCAGTAGGGGGGGAAGAAATGGGTACAGAAACCCCTCCCCACAGAACTTCATTTTCTCCTTGGCCCCCATGTGAGCCGTGGGCCTTCTATCAGACATGGAGAGATGCTAGATTCAAGGCTCATCACTCGATTCGCCCCTCCTGCCCCTGTGAAAGGGTGGCAGGCACTGAACAGTGACTCAGGGTGCTTCCAAAGGAGGATTTTATTGTGCAATCGCCCAGCCCCATTTACAGAATTTAATGGGGGATCTGGACACCCCCCTCTTGAATTTGTAGCCCTCTCGTGGGTGTTTTTTTTAACCTTCCCAGAAAAAGTCAGTTAAGAAAGACAAGACAGAATAGCTGCACGCTGCCTATCAACTGGAAGTGCTAGCAGCCCTCTGTCTGGGAGCACCACTGTATACTTCTGGGATGCTCCTTGCCCTGAGACATCAGGGGACCGGGAGGTACAGGGAATTCGAAACTATGGGAGAGGGAACCTACATTATCATTGGGATAGAGCACACGAGAAATGTTCTCCGCCAGGTTTCTGTCCAACACCGCCTGGATGTAGCCACCGACATTAACTGGAGATGGGGAAGGGAGGAAGAGAAAGAGAGAGAAAACCAATGATCAAAACGATTAATTTAAACAGAATTATCACTCTGTGGCCTGAAGTCAGATGTAGCACAAAAAGCATGGGAAACTGCCTCATCCAGTCAAACTGTTTGTCCCTCATGCCCAGTATTGTCTGCTCTGACTGGCAGTGGCTCCTCAGGGTCTCAGGCAGAGAAGGGCCCTGTCCATCACCTGCTCCCTTTTAAGTGGAGACACCAGGGACTGAAGCTGTGACCTTCTGCATGCAAAGCACACGTTCAACCAGGGAGCTATGGTCCCTTCTCTAGGAAGCTAGAGAACCAGGTTAGAGCATGTGTCCAGCATGCCCAGTATTATCTGCTATGACCAGCAGCAGCTCTCCAGGGTTTCAGGCGGAGAAGGGTCCTGCTCCCTTTTAAGTGGAGATGCCGGGGATTGAACATGCAACCTTCTGCATGTAAAGCACACATTCTATCACCGAACAATGGCCCCTTCTCTAGGAAGCGAGAGAACAAGGTTAGAGCATGTGTTCAGCATTCCCAGTGTTGTCTGCTATATCTGGTAGTGGCTCTCCAGGGTCTTAGGCAGAGAAGGGTCCTTCCCATCACCTGCTTGCTTTTAAGTGGAGACTCCAGGGATTGAACTAGGGACCTTGTGAATGCAAAGCACAGGTTTGATCAGTGAACAATGGTCCCTTCTCTAGGAAGCTAGAGAACCAGGTTAGAGCATGTGTCTATTATGCCCAGGATTGTCTGTGACTGGCGGAGGCTCCCCAAGGTCTCAAGTAGAGAAGGGTCTTTCCCATCACCTGCTACCTGACCATTTTAACTAGAGATACTGGAGACTGAAGCTGGGACCTTCTAACACTGAGCTATGGCCTTCCCCCAAAATAGGAACACTGGAAGCTGCCTTATACTGAAACAGACCTTCCAGGCCCACCTAGCCCAGCATACTCGACACTGACTGGCAGCAACGGCTCTCCAAGGTTTCAGGCTGGATTCTTTCCTAGCACTACCTGGAGATGTGGGGATAGAACCTGCAACCTTCTGCATGCCAAGCAGGGGCTCTACCACTGACCTACAGCCCTTCCCTGAGAGATGGACAAGTGAGCCCGACCTCTGATGTTTCTCTGCCTTTGTGTACCTATAAATGCCCCATAGTAATTGCCCGTAGCCTTCGCCTGTCTAAGAGAGGGGTGGGCAGAAAGTAGCTCTCCAGCTGTTTTGGACTTCAATTCCCAGCATTCCTGACCATTGGCTATGCTGGCAGGGGCTTCTGGGAGCTGAAGTCCAAAACACCTGGAGATATAACTTCTGCTCAACCCTGGTCTAAGATGAGGAGGAAAGGCTTCTTCCAGGATCGAAGGTGCGACCGAAACTACTGCCCAGCTCCATCCTGGGGCATCAAATTAATTCAGAAGGGAGAAGCCCCACTCAACACCCCTCTGCCTTCCCAATTCAAAGCCCCCCCCCCCAATCCTCTGTGTAATCAGATCAGCTATACAGGAACTTGCCCCTGTTCACCTCTGCTTAGCGGAAAGGGAGCCTGGGCCACTTACAGTCCTTCAGGTTGAACTCGTTGGGAGCCCGGGCGGACCACAGCCGCATGGTGTTCACGGTGTTGTTGCGGTAGCCGGGAACGGGGGTGTCATAGGGGAGGGCGAGCACCACCTGCAAGGCAAAGCGGCTGGGGGAGTCCGCGCAGCATCAGGGCCTCCTGCAGCATCCATCCTGCTCAATGTGACCTGCATGCAAAGCAAACCTTCCTGCACTGCTAAGGAGCACGGCCGGCGGAATTCCCCAGCAAGTTTCAAGAAGGACCAAGGAAGGAGCTACAGTTAGTAACCTTGCTGGCCTTCTCCCCTGCCAAATGGTCTCTCTCTAGACCGCGCTGAACTCCCTTCTTTCCCCCTCCACCCCAGCCATACATCTCCCTTCTCCTTTTGCACCGCGTCCCTGCATCACTGTGCAAGTTTGTTGCTTTAATCTGACGACCGCCGTTTCAAATTGTTCTGGGGGAGGGGAGGTTATTGATAGCTGTTCTGGACCCTCTTTTAAAGTTGAAGAGCAGAGTAGAAAGTACCGCAAAGAAATAAGATCACCTTCAAGGTGCTAGTCCTCATTATTAAAGAGCTTCACCTCCCTGGGCTACATGAAACTCCCTTCTTTCTCTCTCTCTCTCTCTCTCTCTCTCTCTCCCTGCCATTTTAGTTGCCCTTTTTTGCACTTCTTCCTTTGCCTTTTGCACTCACTCCATGCATCTTTCTGTTGGTTCGCTGCTTTAATTTGATCATGGCTGTTTTGAATTGTTAGGTCCTTTTAATTGTTAGCTCTTCTGGAACCTCTTTTAGAGTTGAAGAGTGGGGTAGAAATTACTGCAAATAAACAAGTTCAGCTTCAAATTTCTAGTCCTCATTATTAAGGATATCCACCCCCCACCACCACCTATGACTGTAGCTCCTCCCTTATCTTCACCAGTATTGGGACCAATGCTTTTTAACTTGTTCATAAGCGATCTGGAATTAGGAGTGAGCAGTGAAGTGGCCAAGTTTGCCGACGACACCAAATTATTTAGGGTGGTTAAAATAAAAAGGCATTGTGAGGAGCTCCAAAAGGATCTCTTCAAACTGGGAGAACAGGCATCCAAATGGCAAATGTGGTTCAACGTAAGCAAGTGTAAAGTGATGCACGTTGGGGCAACAATTCCCAACTTCACATATCTCTGATAGGATCTGGGCTGGCAGTGACTGAACAAGATCTGGGGGTTGTGGTGGACAGCTCGATGAAAATGTCAACCCGGGGTGCAGCTGCTATAAAAAAGGCAAACTCCATGATAGGCATAATTAGAAAAGGAATTGAGAATAAAACTGCCAACATCATACTGCCCTTATACAAATCTATAATGTGACCAGACTTGGAATACTGTGTACAGTTCTGGTCACCGCACCTAGAAAAAGATATTGTAGAGCTGGAAAAAGGGTAGAAAGGGGCAACTAAAATGATCGAGGGGCTGGAGCAACTCCTCTATGAGGGAAGGTTACAAAGGCTGGGATTGTTCACCTTGGCTAAAAGGAGGGTAAGGGGAGACATGATCGAGGTGTACAAATAATGCATGATGTGGAGAAAATGGAGAGACATTTTTCTCCCTCTCGCATAATACTAGAACCTGGGGTCCTCCCATGAAGTTGAATGGTGGGAGATTCAGGACAGATGAAAGGAAGGACGTCTTCACACAGCGCAGAGTGAAACTATGCAATTCGCTACCACAAGACGTAGTGAAGGCCACCAACTTGGATGGCTTTCAAAGGGGGTTAGGCAAATTCCTGGAGGAGGAGGCTATCCATGGCTACTAGTCTTGATGGCTCTGTGCTCCCTGCAATGCCAGAGGCAGGATGCCTACATACACCAGTTGCAGGGGAACATGGGCGGGAGGGTGCTGATGCGCTCATGTCCTGCGTGTGGGTGTCCCGTGGGCAGCTGGTTGGCCGCTGCGTGAACAGAATGCTGGACTAGATGGACCCTTGGTCTGATCCAGCAGGGCTCTCCTGATATCCTTATGTTCTCACCAGCATCGTTCCTCGCTCGCTTCCTGCTCTGCCTGAGTGCCTGCCTGCTTCCCTCTCATGCTTCCATCTGTTATAGCATTTCCTTGGGTCTGAAACATCTCCAGTTCTCTCTCTCTCTCTCTCTCTCTCTCTCTCTCTCTCTCTCTCTCTCTCTCACGCACACACACAGAGTCCCCAAGATCCTGTTTCTTCAGCAAAGGGTTCAACACAGTCGAGCAAATATCGACAGCAGTGGGCCAGTGGCGGGCCTTGATCCTGCACTCTGAAAAAGCACAGAGCCGCGGAAGCATCGGCTTGTCTTCCTGGGCAAGTGTCACCTACCATTTCATGCCCTTGCATGCCCTACTTTCGTCCACACGAGGGTGCACATCACACATACTTTTGAGAGTCACCCTAAACAGGTCCACACCTTAGGGGGCACTCCTATATTTGACAGATGGAGAGCACATACGTCTGTGTGCGTGTGTTCCTATCGGCACTGCATTGACAAAATCCAGTGTGGTGTAGTGGTCAGAGTGTTGGGCTGGGACTCGGGAGGCTCAGGTTCAAAGCCCCGCTCAGCCATGAAGCTCCCTGGGTGTCTTTGGGCCAATCACTGACTCTCAGCCTAACCCACCTCACAGGGCTGTTGTGAGGATAAAATGGAGAGGAGGAGGATAAGAGCATCAGAACAGCCCTGCTGGATCAGGCCAAGGGTCCATCCAGTCCAGCATTCTGTTCACACAGTGGCCAACCAGCTGTTGACCAGGAACCCACAAGCAGGACAGGAGTGCAACAGCACCCTCCCGCCCATGTTCCCCAGCAACTGGTGTACGTAGGCAGACTGCCTCTGATACTGGAGGTAACATACAGCCATCAGGAATAGGACCCATTGATAGCTTTCTCCTCCAGGAATTTGTCCCTTTGAAAGCCATCCAAATTGGTGCCCATCACTACGTCTTGTGGAAGTGAATTCCACAGTTTAACTATGCACTGTGTGAAGACGTCCTTCCTTTGATCTGCCCTGAATCTCCCACCAATCATGGGATGACCTCACTGGGTTCTGGTACTATGTGTGAGGGAGAAAAATGTCTCCTTATCCACATTCTCCACACCATGCATAGTTTTATACACTTCTCTCATTCCTCCCCTTCCTCGCCTTTTTCTCCAAGCTAAACAATCTCAGCTGCTGTAACCCTCCCTTGCTGATAAGAGCCAGTGTGGTGCAGTGGTTGGAGCATTGGACTGGGATTCGGGAGATCTAGGTTCAAGTCTCGACTCATCCATGAAGCTCACTGGGTGACTTCCAGCCAATCACTGATTCTCAGCCTAAACTACCTCACTGGGCTGTTGTGAGGATAAAATGGAGAGAAGGAGAATCATGTACATCGCCTTGATCTCCTTGGAGAAAAAGGCGGGATATAAACGTAACAAAGATGTATATAAATAAACGTAGCCGGGGCTCTTGCTTACCTGCGTGTTGACCCATTTCACCTCATCTGGGCCGTGCTGTACATGCCCATAGAAATGCACTGGGATCATGTACTCGGGACGCGCCTTCTCCCAGGGGTTACCATAGCGCAGCCAGTCGTCCGCCTCCTCTACCTGCCAGCCCCCGCAAACCTTCTGGTTGAAGATCCCAAACTCGTAGCGGATCCCGTAGCCATAGGCTGCCAGGCCGAGGGTGGCCATGGAGTCAAGGAAGCAAGCTGGGCGCATGGGGAAAACAGGGAGACAGCTGTCAGCGGAAAGAGACCAGAGCAAAGAGATGGGCCACCTTTGGAGGCCAGAGGGCCGTTGCTAGATTTCTGGGCTTCAAAAACACAGGCGGTACTGGAGATGGCAACGCCAGCGTTATGGAATAGTCTGCCCTGGCTTCCAGAAATGATCTTATTATCTTACCCTGGAACGGATCTTCTAATACGTGGAGATTTCAATGCTCATATAGCACAGAGCCACAGAAGAATCGGCATGTCTCCCTGAGCAAGGTCACTCGCCATTTCAGGCCCTTGCATGCCCTACTTCCGCCCACACCAGGATGCACATCACGCATACTTTTGAGAGTCGTTAACTCCTATATTTGACGGACGCACAGCACACAGCAAATATACGTGTGTGTGTGAGTGTGCGCACTCCTATCGGCATTGCATTGACAAAAGCCGGTGTGGAGTAGTGGTTAGAGTGTTGGACTGGGACTCAGGACATCCAGGTTCTAGTCCCCCCTCGGCCATGAAGCTCACTGGGGTGACTTTGGCCCAGGTGCTGACTCTCAGCCTAACCAACCTCACAGGGCTGTGAGGATAAAACAGAGGAGGAGGACCCATGCAAGCCACCTTGGGTTCCTTGCAAGAGGAAAAAATGCAGGATAGAAGTGCAATAATAAAGATAGGATTGAAAACTGAGTGCAGTCAAATTTCCACCTACATGGATGCCATTTTTCCTCAGGGCTCACTGGATGAGACCTTAAATTCTAGTGGTCTGAAACTACTGAAGATTCTCTATAAACATCAGTTCACAGTTGTATGTGGAAGTTATCTGGATACTTCAGTGGATACTTCGCATTTTTGAGCTCTGGAGATGAAAGTGCGAGAGGCTGTATCTTTATGTCTAATACATGTTTTGCCCCATGTGGCACAGTTTCAGACTGAGAAAAAAGAAGAAGGACATCATCCAAGAGTTTCACGTATAAGCGGCCATCCAGCCCCTGCTTAAAAGTTTCTAATGAACTTCATGAAGCTTATATTCAGGGATAAGGATTGGAAGGCACTTGGAAAGTCCAGTGCAACAGAGCTCCGCAGCAGGGGTGTTTCTGGGATGTAGGACACTGGTTGGGGTGGTAGGAGAATTTCATTCTGATTCACAAATCCTCTGAACATGTCCCATTTGCAAACCCCTATGAGAGCAGGAACGCGATTCATGGGAAATTTCCACCATTTCCCGAACTTGCGTTCAAGTTTGAAAGCGTGCATTTGCACAAGGCGCATTTGCCCCCAGAAGCCGCACTTTCACACTTTAGCCCATGGGGGAAAATGCACGTTCTTCCTGATCAGAAGGGGGAAAAGGATGCTTGTGCTCAGGAACAGAAACGAGGCAAACTGAGCTTCGGGGAGGAATTCGGAGAAAGTCGGCGAGCTCTGACATCGCATGTTCATCCATCCCTAAAGCTGGCTTGTTCTAAGTTGGTCCACCTAGCTCACTACACTGGTCAACACTGATTGGCAGCAGCTCTCCAGGGTTCCAAATAAGGGTTATTCCTAGCCCTACCTGGACAGGCCAGGATTTGAAACTGGTACCTTTTGCACGCAAAACAAATGCTCTGTCACTGAGAAATGGTCCTTGCCGAGAAAGAAGCCTTGTACATATACGAAACCAGCTTCCGCACCTTGGAGAGCTTCTTTAGAGTTCTGACTGGTTCTGACTAAAACCCAGAGCGGATTCACCACCCCACTGACATCGGAGCCACCAGCCTCCACTGGACCTTCCACATCCAAAAGATGTGCTTTACCACCAAACTATGCTTCGTCATTTGATGCTCACCTGCCAGACGCCCAAGTCCTCCGTTGCCCAAGCCGGCATCTTCCTCAATCTCCTGCAACTCCTCCATATCCAGGCCTAGCTATTGGGCAAAAGGAGAGTGGAAACAAGATGGAGGGGGAGTTAGTGAAGAGGAAAAGAAGCTGCCACCACCAAGAATCATCACCAGCCATCTCCCCTTCCCAGTAATACTGTAGTTAAGTGTTTTTAAACTCTGGTCTGAATGGTCTTAGTGGAGGGTGCTCTTTAGATTAGGGATGCCCAGCCTTTTTCAGCTCATGGGCACATTTGGAATGTAGAGATGGTGCTGTGGGCACTGTCACAAAATAGCTGCCATGAAGGTGTGCCCATTCGCAAAACAGCTGCTGTGACAGATGGGCGTTCTCTTCCTTTGACAGCTCACTCCACAACCCAGTCTCACTCCCAGCTAGGGATGTCTGTCGTTTGAAAATCTGGCCCTTTGGGGGCCCAATGGATGCCCACTGCCCGACCGGCTTGGCTTGCATTCACGAGCCGAGCCACGAGTGTTTCCCAAAATCCAGGAACTTTTTTCATTTTTGTTTCCCCCCGCTCATAAATAGAAAGTTGCACAAATTGCATCTGAAATTTGCGTAATTTGCACAAATTATGGCCAGAATTTGTGCAAATTAAGCAAATTATGCCTTCAATTTGTGTAAATTATGCAAATTGCAGCAGCAATTTGCTCAACTTTCTATTTACGGGGAGGGCAGAAAATCTGCGAGCTGGCCCGACTCAATGCAGATCAAGTTGGGCCAGTTCGCAGGGAAGCGAGCCAGAATCCAGGGGCCAAGATGATGAAAACTCAGCGATCTCCACCCCACACCCCTCTGGATGGATTCCTCTGACATCCCAACTCCCAGCACAAACATAGACTGAGAGAAAGAGGAAGTAGGGTGGGGGAGAAAGGAGAAGAGAGAGGTCAGGGGAAAGACAAGGAAAACACTTTCCCCTTTGGCCGTATGGACTTTCTGGGATTGCTCCCTTCCCCTTTCTGAAGGCGGGGAAGGCAGTCAGTGAGAGAAGAGGAGCACAGAAGCTTTGTGGGTGCCAGTGGAAGCCTTCATGGGCATCGCTGCACCCACGGGCACCACTTTGGAGGTCCCAGGATTAGATGATAATGTGTATTATTATTATTATTGTGTATTATTAATGTGTGTTATTAATATTATTAATACTAATACTGATTTTAATTAATGTTGATATTATTATTAATATGTGTGTTATTACTGTGTATTGTTATTAATGTGTATTATTATTATTTAGATGATGTGTATTATTATTGTGTGTTATTAACATGTTATTAATATTATTAATACTAATTGATATTATTGATATTAATATTGATATTATTATTATGTGTGTTATTAATGTGTATTGTTATTAATGTGTATTATTATTATTTAGATGATAATGTGTATTATTAATGTGTGTTATTAATATTATTAATACTAATTGATATTATCGATATTAATTAATATTGATATTATTATTAATATGTGTATTAATGTGTACTATTATTTAGATGATAATGTGTATTATTATTAATGTGTATTATTGTGTTATTAATATTATTAACACTAATTGATATTATCGATATTAATTAATATTGGTATTATTATTATGTGTATTATGTGTATTATTATTATTTAGATGATAATATGCATTATTATTAATGTGTATTATTAATGTGTGTTATTATTAATACTAATTGATATTATTGATATTAATTAATATTTATATTATTATGTGTGTTATTAATGTGTATTATTATTAATGTGCATTCTTATTATTGAGATGATAATGTGTATTATTATTAATGTGTATTATTAATGTGTATTATTATTATTATGGAGATGATAATGTGTATTATTCCACTTCCTTCAAAATGTGGCAAGCCAGCACTGCTGTGCTTGGAAGCCCACATTCATTCTCTAGTGGGGGTCCCTAGACATCTGCCCCCAAGTTCTACCCAACCGGCACCACTGCCCCCTCTTCCCAGCCTGCCTTACACACCCTCCCAATCACAGCCCTACCCCCGAGCCCCCGGCAGCCCCCAAACCTGGTAAGTAGCTTCATCGCAGGCGTTCTGGAGAGCCAAGTTGACCATAGTGTTCTGTAAGGTTCGCCCCATGTAGAACTCCAAGGAGAGGTAATAAATACGCTGGGAGAAAGAAAGAGAGGGGGCGAGTCTGAAAATGTGCAAACACTGAAGGGAGGGTTTGCGGTTTTCTCCCAGCTGCAGGCGGACTGTTGTTGGAAGGACGGGTGTGTTGCACTCTCAAAGATCACACAGACAGAATTCGGTTTGGATCCTTTCGTTCCTCTGACCGACTTGTACTAGCTTTCCCCAACCTGGTGTTCTCTCCAGACGCTTTGGGCCGTGATTTATTTAGGGCGCAATCCTACACATGTTTAGACAGAAAAAGTCCTACAACTCCCAGCATTCCCCAGCCAGCCCATCTGGCTAGGGAATTCTGGGAACTGTAGGACTTTTTTTGCAGCCTCGTTCTCTTTATTTATAGCCGCTCACGTGCCATCCGAAGTGGCTCACGTATGGTCAATAATGCAAGACAGTCCCCATCTGTAGGCTTATGAGCTAAAAACTGGCCACACTGGCTGGGGATGATAGGAATTGTAGCCCAACACATCTGGAGGACAGATGTAGCCCAGAGGATTGGAATTCAGCCCTCGGACTGCAACAGGCTTCTCACCCCTGCCACAGAACATAATGAAGGTGCCTTATATCAGGTCACTTTATTTGTCCATCTAGCTCTCTAGGGTATCAGGTATGGGACTTCCCAATCCTTCCTGGAGATGCCAAGAATTGAACCTGGGATGTTCAGCATGGAGAGCATATGCTCTTCCACTGAGCTATGGCCATTTCTTTATTCATCCAAGAACCCTTGCCTCTCCTCCCTTCCTCTGTATGCTCCTTGGGACAGGGACCTTTCCTTATTATTTCTGTTTTTTTAATACTATGATGCTCCAGAAAGCACCATGCACAGTAATAGCTAGGGATCTCTGAGAAATCCACAACAGATTCAAAAGGGTATGAATTTCTATGAATCCAACCTGAGGATTCCACAGCGGACCGGCTTTTTCTGAGCTGTGAGGACTTGCGGACCCGTTTTTTACTTTGGGGGAGATTTGCACAAATCCGCATTAGCACAACTGCGCACCTCCGCCAACGCGCACTTCCACCAATGCGCACTAGTGCAAGCGGAATGAAATTCTTGCATATCCCTTTAAAAAAAACGATTCCATCAATGAGCAGACAACAGAACTAAAGACGCCTGCCAATCCGTGAAACAGACAGAAGGGGTTGAAGGTACAGCTGGGCTCGCTCCCAGTTTTGTTCCACCTAATGGTGATCACAGCATTCTGAAAATGGGAGGAAATGGTTTGCCTGGGACAAGCAGCATATCTAAGCTGCAGCAGCTGCTATGTCAACGGCATGCGGGGAGGCAGCAAAGAACAAGAACTGGACATCCATGCTATCAGAACCAATGAGGACCACATGGAAAGATTTGTTTCCTGGGATTGAGGAAGGCTGCAGAGCCGGAAGGTAGATTTATTGAGCTGGGTGAAAGCTTCGACCTCTGTCATGAATTAGCCCTCCGTAAGCCATGACTGAGCTTGGGAGATATTGAGCTTTCTTGGGGATTGCAGAGATGCTAAGCCTTCTCCAAAGTGGTACCCTCCAGATGTGATGGCCTAGAACATGGGTGGGCAACTCGTGGCCCTCCAGATGTCTTGGCCTTCAACTCCCATCATCCTACACTTTTAGGGAGTTGTAGGCCAAAACATCTGGAAGGTCACAAGGTGCCCACCCCTAGACAAGACCTTCCATTACCCCTATGACCATGGTGGATAGGGATGCTGGGAGTTGTAGTCCAACACATCTTGAAGGCACCAGGATGGAGAAGAGTGCTGGATATTAATACACAACTCAGCTCTCCGAACGCTGATCCTTATGTAGACAAAACAGCACCATCCACACCAAAGAGGGAGGTATCAACAAACTTGGGGGAACCCCTGGATTTGCAGAGTACAAAAAAAAAATCTTTAGGAAAGAAACTTAAGCGAAGGGGACCAAAAACAGCCTAGTGAGGACTGAGCGTGCTCAGTCAGCACAGAATGCTGATGGCGACGGGAGGAAAGACGGAATGGAGTAACCTCAAAGAGGACACTGCTGGCTAGCTGGCACCCTGAATGAGAGCACATTTTGTTACAAGTCCAGCTTGTTAATATTGATCTACATTTATATCATGCCATGCCTCCAAAGAGATTAGGGTGGCATCCATGGTTCTCCTCCCTCATCTTATCTGCACAACAACCCTGTGAGGGAGGGCAGTCTGAGAGAGGGAGACTGGTTATCTACTGATGTTATCCACTGAGCCTTGTGCTGGGGGGGCAGGAATTGAACCCGGCTCTCCCCAGTCCTCTGACCACTATACCACCCTGTCTCTCAGCAAAAAAGAATCAAACTTCGCAAGAGTGCCTTTCGACCGCTTCCAGCTGGCATTAGCAAAGGCAGACCCTCTGGGTTGGATCAAGCCTTGGCATCTCCAAGCGCTGGAAGGGGCACTCCGCTCATGCTCAGCGGTACTCCATTTATTATTAATAACATTCCACGAGTTCCAGGGCGCTGCAAACAGACCTTTGGAGTGGTTACCACCATAAAACGAAACCCTTTTTCAACATGTTCTCCCTGGGAAAGAAAGGGCAGGAAACGGGGAGCAAGAGAGATGTTTTCCGTAGCAGAGAGATCCTGAAACCAGGCGCGCCTGCCCAGCCTCCCCCCCACTGCCAGAAACGGAGAGCATAGCCCAGGGTCTGTCGGCCCACTGACCTTTCGGAGGCCAGCAAAGCTCAGCCCATGTTGGGTGTGCAGTTGCCAGCTATATCTGGTATCCCTTCCCCGGAGCCCCGGTGCTGCTGACACAGGCCTATTCCTAAATTAAATGGCAAAAGTTCACAGCAAATGTCAGGCTAGGCTAAATTTAAAGAGAAAGGGAGGCCAGCCTGCCGTAGTCAATCCTGCAGCCAGGCAGAGGGACAAAGCGATACTTGTGCCCTAGGCCTCTTGAAGTCTTAAAGCAGGAGCGCACAACCTCTTTCAGATGGAGGGCCGAATTCCATTCTCCGAGGGCTGCATTCCAGCTGTGGGTGGGGCCGCAGGCAAAGAGGGGCAGGGCCAGTTCTCCAAAAATACCGGCATAAAGCCTTTCGGAGAGGTTTCAACTTTTTAGAATGGGGTGGGGGGAAAGTGCAGAAAAGATGGGGAACCATCCAACAGTGGGCGGCCGGGGGAATTGGGGCGTGGCAAGGAAAGTCTTCTTGTTGGGTTGCTTTTGGAACAAATGCATCTGGGATGCAAAATGAAATCAAGCGATAAGTGGGGGAAGGCTGAAAGGTCTTTTACACGGGGCGGGGGGTAAACAGCCTCATGCCAGGTCAGAATATTCGTCCACCTAACCTGGTATTGTCTGCTCTGAATGGCAGCGGCACTCCGGGGTCTCCCGCAGAGACAGGGCTTCCCACTCCGTTGTGAACTGGTCCCTTTCAAGATGCCGGGGATGGAACCTGGGTCCTCGCGCAATCGGAAGGAGAGGGGAAGGACCATTGCCTGGTGGTCGACCAATCTGCTTTGTGTGCAGAAGTGTTTTTCTCCCCGCCACCCCCTTAACAGCCCCCACCCAAGGAGGGTCAGATTCTTCTTCTGCACCCCTGTATGGCCAAGAACACCCCCCCTTTGCACCCTCCAAAATGCAGATGGGGGTCTGGAAGATTCTTTGGCCCTGGGTGGCTCTTTTGCGGCTGGTCCGTCACCCTGATATGCGGCTTGGACCACGTCCCAGCACGCCGTGCCACATCTCAAGCAGCTATTAATATCCCCAGGCGGGTGGCTCAGATCTCTGCCACCCGCACCTCCCTGCAAGGGACGAGGGCTAGCAGCCTGGAGTCCGTCCGATGCCCGCTTCTGCTCCTCCTCCTTCCCCGAAGCAAGCATCAGGTCCTCTAGAGGGGACATTTGTGCACACCGTTGGGCTGCAAGGACTGGCAGGGATCCGTGGGGGCAGAGAGGGAGAGCTTGGGAGGCACGCTCCAGGACAGCTGCAATCCCATGCCCGCTTTCCTGGGAGCAAGTCCCACTGAACTTGGCGGGGCTTGCTTCTGAGTAGACGCGCAAGGGGTCGCGCTGCCGGAGAGAGAACCAGGGCTGGTGCCAGTCCAAAGCATCGCTTCTCTTCCCACAACAAGCCATCAATCACAGCACACTTGTACACAGTGCTGGCTCAGGTTCTGGAGGGCCCTGGGGCAAGACACCCCAAATGGGCCCCCTCCCTCAGTGGGTCCAGCTTCCCACCACCATCGTCCCCAGCTGCTCTTGCTCCCTCTCCCTCATCGTTTCTCCCACTTGCCTGCTGGACAGGGGGAGAGCCAGGGAGCAAGGAGGCCACGGCATCCCCCGCTCCTCCTCCTCCCCACCACCGTTGTCCGGCCCTGAGCGAGAGGCAGGGGAACAGGCAGGCTGCAAGGGGGAAGAGGAGCAGCAACTCCAGGGGCTCTCGTCAGTGGGCCCCTGCCGGGGTGAGGGCCCTCGGCAGGTGCCCAACCATGCCTACCCTGGACACAGGACATGTAAGGTGGAGAGCAAAAGCCTTGCTCCAATAATAGCCATAATAACTGTCGCCACCCCTTTGCTCCCCATCCTTCTGCAGGCGCCCGGCTGTCATGGCCAGGGAGGGAGGGAGGCAACCTGAGCGCACCCCCACCCGGAGACAGCCACGAGGGCTTCCCCACCGCAGGGCTGGGCGGGGGGGGGAAGCTCCTCCCCTTCAGACCCCGCCCCCAGCCTTTGATCCCCTGCCTCCCCCCGCCCCCCATTCCGGCTCTTCCAACCCCCAACCGCAATAGGGATGGGGATGATGATTGTTATGTTGCGGTTTTAACGTTCTATATATTTTAAATTGTTTTATTGTGCGTTGTTTGGTTTTAATTTTCGTGAACCGCCCAGAGAGCTTCGGCTGTTGGGCGGTATAGAAATGAAATGAAATGAATGAATAAATAAATAAATACAAATACGGGAGCCAGCCCGGAGCGGCGCCGGGGGCACGAGTCCGCCCGCTTCCGACGACCAAGCGAGCCACGGCGGAGCGAAGCCGCAGCCGCAGGAGGGGAAGGGGGGCCGCGCCGTCGGCGGGCGGGCGGGCGGGCGGGCGGCGGCGCCCTCGCCGTGGCGGCGGCCGTCTCGCGGCCCGCAGGCGCGACGGGGCGGGCGGGCTGCGCGCGGGGCCTCCGCGCGGGGCCGGGGGCGCCCCTTTCGGCGGGGCGCGGGGCCCAGCCGGCGCGCGCGAGGCGCCGCCGGACGCGCGGAGGCCTCCCCGCCGGAGCCCGCCGGCTCACCTTGGGGTCCTTCTCGTAGTAGTGCTGCTGGGTGCGGATCCAGCGGCCGACCAGGTGGTCGCGCACGGTGTGCGCCAGGGCGAAGTAGTAGTCGCGCGGCGTGGCCACGTTGCGGTCCTTGACCAGCGTGAAGTGGAGGTGCCGGTTGAAGCTCCTCTTGAGGTCGGCGACGTTCTCCACGCCGGCCAGGCCGCGCACGCTGATCTGCTTCCTCTTCTCGTGGTCCGAGAGCGGCCGGGCCATCGCGGCGGGCGGCGGGCGGCGGGCGGCGGGCCGCGCTCTCGCTCTGCGCTCGGCAGCCGGCCCCGCCCCGCCTCCCGCGCTCTTAAAGCCCGGCCCGGCGCGTGGGGCACGAGCGGGGGGCCCGGCCCGCCCCCGCGCGGCTCGAGCCCCGCCCGCGGCCCCCGGAGCGCCGCCCCTGGCCCTGCGGGAAGCCCGCGCGGGCCGGTGGCTCCTAGCCCAGCGGGGCGGCGCGTAAGAACATCGGGTCCTAGCATCGTGCGGCTGGAAGGGGCCGGGAGACCATCGAGTCCAACCCCCGCTCAGTGCGGGAGGCCAAGTCGGAGCATCCCTGGCAGGCGGCTGTCCGGCCTCCTCTCGCGTGCCTCCGGGGTGGGGGAGCCCGCCACCTCCCCAGGGAATGGGATCCACTGTCGTATCGCTGTAATGGTCAGAAAGGTTTTCCTGATGTTCAGCCGGAATCTGGCTTCCTGTATCAGACCAAGGGTCCATCCGGTCCAGCGCTGTTCACACAGCGGTTAACCAGCTTGCCATTTATTTATTTATTGCATTTATACCCCACCTTTTTTCCTCTTTGAAGAAACCAAGGCAGCGTACATAATCCTCCTCCTCTCCATTTTAGCCTCACAACAACAACCCTGTGAGGTAGGGTGGGCTGACTAGAACCCAGAGCTCCTGGCTCCCAGTCCAACACTCTAGCCACTACACCACACTACACCATGGGAAACCCACAAGCAGGACATGAGTGCAACAGCACCCTCTTGCCCATGTTCCCCAGCAACTGGTCTACATAGGCTTACTGCTTCTGATACTAGAGGTGGCACAGAGCCATCAGGACTAGTAGCCATTGACAGCCTTCTCCTCCAGGAATTTGCCCAACCCCCTTTTAAGGACAGCAAAGTCAGTGGCCATCACTCTGTCTTGTGGTAGTGAGTTCCGTAGATTAAGTCTGTGCTGTGTGAGTGGAGGCTGGTGGCGCCTATTTCAGTGGAGCAGTGATCCACTCGGGGTTGCAATCAGAACCAATCGGTACTCTAAAGGAGCTATCCACAGTGCTGAACCCTGCCCCCAAAATGGGTTCAGCACCTTGGACAGCTCCTTTAGAGTTCTGGCTCTAATCGCTGCCTTTGGAGCCACCAGCCTCCACTGAACCCAGCGGGAGGGAGTCCGGCGGCTTCAGTTCTGGGATGGGAACTGAAGCAAGAGGAAGTTTGATTCCATCTGTATGGGCACGAATGGAGACAACTGTTCCCTGTCCTGTGTTTCCCCCACCAACCATCCCCAGCAATGACTGCTGTTCGGATTGAAAAAGCAGAGGTAGCCCAGCTGACCAAAAGAAAAATCCCAAAATCCATCTGGCTGTAATACCTTTATTCACGCACACGCACACATACACACACACATTGTGCAAACTTCCATGATCTGTGGATCTCTGTTGTGAAAGGTATCTCTCTGTACTTAGTTTGCAGATATTTAAGCTTCAAATGGAATTGTGACAACTGTACTTCTTGCATTTCTTGACCGTTTTATTGTGTGTGTGTGTGTGTGTGTGTGTGTATATATATATCTATATTGCATACAGAGAGACACACATCTGCCAAGTCAGGATAACACTTAATGCATCTGATGAAGTGGATTCTTAATCCAGCAAAGCGTTTGCAATAATATATTTAAGACTCCACAAGAGTCTTTGTTCTTTCTGCCTGCAACAGCCTACCCCGGCTACCCCTCTAGAAGTCCTTCATTTCTGTTTCTTTTCTTCAGGGCTTGACTCGAAGCAAAGCTTGGTTTCAATAGCAGGGCTTGAAGGCCCTAGTGAAACTTAGGCATGCCTCTGAGCATGTGTAGAGTACCTTCCCTCACCACTAAGTGGCACATGAGAATCCAGACTATAGGCAAAAAATCTGGGTTCAAGAGTCTGCCTTGAAATCCTTCCCCCTACAAATTCTGTTATGAATGTTCTTTGGTAAGGGAAGGGCACTTTGCACATGTTCCAATTACCCTCTTCTTTATCATTCATGGTTATTTAGTACTCCTTCCAAGGAGTACACAGAAGGGTATCTCATTGTTGTTATATTATGGCATGTATATTCTGCTCTTTCAAGGAGCTTGAAGTAGTATATATGGCTCTCTCCCCTCCATATGCAGCTGTGGCTGAAAAACAGGCCCCTGCCTGAAACCCTGGAGAGGCACTGCTGCCAGTCAATGTAGGCACTACTGGGCTATATGGACCAAGGGTCTGACGCAGTCTAAGGCAGCCCCCTATGGTCCTAGTTCCTCTTATTTGGTGCATATCCTACTTTGTCCCTCCAACGACCTCAACGCAGTCTATGTGGTTCTCCTCTCTCCGTTCGGTCCTCCCAACAACCCTGTGAGGTAGGTTAGGCCGAGAAATGGCGACTGGCCAAAGGTCACCTGCTGAGTTCCACGGCTGCATGAGGATTCAGACCCAGAACTGGCTCTAATCCAACCCTCTAACCACTAGACGACTTCATTTTTTCCTCTTCCCTACCCTTCCCTTTTTCCTTGTGTGTCGTCCCTTTATAGATTATATAAGCTTACAGGCAGAGACCATCTTGTTTAACTGATCAATAGTAAACCACTCCAAGCACCTTTTTAGCTGAGTAACAGGCTAAGAAATAAATTAAGGGTGTGATCCTATGTATGTCTAGACAGAAAAAAAGTCCTACAACAGCTGGCTGGGGCATGATGGGAGTTATAGGACTTCCTTCCTCTCTAAACATGCATAGGATTGTACCCTTAATTAATTAATTAATTGCTGCATGGGGATTCGAATCTGGATCTCCACCAGACCACATGGCTCACCAATTTCAGATTATCCAGACAACATCCCTGTGAGAGGCTGAGAGATCAGACCCAAGGGTGCCCAGAGATGGGAATACAAACACAGTGCTTCCCCTGTCCAGCTCCTCAGACCATTACTGGCCCTCCATATTCCAGGGCTATGGGCTGGTGCTGAAGGAAAGATTTCACAACCGAGCCCTGGCAAACAGCTGCCAGAGTCAAACCTCAATCCAAGCACTACTGTGGACAGCTAGTGTGGTATAGCAGTTAGACTGTTGGACTTAGACTGTGAGAAGGACTATAGCTCAGTGGTAGAGCCCCTGTTTTGCATGCAGAAGGTTCCAGGTTCTATCCCCAGCACCTCCAGGTAGGGCTGGAAAATCTCCTGCTTGAAACGCTGGAGAGCCGCTGCTGCCAGTCAGTGTCAACAATACTGACTAGATGGACAAATGGCATAAGGCAGCTTCTTATGTTTCTCCTAAGGCTAGGGAGATGCGGTTTCAAATCCCCACTCCTAACCTACCTCACAGGGTTGCTGTGAGGATAAAATTGGGGGAAGGAGAGAACTCCATACACCACTTTTGAGCTCCCTAGAAAAAGGAGAGGATATAAATGTGATAAATTAATAACCCCCACACACCTGGTGACAGAGACCCCAAAGCGCTTGCTGAGGTTGTGCAAAGGATCCCTTCTCCTACCAATACAACATATTTGGGTTGGGGTCCATGGGTTGGGAGGGGGCTATTGCTTTCACGGCCTGCCTGTGAGCTTTCAAGAGGCTCCTGGAGACCAGTGAAATGCTAGATAGATGAATCTACCTCGGCCCAGGTGATTCTTACAGCCCCTGTCCTCAGCAGCGCCCAATCTCCTCCAATCCACACAAGCAACCATTCAAAATCTCTCTTCCCCCCTCCAGGCTGAGTTATGACAAGCAGGCGCCACTCACACTTCTGCTTTCTGTCCTCTCCCTGCCACCGCCTCCGCCCCCAAGAGGGATCAGTCTGGGAAAATTGCCCAGTTACATTCTGTTCTATTTTGGTGGTGCGTATCTCACCCACAAAATGGCAGGGCCTTACATTATTTACTTGGGGTTTGTTTCTTTTCTTCTTCTTTTTACTGTACTTGTAAATCGCCCAATAACCACACTTCTCTGGGCGGCATACAATGCGTGAAAACAAAGTACAAAGATTAAACAAAATAAAACCGGCACAGAATAAAACCGAGATAAAACCAGCAGCAAAGAATAAAACCATGTCAATATCATAAAACCAAATTAAAAACCAGCAGCAAAGCACGAAAAGCACTCCAAACGGTTGTTAAAATGCCGGGGAGAATAAAACGGCCTTCACCTGGCACCAAAAAGACCATACCAGAGGTGCCAGCTGAGCCTGTCTGGGGAGAGTGTTCCACAGAACGGGGCCACCCCTGAAAAGGCCCTCTCTTTTGTGGCCACCTGCCTCACCTCATTTGGCGGAGGCACCTGGATGAGGGATACTCTTCTCAATTTTGAGAGAGAAGGGAGGAGAAGGGACAACAAGACCCGGGCCGGAACTCACACACAGAACTCACACACATGCACCCTTTGTGCTGAGCCCTAATTCTGGATGCGAGTGGGTGCACCCTGAAAAATAAACACAGAACACACTCTGTACCTGCTCAGAGGTATAGTAGGTAGGGTCTATTGACTTATATATGAGCATGTATGATCTTAAAACTCTTACTACTAGCAGTGAAACCTTAGGAGAGGCATTTTAGCCTGTTAAGCCAGGAAACCACCCAAAACCATCAGCAGTCTGAGGGAAAGGGGTGGGGCCAAAGGAAGGGGGCGTGGCAATCTGGTAAAGCCCAGAGGGCCAGATGGTTGGTTTGTTTTTACTACATTTCTATACTGCCCAATAGCCAAAGCTCTATAGGTGGTTCACAACGATGAAAACCACAAAATGCATCATAAAATACAATATGAAAGGTACAAGTTGAAAGGTACAGTATAAAAGCACAAACCAAACCAAAACCTACCGGCAAGGCAGAGATTTAAAATACAATAACAGATCTAAAATGACAGAACAAAAAAACTAAAATGCCAGGGAAAATAAAAAGGTCTTTGCCTGGCGCCGGAAAGAACACAATGCAGGCGCTGGGCAAACCTCTCTGGGGAACTCATTCCAAAGCCGCAGTGCCGCAACGGAAAAGGCCCTCCTCCTGGTAGCCACCTGCCTCACTTCCTTTGGCAGGGCTTTGAAGAACCTCTGAAGGTGATCTTAGGGTCCAGGCAGGCACATATGGGAGGAGGCCATCCTTCAGATAACCTGGCCCCAAGCTGTTTAGGGCTTTGATTGTTAATACCAGCCCTTTGAATCGGGCTTGGGTGTGGACTGGCAGCCAGTGCAGCTGGAAAAGTACTGGCATAATATGATGTCGTTGGCCAGTCCTTGTTAACAGTCTCGCTGCCCGGTTTTGGGCCAGCTGAAGTTTGCAGACCATTTTCAAAGGCAGCCCTGCAGATTGGGACCTGCGGTTCTGCACCCCTAGTTTACAGCCTGGGGAAAAAAGGACAGCTAGCCAACAGAGCTCAGGAACCCAACCCCTACAGTTCAGAATTGACGCTAAGTTTGGCGCAGGGAACTGGATGTGCAGAAAGACTGGATGTGGATGCTCCAGCAGAACATGAGGGGAGCATAAAAAGGCATGCACATGGGTGGGGCTTCCTCCCTTCACACCCAGCCCTGAACCAAGCCAGGATACCTCCCTTTCTTCCTTCCTTTCTCAAGCAATGCATTTCATCGCCATCGAAGTACTGGTTTCAACTCAAAAAGCAGACTGGACCATCGGATCTTTCCGTAGCTCTTGCAACCCCTGGTCCTTCGGCTGGGATGGGGGCAAAGTCACCCAACCGTACTTTTGCATGTTGAGAAGCAAGCTGAGAGGCTATGTGTTTATGTTGTTGTTGTGTTTTGTTTTTCTTTTTAAAAAATAAAAATTATATCAAAAAAAGAGAAGCAAGCTGGGTTCCCCTCACCCTGCGCTCAGAGGTGCAAATTTTTCCACAGCTATATTTTCCTCAGGAAATCTTTCCTACCATTAGAAACACAGTGCCTCAAAAAAACAGATTAATATAATTCATGAGTACAAGACAAGTCAAATGGGACAGTTGGGATGTTTATAACACCCGTCTAAAATCAAAGGTGTCCTTAATCTGTTTCAGGCGATCCATAGGAAGCACATATATTTAAGCACATAGCTTTTCAGGCACGCTAAAATCAGTTTGTTAATTCATTCTATCTATCTATCTATCTATCTATCTATCTAATCTAATCTAATCTATTTACCATATTTGTATACCACTCCACATCTAAGATCTCAGGGTGGTGAACAACAGACAGGATAAAAGAATAAAAACACCACGTTAAAATAATTATTTTTTTTTTTTAAGAAACAAAGTTCCGACAAACAAGGTTTGATAAACCGCAGCTGGTCACTCAAGGAAGGCCTCCCAAATTAACAAACGTCTTCAGGAGGCACCGGAAGCATGCCTGCCTGACCTCCAAAGGCAGGGAATTCCATAGGGGTTTTTTGGTGTTGTTATACCAATGCTTGTAAAAATGTTCCTCCTCCTCCCCATCTCCAGAAATGAGCAACAGTGCCAGGCACAAGGAGTTAAAGCTTGCTTTAGCCTTTGGATTTTGCCTTCAAATACAGCATCTCTGCCTGACAAGGGTCCTTGCCAGTTGTGCCAACGATATTCACAATACAGCAGCATTTTGTGAACCGCCCAGAGAGCTTCGGCTATTGGGCGGTATAGAAATAAATAAATAAATAAATAAATAAATAAATAAATAAATAAATACAATTTTAACTCTGCAAAAGAGCAGTGCAATTGCTGCATTTCACTCTTCTTCCCATGAGCCACAGCAACTATCTGGAATACCCTGAGATTTAAAACTCTGTTGGTGCCATCTGGGGTGTTTCTCCCCCCTTTCTGTAGCCCCCACGTAGGGGGAGGGAATCCAGGGAGCAAAGCGGCTGGGTGGGAAGGTATAACACACACGCACACACGCTTGTGCACAATGGTCTCAATCCAGATGGGGCCTCACACACTTACACTAGAGTAAAAAAAAAAAGTTGGGTTCACCTAGAAGCTGCGCATTTAACGTAACATCTAATTTAGCCACTCTGCACCCAATAGTAAAGTTTTGAAATGTGTAAAACAACTTAAGACTAAGTATCTGAGCTGATCCAGTCAGGCACACCCGGTGGGCTTGGCTGACACCACTTGTCCTGTCCTCTGGCTCCTCCGCACCAAGAACCGTCTCCCTCAGCAGGGAGTGGGAGAGTCCGACACATCATTCCAACCCTGATGGGTGTCTCTACACCAGGGTTTTGTTGTGCGATCATCATTCCTCACGCACAGTATTGTGTGGGCGCTCTACACAACGTCGTGGTCCTCCAGAGGTTGTCCTGCAGTTCCTCCCTGCATATCCCATGTTTTTTATAAGGAGAGGGCCTTTTCTGTGGTGACCCCCACTTTGTGGAATTCCCTCCCTAGTGCCCTCCGCCATACCCTCTCTTTGATGAGCTTCTGCCGGGCTTTGAAAACCAGGCTGTTCAGGTGGGCGTTTGGGGTGGGTTAGCGTTTTTTGGAGCAATGTTGTTTTGTTGATGATGTTGTATTTTATGTTGTTTGTATTGTACGCCGCCTAGAGTGGCTGGGTCGCCGGCCAGATGGGCGGCAAATAAATCAAATAAATAAATGAATAAATCTCTGAACGGGGAAATGCGGTGTGTGTTCTCCAACCCACACCATCCCAACTGCCATCGCCTGCTCATGTACTTCTGCTGTTGCGCGACAAGCTGCTGTGTGGGGGCGGTTGTTGGGGGTGCGGTTATGGTGACACCTTGTTGGGGGTGCGGTTATGGTGACACCTTGTTGGGGGTGCGGTTATGGTGACACCTTGTTGGGGGTGCGGTTATGGTGACACCTTGTTGGGGGTGCGGTTATGGTGCGCCCTTTCGCCTCTTTGCCATTCTCCCATTGGTTGGCCTGCAGAGCACAACATGGAGGGGGGGAGTCTGTAGGCGCAGTAGAGCGGCATTGCGATAATACAGCATGTCTGAGTCTACAGAGACCGCTGCTGCTCTGCCTGCCTGCCCGCAAGGGCCGTGGGGTGTCTGGGCAGCACCAGGAAACCCTCAACCTGCTGGACATTCGGGGTGAGAGTCAAATTCAGGATCATTTCCGCAGCGGCCACCACAACATGGATTCCTTCACATTCATCTCCCGTGAGATGTCTGCGCGTGGTCACATTGTGATCACGACCGGCCCTTGAATTTGCTTGCTTTCTGAAGGAGAGAAGTCCATTCTGGCTTCTGCCATCAGCCAGGGGAATGGGGCCCCTGGAAAACTTCTGCACCCTGTGTTTCCCAGAAGGGAACATCAAGCCAAGAGGGTGACCCACCTGGCCCATCCTTCTTCCAGAGAAGGATCAGTTGCAGGGGGCACACTCCCCGCTCCCTGCAAAAAAGAACAGATCAGCCCAACCCGATGTGCATTTAAATGCTGGCTTATAGCTCACCCCCGTTTTCTGGCCTTGAAAAACTAATCTTCTCCCTCTCCTTTTTTCCTCCGCTCCCCTTCCCTTGTGTGTCTCATCTTTGTCAATTTTAAGTCTAACGGCAGATGGCCTGTCCCTCTTTTGTACTGATGTGAGCCACCTTGGGAGACAAGAATTGTCTGAAAAGCAGGATAGAAATACAGGAAATAAAATATTTTCCTCTTCCCTCCCTATCCAACTTTCCTTTTGAATGGCGCCTAGGAACATAAGAAGAGAGCCATGCTGGATCAGGCTGAAGGCCTGTCTAGTCCAGGATTCTGTTCCCACCGTGGCCAACTGGATGACTCTGAGAAGCCCAGAAGCAGGACATGAGGGCAAGAACCCTCTCCTATTGTTCTCCAGCAACTGAGCTACACTGCCTCTAATGCTGGAGGTTTCATTTAGGTATCAAGTCTAAGATCGTAAGAACAGCCCTCCTGAATCAGACTGAAGCTCCAGCATTCTGTTCCCACAGTGGCCAACCAGCTGCCCCAATGGGAAGCCCACAAGCAGGACACTAGTGCAACAGCGCCCTGCCGCCCATGTTCCCCAGCAACTGATGCACATAGGCCTACTGCCACTGATCCTGGAGGTAGCATAGAGCCATCAGGACTAGGAGCCATTGATAGCCGCCTCCTCCACCCCCTTTTAAAGCTATCAAAATTGGTCCCCATCACAACATATCATAGTAGCGAATTCCATTGTTTAACTATGTGCCATGTACGCCACTATTGTAAACTACATTTTGTGTATTGGGAGAAAGGCAGTCTATAAATGCAGTAAGTAACTAAATTAACTGCAGAACTTCAGGTCCAGAGCACTGAATCAAGGTGATCACCATTACCTGAGGTAGCGGGGGAAACATAGGAGGCTGCCTTAGAACATTTCAGAATAATGGGTCCATCTACGTTTTGTCAGCATTGTCTATGCTCTATACCAACTTGGAGAGGCTCTCCAGGTTTTCAGACAGGGGCCTTTCCTAGCCCTACCTGGAGATGCTGGGGATTGAACCTGGGACCTTCCGCATGCAAGCAGGCAGCCTACCACCAAGCTATAGTCCTTACCCTAAAAATAAAGTAAGTTTCCAGTCCTGATGGTTCCAACTGAAAGGCTGGTTTAAATAGAGACACAGGCAGCTGCCTTATAACAAGCGAGACCTGCTGGGTCTACCTAGAGCCTTCCCCAACCTGGTGCCTTCCAGATGTTTACAGCTTCAACTCCTATTAGCCCCAGCCAGTGGTCAGGAATCTTCATCTGGGGGGTACTGGGTTGAGGAAGGCTGGGTCTATATGGCAGCAGTTCTCCAGGGATTCAGGAAGGGGTGTTTCCCAGTCCTAACTGGAGATGCCGGGGATGTCTCTACCTCTGAGCTACAGCCCCCAAAGATTCCTCTCCCTGGCCCTGTGTGTGTGTTTTTCGTCTTGCCCTGAACCACACTCCCTCGCCAGGCCTCCTCCAGAGATGTTGGTCCTGAGGTCCCGTACCATCACCTGTTCCCTGCTGGGGATGCACTGAGGTCTGGACCATGCAATAATCTGGACCATGCAATTAATGCAATAATCTGTGCATTAATCAGCAGGACTGGCTGAAGGGGTCCTCGGCAAAGTGCCCTCTCACGGACCACCTCCGACATAGCTCAGCCCTGATGGGCTCCCATAATAACATGAGAAGAGCCCTGCTGGATCAGACTAAGGGTCCATCTAGTCCTGGCAACAGCAGCAATCTGCCCACAGCCTCCATGTAAACGGAATTACGCTGTTGTTTTAATGGAGTCTAATGGATTTTCATGTTCTTCTTAATGTTTGCTATGAATGTTTTAGCCATTTTTTATGTATATTATAATGTCTCTGGTGAACCACTTAGAGATTTTGTAAATATGTAGAGTGGTATATAAATCTATTAGGGCCGCGGTGGCTTAGTGGTTAAGACGCTGAACTGCAGATCGGAAGGTCGGCAGGACAGCAGTTCGAGACCCGAGTGCCGCGTGGCAGAGTGAGCTCCCGTCTTCAGTCCCAGCCCCTGCCAACCTAGCAGTTCGAAAGCAAGAAATTGCAAGTAGATAAATAGGTACCGCCTCGGCGGGAAAGGTGACAGCATTCTGTGCACCTCGGTGCTCAGTCATGCCGGCCACATGGCCACGGAAGCGTCTTCGGACAGCGCTGCTCTTCGGCTTAGAAACGGGGATGAGCACCACACCCTAGAGTCGGACACGACTGGTTGGGGACACCTTTACCTTTTTATATAAATCTATTAAATAAACAAATGCCCCACAATGCCCCTGGAGTAGCGTGTCTCCAGGGCATTGTGGGAAAACTGAAATGGCAGCTCCCAGGCCCCGCCACCTGACATTGATCAGAGCGCAACGGGAAGATTAAGAGGGGCAGGCATCAGCACATCTGCGGAGGCCTGTCAATTGGGGAGGCAGAAGTGAATGGTCCTGGCTTCAAAAGCAGGGCAGGGATGGAACAGACTGTTTTGGTTCCTTACACAGCACCTGTATTTATTTTTATTATCATTATCACACACCTTTTGTCCTCCAAGGAACCTAAGGTGGCGTGCATGATCCTCCTCTCCGTTTTCTCCTCACAGCCAACCTGTGAGGTAGGCCAGTCTGAGAGTCAGTGACCAGCCCAAAGGCGCCCAGTGTGAATTTCGTGGCTGAGTGGGGACTAGAACCCAGATCTCCCCAGCCCCAGCCCAACACAAACTGCGACACCACACTATTAAAGGCTCCTTCTATTCAATCACAAGTTTGTTGTCCTCCCAGCTGCTGCAGCGAAGTCTGAAATGTTAACAGTTTGGCAAAGTGAACCTCAACGAAGGCACCCAGACCTTCCAGGAAATGGGAGATCCCTAAGGAGCAGCGAGCTGCATGTATAGTTCTCTTCCTGCTGCTCTTTTATCCTCACAACAACCCTGTGAGGTAGCGTAGGGCTGAGAGAGAAAGAGCCTGTCCCAAGTTCACCCAACAAGCTTCATGGCTGAGTGAGGATTTGAATCCTGGTAGCTCCCGTCCTAGTCTGACACTTTAACCACTCCCTCACCCTGTTTTGCATAGTTCCTTGGGGAAATTGCCCCAGTTTCCACAAAGCCCACCTGGGTCCCATCACTGTGATGATCTGTAATGCTTCCTCCTCCCTCCTAGTCCCTTTTTCCTCATGTGCCATGACTTTTAGATCGTGAACCTGAGGGCAAGGGCCATCATACAATTGAACGTTGTAAGCACATCCAGTGCCAGTTTGGCTAATGAGCAGGGCAAAAATACTTTTAATACATACAAGAACAAAGCAACAGAAGACGGCAATTGGTCCTGGCGGTGTTCTCCATGCCTCTACCTGCTGCTCCCTGCCCAGCAGCACCCAGCCAGAGGCATTTCATGTCTTTTCATTATTATGCCGATGTCTTGCTGTGCAGAGCACTTTGAGGCAGAGAGGGCTGGGGGCTCCGTTGTCAGGGGGGCAGTGGATCCGCTCCAGGTTTCAGTCGGAACCAGCCAGAACTCTAAAGGAGCTCTCCAAGGTGCTCCCGTTGACTGAAACCCGGAGTGGATTCACCGCCCAGCTGACATCGGAGCCTCCAGCCTCCACTGCTTTGCGGCCTTTGCACCTCTGTCCTGCCAGCAGCGCTGCACCTATTTTACAGGTGGGGAAGTGAAGGTCAGAGCCACAAACCCGAGGCCACCCAGTGAGTCCAGGCCATGCTAAGTTTCAGATGCTGCTCTCCCTGCCGTGCGAAGCTTGGGGGCTTGCTCCAAGCCCAAACTCCTGCCAAGACAAGGACACCACCCCTGTGCCTGCCACTCAACGCTGTCAACGTCCCTATAAATACGGTGACTTTCAGGGAAAGGTCGTTACTTGGCCAGGATGCAGCCTGTGCCATATTTAGCACAGCGGCCTGACAGTCGCTCCGTTTTGTACTGTTCCCTGACACCGAGGCATACCGGGAGATGTAGTCCAGTCCGTTTTCAATGTGACCATTCCGAACAAATATGACTCCCAACAGGTCAAGGTTCTGCCCCTGACTGCATCCTTCGCCGCACTCCCCCTTACTCCATTTCTGGCAGTCTGTCTTCACTCCAGCATAGTCGGAGGGCTGTGGCTCAGTGGCAGAGCCCCTGCTTTGCATGCAGAAGGTCGCAGGTTTGCTTCCCGGCATCTCCAGGTAGGGCTGGAAAAATTCCTCCCTGAAACCCTGGAGAGCCGCTGCTGCCAGTCACCGTCGACAATATTAGGCTACGTGGATCAGGGATCTGACTCCCCATAAAGCAGCTTCTGATGTTCCTATGTAGCTCAGCATTACAGCCCCTGCTTTGCATGCAGAAGGTCGCAGGTTCGATCCCTGGCTTCTCCAGGCAGGGCTGGAAAAACTCCTCCCTGAAACTCTGGAGAGCTGCTGCTGCCAGTCAGCATTGAGAGTACTGGGCTATGTGGATCAGGGATCTGACTCCACATAAAGCAGCTTCCAATGTTCCTAGGAAGTTGGTTACTACTAGTTCTCAGTTCTTTAACATTCACATGACTGTCAGATCTGCTACGTCTTCCTATAATTCATAATAGTGTTTCTCACCACCACCCTAAAAACCTCCAGAAAGGCACACTGTAATGTTTGCCAGAGCACTGTGTGCGTGTGCATGCGCACGTGTGCGGTGTACACAACACACCGCTTTACAATTCTTTACAACGCAAAAGGGACAACTGGGAGACAGGCTCAAGGCCTGGAAACCTTGCTGCACGTGAAGCTGCCCCCATTACGTGCTGGTCTCTGGTTAGTCATCTGAGGGTCCCCGGCGCTGTGGATCCTTGCACCACGGGCCAACACAGGCTGATGGCAAAAGCACGCTCGTTGCCAGGGGTCTAGTGCACCAGACAGAGATGGGGGAAGTTAAGAACATCAGAAGAGCCCTGCTGGATCAGACCAAGGTCCATCTGTTCACACAGCGGCCAACCAGCTGCCCCAACGGGAAGCTCACAAGCAGCACGAGTGCCACGGCACCCTCCCGCCCATGTTCCCCAGCAACTGGCATACATAGGCTTACTGCCTCTGATACTGGAGGTTGCATATAGCCATCAGGACTAGTAGCCATCGATAGCCCTCTCCTCAATGAATTTGTCCAACCCACTTTTAAAGCCGTCCAAGTTGGTGGCCATTGCTACATTCTGCGATAGTGAATTCCACAGTTTGACTCTGCGCTGTGTGAAAACGTCCTTCCTTTGATCTGTCCTGAATCTCCCACCCATCAGCGTCATGGGATGACCCCGTTGGGTTCTAGTATTTTGAGAGAGGGAGAAAAATGTCTCCCCCTCCACTTTCTGTACACCAGGCATCATTTTGTACACCTCTATCCTGTGTCCCGACTCACCTTTATTCCAAACTAGACAATCCCAGCTGCTGTAGCATCTCCCTCTCATAGGGGAGATGTTCCAGCCCCTTGATCAGTTGCCCTGTAGGCAACTTGGATGATATGGCTTACAAGATACCATTTCACCCTCTTCACGCTCTCGGAAATGCCACACCCATTGCAGGAGATCAGAGTTGATGAAGAGGATGACCAACAGCCTACTGGTCCACCCCGTCCAGGTGGCGCCCTGCAGGAGCTCGGCCCGTCTCTTGTGTGAAGTGAATTAAGTGGCAGTATGTTGCAATCCCCCCTTCATGGATCACTGCCTTGTTGTGGCGAAGGGGCTTGCGTAACTCAGTGAAGCCATAAGCTATGCCGTGCAGGGCCACCCAAGGCGGACAGGTCATGGCGGAGAGTTCTGACAAAATGTGGTCCACTGGAGAAGGAAATGGCAACCCACTCCAGTATCCTTGCCAAGAAAACCCCATGCAACGTATCACAAGGCTAAAAGAGATGACGCTGGAAGATGAGCCCCTCAGGTCGGAAGGTGTCCAATATGCTACTGGGGAAGAGCAGAGGGTATTTCCAAGTAGCGCCAGAAAGAATGAAGCGGCTGGGCCAAACCCGAAAGGACACTCAGCTGTGGATGTGTCTGGTGGTGAAAAGAAAATCCGATGCTGTAAAGAACAATTTTGTTTAGGAACCTGGAATGTCACATCAATGAATCAAGGTAAGCTGGAGGTGGTCAAACATGAGATGGCAAGATTGAACATCTTGGGAATCAGCGAACTAAAATGGACAGGCATGGGCGAATTTAATTCAGGTGACCATCATATCTACTATTGTGGGCAAGAATCCCTTAGAAGAAATGGAGTAGCACTCATAGTCAACAAAAGGGTGGGAAAAGCAGTACTGGGGTACAATCTTAAAAATGATAGAATGATCTCAGTACAAATCCAAGGCAAACCATTCAACATCACAGTAATTCAAGTCTATGCCCCAACCACTGAGGCCCAAGAAGCTGAGGTTGATCGGTTCTATGAAGACCTACAACACCTTCTAGAACTAACACCAAAAAAATATGTCCTCTTCATCATAGGGGATTCGAATGCTAAAGTAGGAAGTCAAGAAATCACCGGGATAACAGGCAGGCATGGCCTTGGTGTACAAAATGAAGCAGGACAAAGGCTAATAGAGTTTTGCCACGAGAACATGCTGATCATAGCAAACACTCTTTTCCAACAGCACAAGAGGCGACTCGACACATGGACATCACCAGATGGTCAATATCGAAATCAGATTGATTATGTCCTTTGCAGCCAAAGATGGAGAAGCTCCATACAGTCAGTCAAAACAAGACCTGGAGCTGACTGTGGCTCAGATCATGAGCTGCTTCTTGCAAAATTTCGGCTTAAATTGAAGAACGTAGGGAAAACCACTAAACCGTTCAGGTATGACCTAAATCATATCCCTGATGAATATACAGTGGAGGTGAGGAATTGCTTTAAGGGATTAGACCTGATAGACAGAGTGCCTGAGGAACTATGGACGGAGGTCCGTAACATTGTTCAGGAGGCAGCAACGAAATCCGTCTCAAAGAAAAAGAAATGCAAGAAAGCCAAGTGGCTGTCTGATGAGGCTTTACAAGTAGCTCACGAAAGAAGGGAAGTGAAAAGCAAGGGAGAAAGGGGAAGATATACCCAACTGAATGCAGAGTTCCAGAGAATAGCAAGGAGAGACAAGAAGGCCTTCTTAAATGAACAATGCAAAGAAATCGAGGAAAACAACAGAATGGGAAAGACTAGAGATCTCTTCAAGAAAATTGGAGATCTCAAGGGAATGTTTTGTGCAAAGACGGGCATGATAAAGGACAAAAAAGGCAGGGACCTAACAGAAGCAGATGAGATTAAGAAGAGGTGGCAAGAATACACAGAAGAACTATACAGGAAAGATCTGAATGTCCCTGATAGCCATGATAGTGCGCTCACTGAACTTGAGCCGGACATCCTAGAGAGTGAAGTCAAGTGGGCCTTAGGAAGCATTAGTAACAACAAAGCTAGCGGAGATGACAGTCTTCCAGCTGAGCTATTTAAAATCCTAAAAGATTGATGCTGTTAAAGTGCTGCATTCAATATGCCAACAAATCTGGAACACTCAACAGTGGCCACAAGACTGGAAAAGGTCAGTTTACATTCCAATTCCAAAGAAGGGCAACGCCAAAGAGTGTTCAAACTACCGCACAATTGCGCTCATTTCACATGCCAGCAAGGTTATGCTCAAAATCCTACAAGCTAGGCTTCAGCAGTATGCGAATCGAGAACTACTGGAAGTACAAGCTGGGTTTCGAAGAGGCAGAGGAACTAGAGATCAAATCGCCAACATTCGCTGCATCATGGAGAAAGCAAGAGAATTCCAGAAAAACGTCTATTTCTGCTTCATTGACTATGCTAAAGCCTTTGATTGTGTGGATCACAACAAACTCTAGCAAATTCTTAAAGTGATGGGAGTACCAGACCACCTTACCTGTCTCCTGAGAAACCTGTACGAGGGTCAAGAAGCAACAGTAAGAACCAGAGATGGAACAACCGATTCGTTCAAAATTGGGAAAGGAGTACGACAAGGCTGCATATTGTCACCCTGCTTATTTAACTTATATGCAGAGTACATCATGAGAAATGCCGGGTTGGATGAATCAGAGGTCGGAATTAAGATTGCTGGGAGAATTATCAACAACCTCCGATATGCAGACGATACCACCCTAATGGCAGAAAGCGAAGAGGATCTAAAGAGCCTCTTGTTGAGGGTGAAAGAGGAGAGTGCAAAAGCTGGTTTGAAACTCAACATTAAAAAAACTAAGATCATGGCATCTGGCCCTATCACTTCCTGGCATATAGAAGGGGAAGAAATGGAAGCAGTGACAGATTTTACTTTCTTGGGCTCCAAGATCACCGCAGACGGAGACTGTAGCCATGAAATTAAAAGACGCTTGCTCCTTGGGAGGAAAGCTATGGCAAACCTAGACAGCATAGTAAGAAGCAGAGACATCACCTTGCTGACAAAGGTCCGTCTAATCAAAGCTATGGTTTTCCCAGTAGTAATGTATGGCTGTGAGAGCTGGACTATAAGGAAGGCTGAGCGCCGAAGAATTGATGCTTTCGAACTGTGGTGCTGGAGAAGACTCTTACGAGTCCCCTGGACTGCAAGGAGGTCAAATCAGTCCATCCTAAAGGAAATCAACCCTGAGTGCTCATTGGAAGGACAGATACTGAAGCTGAAGCTCCAATATTTTGGCCACCTAATGCGAAGAGAAAACTCTCTGGAAAAGACCCTGATGCTGGGAAAGACTGAAGGCAAAAGGAGAAGGGGACGGCAGAGGATGAGATGGCTAGATAGCATCACCGATGCAATGAATATGAACTTGAGCACGCTCCCGGAGACAGCGCAGGACAGGAAGGCCTGGCGTGCTATGGTCCATGGGGTCACGAAGAGTTGGACACGACTGAACGACTGAACAACAACAACGTTGCAATCCCCTGCCCGAATTCACTCTCCTACACCAAGAAGAAAGGCTCAGAAGCCCCACCGTCCTCCTCTGCACCTGGCCACCTTCCCTGCAGGTGCACTGTTTTCCTGCTGCGCAAAGCAAACTAAGTTTAGCTGTGGCTGAGCTTGAAGTAACAGCATTATGACACCCAGCTGCTGGCCACAGGGAAGGGGTCTGGCCTGCTCTTGACTTCCCTTTATCGGATCTAGCAGATGGGTCTAGATCTCAATTGTCTCCAAGACCAGCCAACCACCTCAGATTTCTCTTGCAATAACCAGGAAATACGTGCGCAGTGTACTGACAAGAAGAGTGGTAATTTCAGACCCTTGACCAGGGTTGTATGGATCTTGTTAGATCTGTTCGGTCTGTGTTTCGCAGACTGGCAGGCATCTTTTGTTCCGTCACCCACTCATTGACAGAATCATATTATTTAGGGAAATACACGAATTTTGTTCCACTTGCACAAGTGTGCATTAGCGCTAATGCGTGTTAACAGATTTACGCACACACACCCTCAAGTTAAAAAAATGGTCTGTATGTCTACAGAATCCATAGACTAAGGAAAAGCCTGTCCTCTGCAGGTTGGATTCATAGAAATCTGAAGTCATTTGAATCCGTTGCGGATTTCTCCGATGTCCCTGCTCTGGACTCAGTGACCTTATTCATTATTACATTTCTATACCGCCCAATAGCTAAAGTGTTCCAGGTGATTTACAAAGATTAAAACCTTTAAAATGTCTGTTTATATGTAAAAAAAACACATTTGCATATAAACAGACAGCACACACAGAGACACATGTATACCTAGACACATACAGTTCACACATTTTTGGCAAGGGGGGGCTTTATACAGCTATGTGCATTACTTCAGTTGTGAAGCACAACCAACTTGCATTTCTCCTTTCCCTCTGCCACTCCATGTTTTACAGTTGCTTCTACATTCCTGTTACGTTGGAGCAAAACAAAGAAACAAAATTGTTTCCCAACCATGATGGCGGCAGGGGGAATACTCTGAGCACATGCGGTATTGTATTTTAAACTCCCTTAGGGCACAATCCTATGCATGTTTAAACGGAAAAACGTCCTACAACTCCCAGCATTCCAGTCTGGCCACATGGCTGGGGGATGGTGGGAGCTGAAGGCCTTTTTCTGTCTAAACATGTATAGGATTGCATCCTTAGGAAACCAAGGAAGTTCTGAGCAGGACTACTAGAAATGGGAAAGGGGTGGGATGAGAAAAGAGAACAAAGCTGAGTACTCGCCAACCTTGCTTTCTTACCCACAAACTGTCAGCATAAATTACAGAAAATTTGCTTGCTTAGCATGATTTGTGACTGTCACAGAACTGGACCTTAGATGGCCAAAAATGTTTCTGGAGAGGGAACAGGGAATGCACTGAAAAGCAAATGGTTTTAAAACTTCTGCTTCTTCAGCATCTAGTGGTACCAGAGCTCTGTAATTCTCTGCCGAGTCCAGTTGGATCAAGGAGACACCCTGAAAGAGCATTGACTTTCTGGTTCTTAGCACATAACCACCTCGAAAGGTAGCACCCCATTTGGTTCTCTGCTTTCTTCAGACTGCCAGGAGCTCAACAGCCTGTTTAAATTTCATACGGGAATTTGAATCTTATTTCAGATGCATGAAGCAGTTAAGTGCGAGGCAAGGAGTGAACGAAATTCCACTACGCTCTACCAAAAGGTCAGACATAAAGCTAAACAGAGCACAGCGTGACTCAGTTGGAGGAGAAACCTGATCAGTTTAAAAGCCCTGCACAAGCCCATAAGAACTGCAGACCCCCCACCCCCATCTCTGGATTCAAGGATAAACTCTTCCCTTCTCCAGAGCAGGAATCACACTTAAGTCCTAGTTTTCTGTAACCCCCACTGACAGCTTCAGGGCTGTTAAGGGTTTCCATCAAGTCTGCAAATGGATTTGCAAAGTGTGCCTCTCAATTGCAAAAGCCACAGTTGCCTGTGCAATTTGGTTCTGAAACTAGGGGGTTTTGTATTCCAAGAGCTAATATAATTGATATTAAGAGCTGAGGAATTGCATTCAAGTCATTCCTCACGCCCGAGGTTGAGCCCAGACAGCTGTTACTACAGCTGCATTTGATCTGTAGCAAAACCTGCCTTGACAGGTGGCAGGACAAACTAGCTTGGGCTCAACTGTTCTAAGACAAAGTGCTGGTTATTTATTAAAATTATTTTTATAGTGCCCTTATACCACGGCAGTTTACAAAACCTAGTAGAGAGCCCAATAAAATATAGTGGGCTGGCAGGTGCCACTTCCATGCCTTTTTAGCCTGTCTGGTAGGTGGGCGACTTCCCAACCCCTGTGCTGGCCTTCCCCTCTCCCCGTTTCAGCATCTGTCCCAGTTTAGCTTGCTGGAGCTGCCTCTTCCTCTGCTCCCAATACGGCACCGAAGCTCTCTCCCAGGGCTGTTTTGAAGTACATACAGAACAGAGTGATGCTTGCTTAGGATATCCCCATCTGTAAATCAGAAATTAAATTACGTGCCCCAGGAGAGCAGCTGTCCAGGACTTTGGTAACCCTGGAAGTAAATGCCAGGAAATGTGTCCAGGGTGGTCATGCTCTTGGGTACCAAAGTGCATATGCTCCCAGGTTAGGGACATGGACGCACACACCCTCATCCCACTTCATCTCCGCATGCAGGCATGGGATCATTGAGGTGAGGGGTTTAAAGACACCCCCCCCCCCCCGACTAGACTGCCATTTCCTCAGTTTTGGCAGCAAAAAACCAGCAATTTCTGCATCAGGACTGTTGGGAGAAGGCTAGGTTAAAGCCTCTTCCCAATCCAGATCACTGCCTTTCTGCTGCTCTTAGCATGGAAACAGCAATCTGCTCCCCCTCTGTGGCCTGCAGACGATCCACATACACAATTTAGACCAAGCAAACCAGTCAAAGATGGTGTATTAGTCAAACCCTGCTCTCCCCTTACAAACAATCAAAGTTCATTCTAAGACTTTGAACTCCTTTGAGCGCTGCTGTTAGATTTTGAGCCTCTGGATATTGTTCCAAGTGTCCCATGGCTGGCCTGTACAGAGCCACAGAAATGTTAGGGAAGGTAGTACCTAAATAAGTATCAGTCTGCATAATTGAAATTCTGAGCCTCCTACAGAGCCAGGAAAATGAGGGAGGCATGCTTAAGCTTCAGTGCTTTTTGGGGTGGGTAGGGGGAAGACAGTGATGGGAGACATACAGCCAAAGCAGCATTGCCAGTTCTTCAGCATGTTTCTTTCCAAATGAGGTCCAGGGAGCAGTAGGGGAAAAAAGGAGGAATGCCGCCCCCAAACAGCCAAGAAAAATGGTAGGCAGGGCTCCCTAGTTTTTAGCCACTCCAAAATTTATCCCACCCCCTCCACAGTAACTGGCTTTGACTGCTATTGCTGTGCAGTTCAAAGGCTGTTAATAGGGTGACTGATTCAAGGAAGACAACCAACTCCTTAAGCCTCAGAACAGAATGTTGTTGCTTCCAGAGCTTTTGCATTCAAGGCAGTGTGTAAAGGCACTGACTAAGAGCATAAGTAGAGTCCCAAATATACTGGGCACTGAAGTAATCATTCCAAGTTATGTAGAGGAAAGAGCTTGCACTCCAGTGAGCCACCAAAGCAGAAGCAGGGAGGATTGCTAGCACAAAATGCTACAGTTCACCACCACCATAGATGCTCCATCTTTTCCTGACCCGGGGAAAAACAGCCTGTAAATTTGACAGGATGGAAACAGATGCACATGTTCTAGCTTCTGGTCAGCATTATCCAGTCAGCCGATAGTGTTCAAAACTATCCAACTTTGGAAAGGTTTCTCTCTGCTCCTACAGATTGTACTATTGCAACACTCGGGCAAAATCGAGAACACTTTTGGAACAGCAACTGATGAGTGAGCATTAAGGAGCAGCATCTGCTTACAGTGGATGCGGGCAGGTCAGTAAAACTTGTCTGAGCTGAAAAGGACCCACTGATGGCCCCCAGTAGGGTAGGAAGGTGCAGTGGAAAGAACCCTCTGGCTTCAAAACAGTCCCTGCCACAACTAGCACCCTGCCAGAAGGAGAAGTCTAGCTGAGGTTGTGGAACTTGGCCTCCACCTACTGGAAGCAGAAACCAGCAAGAGAATGCCTCTGCTCAGCACCCCCCCACCCCCGGCACTCTTTAAATGAAAGGGATACGCACAAGGACGGTTTCAAAAGCTGCATTTAATTTGAACCTCCCCTTTACTGCAGTTTTATTCTTACACAAAAAGCAATTAAGAAAATGGTTACAGGAGACCGAATGAAGCGTTGTACACACACATCATTGTCAACAGAAATCATTCAGTCTGCGAGTGGGGCCACCCCAAACCACAAAACACTCAGATGTGTAAAAAAAAAAAGAGAGAGAGAGAAAAAGAAAAGGAGTTTCCAGGCAGATGGACAAGAGACAAATTGACTTAGATGAAGTTAGATGAAGATGCCCGCCCAGTGCTGACTTCACCTTAACTACTCAGTGAGAGGGTGCAGGTGGGCTAAGAGCCCATCGTTCACAAGCAGACCCACCATGTGAGATCCACCTTTCCTCTGTGAAGAACTGAGAGGAAAACCAACTGACAATCCCCAACTCAGTGGTGGTGCATGTGACCTCAACTCCAGAAAGACAACTCTACAGAAATCCATTTGCTTCTTCAACTGTACTGGCAGAAGTGTTTTAACAGAGGAGATGCATATGGCCGTGGAAAACTGGTGTCCCTTAAAAGGAGGTTAAAAATCTAGAAGATTAACAAAAGCCATCGTTCCACCCCAAAGGGCAAGGCAGAGAGAGACGCATCAATTCACAGGAGGGGCCTTGCCGCCACCATGGCTGGATCTGGCAGTTTCACATGGAGATTTCCCAGCAAGTACATCCCACAAGCTCCTTGTTCTCACTAGGGGAGGGTGGGGCAGCCCTCACTTCTGAGGGGAGACTCAGCACTGGTATCCTGACGGTTAAGGTAGGTTCTGCTATTGAAGCACACCAGTCAGTCAAACAGGCATTTGACAAGAGTCGCACACCTCTCTAAATACAGAGTAAGGAGGGGGGTGTATCCGTCATGTGCTCCTGACCAGGGTTCACAAGTCTCCCCCCTCCAATTCCTGGCTCCATACTGGTGAGAAAGACAACTGTATAGAAAAACCATTCTTCAGTTCTGTGGCGGGGGTGGTGGGGGAGCAGGGGGCATGCCAAACGGTGGCAAGGCCGGCACTCCCACCCCCATCATGGTGACGAAGTTAGAAGGGTCCATGGGAGGCGGAGGAGGGGGAGGGGCGTACATCATGCCCGCGGAGCCAGGGGGCGGGGGCGGGGGCGGAGGCGGGGCCCCGGGGGGCAGCGGAGGCTGGACCCCTGGAGGCAAAGGCACCATGGAGGGGCTGCCTTGCATCTGCGGGCCCCCCGAAGAAGTTGCCGCCGCCCCCTGCTGCTGCTGCCATGGAGGGATGGCCCCGGTGCCAGCGCTCGTGGTGGTGGTGGTCGTCGTATCTAGGATTTAAAACAGCACAAGGTCACCCCGGGAGCCGGGAGCCGGGGGTTCCACATCCGGCCAAACGGAGGAATGGCTGCACCCTCCCTCAAGGAGTGGCCCAGTCCACTGACATGCCAGAGAGCCTGCTCCAAACGCTCCATGGCCTCCTGACCAGGAAACGCCCTCTTTTTTGCCAACCCTCCCCAAGGCACTTGACCTACAAGCCAGAGATGGGCCTCACAGTAATCAAGGGAAGTGTTCAACCCCCAGGACTGGGAAACTGCTCTGGGACAGAGGGGTGGCCTATCGACGAACTCCTTGTACAGCCAGGCTCGTATCGGCCCATAGCTGCAACCCATGTGCAAAAGGGGCTTCTTGGGTAGTGCTGAAGACCGTCCTCAAGGGCTACCACCCCTCCCAAGCGCAGCCCCACATCAAGGCTCAGGTAGAGAGGGGAAAGGGGCCGGCTGGTAGCTGTCAGCCCACAATTAGCTTGCCCAGCAGAGAGTTACAGAGGGGCAAAATTAAAAGAAGTGCTCTTACTCACTTTGCTGCCATGGCAAGGGAGTACTGCTGCTGGGAGGCGGGGGTGGAGGCTGCTGCTGCTGCTGCCATGGGGGGAGAGGACCAGAGGGAGGCGGGGGAGGCTGGCCACTGGGCGGAGGGGGCGGAGGGGGCATCATACCCATCGGAGGCGGCATCATACCTGCAGAGTCAGAGGGCCGGACAGGCTATTCAGCAGAACCTGGGAAGGCCTGCCCCCACCTGTGCCTGCTCCCCAGAACACCCTCTGGCTCGTTCCCGCTGCCCCACCCCTACACGCATCACTCACCTTTTCCTTGGAGGCGATAGACCCCAGAGCCCACTGGCGCATTGCCCAGGTACTGATCTTAAGGGAATGAGAGACCGCAGCCTTAGCAACAGTTGGAACAGACCATCACCCGCGCCGGCGCCCAGACCCTCGTCCCAAAGCTGACCACGACACACGCCAGCGGCCTTGCAGGAGCACCTCGTGGGAGCACCTCCCACAATCGCCCATGAGGCGGCCCTGCGACAGGACTGCCTCTGCCCACGAGCCTGCTGAGGCCATCCGCCAGCCAACCCCTGGCCCCTCGGAAGGCTTCCCACGATGTTCTGGATTGTACTCACCCATGTGGTGGGGGCCTGGAGGGCCGTGAGGATGTGGCCCCTGGTTCATGGGCGGATTGTGAGGCTGCATCCAAGGCGGAGGACCGTTGGGGTTGTGCTGCATTGGGTGGCCCCCATGGCCCCCCATATTTGACATGGGGTGAGGGAAATTGTGAGGGCCACCCGGCCCTGCAGGCCCTCCGCCGCCACCACCTCCGCCTCCACCGCCGCCACCACCTCCGCCTCCACCACCATGCATGCCATGGAAGGGGCGGTTTTCAGAGGGGGCGGAGTTCATCCACGGCGGGCGGTTCTAAGAGAAGAGAGATGGGCATGGGGAGTTGCTCCAAGCACTCAGAAGCGAGTGAGAAGGCCACAGGGTGTCACTCTGCCCCGTAAGTATTGATCAGGGCATGCTGAGTTCTGCCACTGCAGAGCATGAAAATCTTACTTCCTTCCCCACAAAAACCCTCCCCCTCAGGCCCCCTCTGGCTTCTGGGATTATGCCGAGCATTGCTCAGGGGTCTCCACACATGCCTTTGCAGCTGTATCCAAGGGAGACCCACCTCCTGCTTTCAAGAACGCTCTTCTTTTGTGACACAGACACCTCCCCTTCCTTCCACACAACATGAACAACCTTGGGCCCTAACCAATTGTTCCTTCCCACCAGGGACACTGGCTCAATCCCATCCTATTGCTGCCTTCTGAAACGTATGGAGCAGATTCCCCATGATTCCAAATTTGCCCCCCACGGAGATCTTCCAACACCAGAACATGCCAGTTACTTACAGGAGGTGGCTGGTTATTTCCTGGCCCAGATGGTCTCGGGCCACTCGGCAGGGGTGGGTTAGAAGGTCCAGAAGATGACCCCACAGATGCTGGTACTGGAGCTTCTCCCAGCTCAGCCATCAGAGACAAATACTCCTTGTCCATGCGTGCTTTGTCCTGTGCCGATTGTGGATCTCCAGGCCTGTATAAGGAGCCAGTTAGCTGAAGCCTGCGCTATGCCAGGCAGAGACCAGTGCCCCAACCATACTACAGAACAGACAGGTAAAACACCAACCCTGTTCGTTTAGACCCACCTCCCCCAATCTGGCGTTCTCTTCAGGTATTTTGGGCTACAACTCCCATCACCCCAGCCAGCATGGCCAGATTGGGCAAGGCTGGCATAGACACACGCCAAGGAAAAGTAGTGGTTGTGGCTGGGGGGGGGGGGGGAGGCACCCCTCTTGCCCCCAATTACAGATGTGATTTTGTGTTTGCATCTCAGCTATCTACTGGGACTAATCTAAGGCACCACCACACTAAACCTTCATATGGTCAGGCGATGCAGGTGCTGCCAACTTACAAAACTGGCAAGAGGTACTGCTGCTCATTCCTGAGCACAAGCAATACTGTTGCAGGCCCTCCAATATCATGCTCACCTGGCAAACTTGCAGTCGGACGCGATGTGGCCAGCCCCGCCACACTTAGTACACACTGTGGTGTTGGTGATGCTGCGGGTCTCCGTATTTTGCCATGGGCGCAGAATCCTGAAGGGAGACAACAGTGAGGTCAAACCAGTGGTAAGCGGGACAAGCACCTTCCCACAGAGCCAAACTGGGGCTGCCCGACCCTCACCTGTTGTCATCTTCGCGCAGCGTCCCATTGAGGCGGGCCAGCTCCCGCAGCTGCATCTTGCGCAGGTCATTCTGGTCCTCTGGAGTTTCAATGCCTTGCTTCAGAATGTTCCGTATCTAGGAAAAAGGAGGAGGGCGAGTTGCTTCATCAACTAGAGACTAGTTCACCAGCTTTTCCAAGGCTGCTGTGGACTGCTGGTGCAAAGGACAGTTTCTGGTGGATGGGGTTCTGCTTGCTGCCACAAATCCCCTCACTTGGGGGGAGTCTGGCCATTCATTTTTACACAGGTTCTCCCCATTTGATTAGCAACTGTCCCCTGAGCTGTGCCTCAGAGTGAAGTCACTGACATCAGCCTTCTACAGATTGTCTTCCAAGGTCAAAAGTGCCGCTGGGGGGTGGGGGTGGGGACTGGCTCGAGAAGATACATGATAAGGGCAAGTCCATTACTCCCAATCTCTCTGGCCACGGGGTCTTTTCAACCTCGATATGCTCCTTCCTCTTAGATCAGTAATGCACACAGTTCATCTAGGCACACACCAATATCTGTTAATATTCCTGGTAAAGGGGGAACCAATTCCCCAGGATGGGCATGATTTTACCTCTCAGCCCAGCCAAAGTCCTCTTTTCCCCAAACCAACACTCCTTGGAATTGTTTTCCTCAGAGACTCTTCCTACATTTAGGTATGAGGGCTGGAACTCAGTGACACTTTGGACTGTGCAATGGGTTGGCTTTGCAGCCCAGTGCCAATGCCTGACATTTTATCAGTTAGGCTTGGGAGGGGCATGTACTGGGGTGGAAGCAGAATACCTGGGGCCCCTCTTGCCCAAAACATTATTAAGTCAGCCAGCTCTCAAGGCACTCTTGGGCTCAGTCATTACACTGGACATAGCAAGGGCAAGGTAATGCTGTCCCAGGCCATGGCATGAAGAGGGGTTAGGCTGCAGCAACCTGCCTGGGAAGCCCCCAGAATATGATATACACCATCTTGAGTTCCAAGATATAAAGCCGGGTTATAAGTTAAATAAACAGTAATAGCAGCAGCTGATGCCAAAAGGACTATCACACAGGAAACTGACTGACTGCCATATTTCATAGAGAAGTAGGTTGGAAGGGGCCTGTAAGACCATCGAGTCCAACTCCTGACCTATTTAAGGTCAGGAAGGGGTCCTTCCCTAGCCTACACTGCTTAGTGAACAGCCTTGTTATGTTTCTGCTTTCCCTCTGCAGTGTGCAGCTTGGTTCATGTATACAAGTTCCCTACAACATAGCCCTCTGCTCTCTGCTTGCACACAGTGGCCTGGACTGCACATCACGAAAGCTTGGACTGGATTGCTTTTTGCCCCGACTCTATGGTGCCCTGAGATTTGCCCTTTACCTGCTCCACAGCCTTCTTCACATTCTCCATGGTGTTGGCAGTGACCAAGGCATGAAGTGGCTCATCCTCACCAGGCAGCATCTGGCCATCTTTCCTTCCCACCTTTCCTTCTTTCACAGACCCTTTACCCCTGATCATAATCTTGGCGTTGCACTCCTTCTCAATGTTCTTCAGTGTGTTCCCTCTAGAAAGGGAGAAAATCCAAACCCAAGGGTTGAGGTCAGGCAGCCAATGCTCTGAAATTTGTCCTTGAAAGAGAAAGCACCTCCAATAGCCTGAAAACCCAAAAACTAGGAGCCACTTGACGTGATCATGAAGGTCGTGGGATGGCTGAGAAAATTCAGTGAGAAAAACTATATACCTAACAGTATTAATCTGTATTACATCTGTATCTGGCAAGAAGGCCAGGTCGCAAAACAAGTTCTAAGGGTCAGCCTTGTCTCAAAGTTAAGGCCTGAACTATTTTGGAAATGTTGCAGAAAGATGAGAATGTTTTGAGTATGCCCCACATCTACTGAGTTTACTGATAATAAAGTACTAAGCTGGGCATTTTGTCTGGTTACAGAGAGATGCTTGTGCTGAAGTAGTTCCTGCAACTCAAACACTGCACCCACCCACACCACTTCAGAACATTTTCTAAAACTTCCCACGACACAAGCGAATCATCCCCCGCCCCCCAATTCTTAACCAGCATGTTTTGCTGTCATCCAACCTCCACAGGAAAAACATACGTTCTTACCTGGGTCCGATCAGAAGCCCAACAAAGTTGATCTCAGGATATTCATCCTGTGGGATCATCACTTTGTCACTCACTCGAGTAGCAGGAGGTCTGGGAAGGATCAGATGGCAAGTATCAAGACCTGGTTGCCCCACCCCAAACAAACCTTTACTGAGCTCAGATCAGCAGCCTAGGGAATCCTTTGGCACCCGTGTGGTAGCACTGGTTAAGAGGAAGCCCTGCAGCAGGCTCCTGCCTCAGTACAGTACAGCCTCTGCAAAACTGATAAGGAAGCTGGTATGCCAGCTGCAGCCCTCCTTCAAAACATCAAGGCCTGGCCACAGTGATTCATGTGCTGATAACATTTAGACTATATTACTGCAATGTGCTCCATGTGCGGCTGCCTTTGAAGGCTGTTTTGGAAACTTCAAACGACTCAAAATTCAGAGGCAAGCCTGTTAACTAGCACAGATTACAGATAGCATATCCTGCCAATGCGTAAAGAGCTAAATTGCCTGCCAATCCATTTCCAGCACAATACTAACCACTGATCAGCCATTAAAGGTCCAAATAGCCTGGGTCCAAGGTAAAGCACGAGCCACTTAAAGATGGCTCTGAGAATTCTGAGGAATGGTGGGTGGCAATGTGGAGCACCTTTTCTTTGAGCCACTATCTTATCCACCTGTCCAGCAACTGTTGTAACTGTCTAAGCGACAGCTGGAACTAACTTTTTATTCTCTCCAGTAGCTTTTCATAGTGTTTGCTTTACTGCCATTTGCTAATCAAATGGCAGTAAAAAAAATAATCTTTTTTTTAGAAAAAAGAGTAGGTATGGTTTGTACTGGGTTTTAATTTTAAGGTTCTGAGTCTGACTGTGAGGCAGGATAGAACTATTTCCCATAAAATGAAGTGCTAGGTAACAGAGAAGACGAATCCCACCCGAACGTGTCTCCATCTTCCCGCTTACTTGTAATCAGCTGGTGGCTTGAAGTCTGGATTGAGCGCCACCATCTCTGTTATCAGGTTGTGTCTCTCTTCCTCCAGCTTCTTGCGCGTGCGGAACTCACGGGTGTTCAAACGCTTCCCCTCGCTATTGTAAATCGGTTCAGGGGAAGGAGACCTGCAGAGGAACAATTCCCAGTGATTCCTCATGCAGCTAAACCTTCAAGGCCACTTATTAAGTACAGGTTCCCCTCAACTCTAGTGCAATTTAGAAAAAAATTGGAGACCACAGGAAAGGAAGGCGTAAGCTCACTCACTCGCCCGTTAATGTCACATGGACAAAGCGGCTGTAGCAAACCACTGACTGCTACCAGGAGGAAAAAACTGGGGTGTTTTATTGGGGGAGGAGGGAGTGTAGAAAGGGGAGTGGGATACATAACACAGCCATGACAACAGCTCTGCCATGAGTGTGCCTGTTATTAAAAAAGGGGAGAGGGGCAGGGAAGATGGAGAAAGTTGATTCACACAGAGAACAAACTTTCCAACTTCATTATTCCATGGAGCCAAACATTTAGAAAGAACCCTGGCGCAGGAGGTAAATCAATAAAGAATTATTCAGGTTAACTCTGGATTTTTTTAACATCAGAAAAGCAACAAGACAGGTTAAACGTCTATAAAATTCTTTCTGGTAGTACAAATTAAATCTATTTCACTGACACCACATAGACGGGTCAAGGCTTCTGTCCTGGTTTTACCTCCACTTTGCTGGCTGCATCAAGGCCGACTGAACCTGTTTATTGTGTTTAAGAGTTAGAGAACTGGGGTGGGTACAAGCTGAACAAGCCCACCCTTATGCCATAGACTGGGCCTGTAAACCGCTAGAGACAGACCTGCTTTCTCCATGTGGTTTAGGTGCCCAGAAAGTAGAGGTTCTAACAAACAAAAATGTTATAACTAAAATTAAAAAAGAGTCAGTTTGATTTTACCACAGCTGCACTTGCGGTAAAAAAAGCCACACTCCTAGAATTCTGCTTATGTTTATGGATCTTTTTCCAAACATATTGAAATAAAAATTTAGAGTTAGCTGCAAGAAGGGAAGAGATATTGGTCATGTTATTAAAAAAAAATACATCCTTGAAGTAATCAGAAACCTGAACCCTGGGATTTTAGTTAAACAATCTTTCTTTCTAGCTGGTTAAAGGATTGATTAGAGCCAGTTGATCCCAATGTCTTCTCAGCCTGAAGGGAATCATCAACACAAGAATATGAAATAAAAAGGTCAGATTTGGTAAGGAGTGATCACGTCTAAACTACACCTCCATTTCTAGGACCTGAGAAGACCTAGCAGTCCCAAAGTAATATGAACAATTTCTCTCTCCCCCGGTCCACATTTACTAGCCAGTTTAAAATAAACTCATCCACTAACTTTAGTAGATCTTTTTCAAACACAAAGAGACACATCATTAATGTAGTGATTGGTTCCAAGATTAAACCTTAAGAAAAAGAGTTTCAAGCTGAATGTATTCTAATCATTTCATGCCTTCCACAGTAAGAGTTGCCCTTTTGCAAGTAAGTGAGACAATTCAATTTTACTGTATGTTAATGGTATCAGATTGTTTAACCAGTATGGTCTCATTCCAAGAAATGACTGTACAAATAAGCATCCTATGTATACAAGACAAAACAGTAATTGTAACTGTTGTTCTGCATTAAACTGTTGTTCTGCATTCCCCCTTGTTCTGCATTAAATATCTCATTCACCTGTTAAATTAAGACCAACTGTCCCAACTCACTCTTACCAAGCACAAGAGGAAAGCACACAAATCTATTCCCACCAAGAATGAGTTCGCCTATCAAGTTTAACCTAAAACCCCAGTATTATGGTTAAAGGAAAACACACAAAATGTGGTTTGTGAGGTAAATTAGGCAATTATCATGTCCCTAGAATTAAAAAGGCTTCCAAAACCACTGAAAGCCTCACCACATTTATTTACTGCCCAAATTATGATTTAGATGGGTTGAATTTAAGGAAAAAGGGAATTTCACTGTACTCCGCTTTCAAGAGCAAGAACTGGTTAACAAGTTGTGCATCAGGCTATAACACAACAACTCCCAGCTTATACCTTCTCATAAAGAATTAATGCTTAGAAGCCAATTTTTAAAAAAGAAAAACACACACGTTATTTTGTTGGATGACACTGAAGCCCAACAAAACCACAGGGGTCCAATTCTGCACACTTGCAGGTGCAGTATTGCTTGGGCTCCAAATCCCAAGATATTGGCCACTGCTGTGTAGTAGCTGCTACCAAAGAAACTTGTTAGTACCCATCTGTTTTTTTAAAAAAAAAAACATGCTCAGCCACCACTTGGAAGGTATTGCAAAATCAGCAGTCAGAAAAAGTTCCCAGGTTGCTCAGACTCAGCGACTGTGCTGAGGATTCCTCAGGGTGAACCTGCGAGAAAGACCTCTGGACACCTGCCCAAGACCAGCACCGCACATGTCAAAATTAGTTGGCCACCGTATTTTTCTCTCTCTTATGTCATTAACCTTAGGATGGCTTAGAAATCCCACACCAAGTATGGAAAGTTATCCCTTTCTGGTTTCACACCTTCCCTAACAGTTAAGTTCTCAGCTACCATCAGTCAATCAGACCACTGAAGACATTTCATTAGGAAGGAATTTCATTGAACTGACATTATGATGCCACCAAAAGTTTATTGAAAAAGGTAAAAAATGTTACTGTCAGCTGGTTAAAACTGTTTCCCAACCTGTCCTCAGGGTTAGGGGGGATGCCCAGGTCTCCTGTGCGCAGTTTACGAGTCAGGTCTTCTATCTGCAGTTGCACTGGAAGAAACCAGGTTAGGAAAGAAAAAAGGATGGAAAAAAAGACAATGTTACCAAAAAACATCTCAAATCTCAATATCAAAGCATGAAGAACTGGAGAATTTGCAAGGGACGCCTGATACATCAACATAAAATCAGGAGGTTCTACAATGTTATGTCAATCAAATATGTTCATCAGGAATCCAGAAAAGGCCCTCCTTAATTCTAGTAAGTCTTCAAAAATAATTATTCATCAGGAAGCAAAGCATTCATTTGAGAGTTAGCAAAGAAGTATCTAATCTTTGTGAGCTGGACTGAAAGATAATCATTCTGATTTGCTATAACTGGAAGTGGGCAGGGACTTCCAGCAGGAATGAGGGACACCATGAATTCTTCTTTTTAAACATCAGGACAGTCTAGCTTTGTTATGAGTGCATGGGCCAATCTGAGATGAGAATTCAAAATTGGGCTGTTTGAACCAGTTTAGCAGTAGTCGTCTTTCTTGAGATTGTGGATTATAAACCATGCTCCTATATAGATACTATAACCTTTTGCTTACTAACAAATACTAAACGTTGAAGTGCATCGTTATGTAAAACCTTAACATGCTTTAACTTGCTAGCTATCCAATACTGCACGCAGATACCGAATACCTAAAGGCAGTACTAACGGATGTCACACTTTTAGGAACTGGTTTTTAGACCCAGAATATAACATGACGACTCTGGTTCATCCAACAGAGTGCAAGATGGTTAGTGTTTACTCGGCTAGTGAAGAGTATAGAAAAGCACAGCAACAGCTGGCTTAGGAGGCATCCCCTAAGCTCCCTGCTCTGAAGTGGCTCAAAGTGCCACTGACAGACCACTCTGGGGAATATGGTTTGTGAACTGCAAGCCAAACCACTAAGCAAAGGTACACCTTCACCCATATTAATGAGAGACTTATCATACATGTAATAGAATATAGAAGATGCAGATAATCCAGGCCTTGATAAACCTTGGGAAAGCCCTGCTTCAGTACCCGGCCACACGGGAGTATGCACTGCTCCCCCCACCGCTACAATTCTATGAATCACAGAGAACTTGAGGGAGGTCTCTTATTTCACACTAGGAGCATTCAAGTGTGCAGGAGAGGGAGTTTTGGGAAGGCAACTCTCTGTGTTGCACTGAGCTTTGGAGCAAATACTAATACAAGAGACTTTAATCACTTCTATTTGACCCAAACTTCTATTTCACCTAGCATGATGGCACCTTTCCAATCCCTCTCCCCCAAGTTCTTTGGTGCATGCACAAAACTTGGAAGGAAAGGGTCAGTAATAAACCTACATAGTACTGCCTACTGATCTATGGCAAAATCAGGGAACCCCTGAAGCAACTGTTTAGCTAATATTGAGACCAACCTTGGGAAATATTATGAAGAGCTAAAATCCCTTACAACTGAGAAATTCCATAGGGATAAGAATGACTGGGGAAATAATAGGGTATACCATTGGGAGATACGGAAGTACATCCTTCCAGTATCCTATTATTTATTAACAATTAGTACATCTACTGAACTGAATACAACAAGTCCAATGAGGAGTCTGGAACTTCAGATAAGGATGGAGGACTACTGACAGAATGTAATAAGGGTTTATCTTCAATGTATTACACTGTTTTTGCTTTACTGATTGCTTCTTTTTGGTTGGTTTTAATATGATTTCTTAATCACCTTACAGATCCCTTTCAAGACTGAAAGGTGGGACTATAAGCATTTATATAAACGACAGAAAATGTGATTAGTTGTAGATTTGACCAGCCACAACTTTACAAATAAGATCAGTATTAAATGGGGGTTGAACTTTGTACACACATCCAGAATATAGCACATTCATACATGAGCTGAGCTTTTTACACTGATGAGGCACATTGAACTAGTGAATGCAGCTTCTACATTGATCAGATTATACATTTAATGAGGCAAATTCAACTCATTACTGTAGGTAATTTGTGGCAGGCCTATCATTCCAAAGCCACATTTGTCCCCATCAGTTCAAAACCAATTGGAAAATTGGTACTGAAGGATTTGAATCTAGAATAACTATTTTTTAGCCATTGGCACAACTCATCTAGTTAAGAATTGAAAATGATCAGATGCTTCCACCACTGCTGTTAAATGTGCAAACAAACGGGGCAGAAACATTACTGGACAGTAACAATTATTTTATTATGGAGGCAGACAGCTGCAGGATCAGTTGTATTATTTACTGGTGACCCACGAGACATATTACGAATGTCATTTGTGTCATTTGTCAATGAGGCTCTCAATCTGCTCTACACTGAAGTAGACAGCAGAATTCTTGGTAAATACATTTTCAAGAATTTAGATAGCCTGAAATTCTTAAGCCAGGTTTCCCCCGCGTCCAGGTCATGTTGAAGTGTCGGGTTCTATTTGAGAACCCCTCTCAAAGTACAGCTGTTTGTTATGGATTTTGTTCCCTCCCATCCTTCTTATATTAGGGACATGAAAAACATCTAACAAGCTTGGATCTCCACTAACTTCTTTGTAATGTTCCATCATCAGATGTAACTATATTTTGAAATGTCTCAGCAAACCAACTGCTTGTTGGAATCAAGAGAGATGACTTTAGAGAAGCTCACAATTATCTCCAGACACAGTTGGGAATTCTATCCATATCTTGCCCTTAGAGGAGTCCTGGGGTTTGGACTTTTAACGCTGTTCTTTCTTTATTGTGATTCTGCAATACTATGATTTTTGAAAATGATATTTCATCTCTCACATGAATGATATCAAGTGGTAAAATGCCCATTTACATAATATACTCTAATTTCACATATAAAGGTCTCTCAAGCCACCCCACCCCATTACCAATGTTCATGTACCTTTGCTTGGTAGTACTGTGGTTCAATGAGTCACACCTCTACCACTCCCATCCGTTTTTATCTAGTTTAGTTGTGGACTGCAAACCCCATCTTCCCCACTCGAGTTAGTTAAATAAATGGGGCACTCGTATCTTCGCATAGACTGAGAATTCTGACCTAATTCTATCCATTCACAGAACTGTTTCAGCTAGCTGAATCTGTTAGAACTGCTAATCCAATTATATATCAGATTTTTCTGTAAAAAAACATAAAACTGCATTTCTAAATGCAGTGTCTCAACATCAGGACTGCTTCCTTAATTCTAGCTTTTCAAACCAACCATTCTTGTCCCCACGTCAATTCCGCTGCCCATTCTATACAAACTAAATCTGCCAACTTATTTCTGTAAAACAGGGATGGGAACTTGTGGCCTGCCAGATGTTTTGGACTACAACTCCCAACAGTCCCAGCTAGCACAGCCAATGGTGAGCAATCATATCAGTTGTAGCCTAAAACATTTGGAGGGGACACAAGTTCCCCATCCCTGCTATAAGAGTATAGGTTCAGGACTAGGTAGTGTATCTTGGTTAAGCTGAGCCTGTGTAGAGGTAAGTTAAAAGACAATGTCAGAAATATAAAGAAAATGGTCCTTTCTGGAGCACAGTGCAGAGCTTGAGATAAGAGACCAGCTTTTCCAAATTGCATTAAGTGACACACCTTTTCAGTACAAAAGCTTTGCCTGAGTCAGACTATTCTGCACTGTATATACATTGACTTTTTAACCTTGAAAGGAATCTATTAACAAGCTGTAGAGCAGCAAAGCAGCTCTCAGTAGTGTTATGGATAGCTGAGTGTTATATATCAAAATTCTCAGAAATTTATGCACAAGAAAGGAGCTTATTTTGCAACCCTAATGAGATAAACAGGGTTTAAATGGCCTTGTGTTAAGAAAAACTTGCTTTATGTAAAAGGTAAGGACTGCACCTGATAATACAACATTAGAGCACCCTTAGTTCGAGCACTGATCAACATTCACAAATGAAAATAACATTCACACCACATTTCCCAATACAGGTAATATAAATGCTGTTCTCACTCTCATGTACAGTACAGTAACATCTGCCACTCCCCGGTTTTCACAGTTAACAGTTCCAACATCGTAATTCCCATGAACCAAGCAGTATCCCTTTCCCAGCAATTGTGTACATTGAGTGCAGAGTCCAAACCTAACCTAACAAAGCCCACCCACAAGTATTTGAAGATTTCCAAAATCAGAAGTTAGGAGACTTTCCCTTGTTTTGAGTGGCATCAACAGTCTTCACCACCTTGGAGGCTCAATTTTAGCTTTCAAGAATTAGCATAGCAACATAAGAGAAAGTCAAAAGGGAACCATGGTTAGGTTAGTTTATAATATTCCACTGTGAAAGAGGTACTTGCTTCTAAACAATACAGCTTGAAAAGGGACTCTTAGTGTTCTCCACTAGCATAGTCTGTGGAGCTAAAAAGAGACCCTGCTGATTATAGAGTTTAACTGCCAATTAAGTGAATGTCAGCAAGTTTCAATTCCCCATCACTTATAAGGACTTTAGCACTTCTACTTTGCCTGTGGAGGACACTGTTCAGGCAATCAGGACAGGGAGCTGGGATGGAGCACAATTCACTCTAAGCAGAAACATGATCATCTATTCAAGTAACAAAAACAAGGTCACAATAACCAGAGTCTTTGAAAACACACATTGAAAACACCTCAGACACACAACAGCCAAAAACCTGGATCAGTACTGACATGAACACATGAAAGAACAGAACCAGCATTTACCTATATAAGCCCTCTCTTGTTCACGAGTAAGCCCAGGAGGGATAACTGTGGGCATTCCAGGGATGACGGTCTTCTGGTCCATGGCGTCCTGGTTCCATCTGCTCCTCTTCCTCTTTTTATTAGGGTAATCTGCGGACACATTATGCTTCTTTATAGGAACAGTTAATACATGACAATGTTCAATTTGCACTTTGGTTCTCTGACAAAATTAGCGCTGCCCAAATACCTAACATAGGCACATTTCATATTCACAGCTTCCACCCCTCTCCCCAATAGGGATTTCTCTTACAAGTTCATATAGCGCTTTTAGTAGTATTACTCCATTAAGCAGCCATTACTTAAGGGGGGGCGCTACTCCTCCACGAAGTACTTTATTCTAAAAACCTGCTTAAAGATTCAAATCTCCCTGGCAGAGCAAGAACATTCCCCTGTTGGTTGAGATTCTTATGACATCAGCCAGCAGTGCTGATGGAGCTGGACCTCTGAGATGAAGTCCAGGAGCCGCTCAAATGGCCACCCAGAGAGCAACAGGTGATGGGGCCCAGCAAGGCCGCCGTCGCCGCCACCTTTCTTGTTATTTTAAAAAACATTGTGTAGCTAGGGGACAGCCAGCCAGACATGTCCTGGTTACAACATTTTTACTTTAAAAAATTATTATCCTTTAAACAGATTTTTACTTTAAAAATACATTATCCACACACCCCTCAAATCACCGTCATATATATAGCATGCCAGTATAGGGGGAAACTTTTTCTCTCTCCCTTTTAAAAAAAGAAGTGACTGCAGAGAACAGAGGGGGAGAAAACAGTGCTGGGACAGTGTTACCCGTTTGGTCTTAATTTATTGAACCAATGTTTATGAATCACTCACATTAAAAAGACATTTGTAAGCATTATACAAGCAATACAGTATAAAACCATAATAAAGTACCGTATGAAATGTAGGAGAGCTGGTGGCCCAGATTAGATTACTGCAAGGCACTCTATGCGGGACTGACTTTGAAAATGGTTCAGCAATCGCAGCTTGTGTAAAATATGGTGGCCAGACTGATAATGTGAATCAGAAGGTCTGAACATGTAACACTGATTCAGGCCTGCTTGCACTGCCTACCTATACGTTTCTAAGCCCAATTCAAGGTGCTGGTTTTAACCTATAAATCTGTATGTGGCTCTGGATCGCAATTCCTGACAGAGCACCTCTTCCAGTATGAACCTATCCATATACCACAATCAACATCTGAGACCCTCCTCTGAATCTTTCCTCCAAGGGAAGTCTAGAGGACAGCAACATGGGAGAGGGCCTTTTTGGTGGTGACCCCAGTTATGGAATAATCTCCCCACCTGTCTGCCTGGTGCCAACGTTGTCATCTTTTCTACGTTAAGTTCTTTCCTCTATTCGCAGGCATTTGATGGAGTATGGTGGACTCTTTAGAGCATCAGTAGAATTGTTTATGGTTGTCATTGATGTTTTAATTGTTTTATGGGGTGGAAATATTATAGTGGGTAACTGTTTTTAGTTGTTTTAATTTTGTTATAAGTCACCTTGAGTCTTTTTTGAGAAATGTGTCTAAGAAATATTATTATTATTATTATTATTAATGAGAAGGAAGGAGGGAAATAGGCACAATCTACCTGAAACACATAAGTTAAACCATTTGAGTGTAATGGCTTCCCTTTGTTTTTAAGGCATTTCACCTTTGGAGGGCAGATATCACCGACCCTGACAGAAGGCCTTCTCAGGGCTAAAGACAAAAAGAGCGGGAGTCGCTGACCACCCACTGTCCATTTCTCCTCCCTTTTCCAGATAGTCACTCCTTTTTAGAAGGGGGAAACAAACAACATACTATGCATAAAAATAAAATTGGAGGATAAGCATTTTATGTTATTTGTATCAACACTGAATGGTCCTGACACACAAACAACACGGATACGTCAATGAACAATATTTCTCTTCTAACTGCATCTACCCATGCACTGTCACTTCTTTTCAACAGGAACAAATAATTTGTCTGGTGTACTTTGTTGTGGAACAATGGTACTATGCACCATCTGCGCCTTCTGGATTTTGCAAAATCATGGTTATTTTATTACAGAAAATGTCGCTTTCCATGTTCAGCAACCGTGCCTCAAAGAAAGATAGGGACCTGTGATGTAGCAGCATGGCCACCATGGCTGCTGCTTGTTATGGGGGGCCAAATTGGCACTCCCAGCTTTGATTTCAGCTGTGTACCAGCTGATTTCAGCAACAAAAAATCCCACGTCAATTATAATCAATTTTTGGAGGGAACTATACATTTTAGAAGTAATTCCTGTTCCTCATTACAAGCTCCCAATGGATGTATGGACAACTGGGGTCTCTCACAACCAGCTCTTTAGTGCCTCTGAGTTTTAATTTCATTTCGCTTTTAGATATGCTGTGTGTCCATGGCAAACCATTTCTTCTTTTTATAACTTTGATTTTATGGTGCAGATGAAGTGAATTACTCTTATTGGAAGCACCATAAAAACAACCAAAATCACAAAACTTTTCAAATGTAATACTTGTTCCAAAGTTAAACTGTGAAAACAAATATTCCTGGAGAAACTCAACCGGTGAGAACAGAGAAGGAATTTGTTGGCAAGAAAATGTTTCCTAGTTTCAAAGGACTACAGAAACCCCTCAAAAGAGGAAGAGCACATTGCTCCAAAGCATAAATATAAAACAACTGTTCACTGGCTCCAGCGTAGTGATTTTTCCCCCAATTCACGCATCAGCTTCCCCAACCTGGTGCCCTTGATGTTTTGGAGTGCAGCTCCTATCACATTTGACCACTGGCAATGCTGGCTGGGGCTGATGGGAGTTGTAGTTCAAAAATATCTAGCAGGTGCCAGGTTGGGAAAGGCTGCACTAGAATATCACTGTTCTAGTGAAGCGGGGCACAACCTGTGGCCCACATGTGGCCCTTGGCCACTCAAAGTGTGGCCTGTGACAGCTGGTCAGATGGCCAGGTGGGGGGTAGGGGCAATGATGTTTTCCACCTGCTAGTAGCAGCACAGAATCGGCGATCTCCCTGGAGAGGCAAACACCCCAGCAACCTTGAAATTGCTGGACAAGGCTTTAGCTTCTCCCAACCCAAGCGATTCTAGTTCTCAGCAGGCAGGCAATATTTAAACGTCCCTATCTCTGTGCATTCTGAAATGTGTGTGTGTGTGAGTGTGGGGGAGCGTGCATGTATATGTGAGGGGGGAGCATGTGTGCATGCACACACATGTAGCCCCTGGCCCTTCATCCAACACCCCTGTTCTAATGGCATCAGCATCTATCTAGGGGCACCTCTCTAGTCATCATTGGGTAACATGGCTGCCTGTTAATTTCACCAAATATGCTAGCAGGTATTTTAATTTATTTGTTTAACCCCGTTTACATGACAACTTCTCCAAGTGTAACATATAGTTCGTAAAACTACTTACTTACGAGACATTTTGTAATATTGCAAAATTTATTATTTATCTTGGAGAACATGAAAATGCACACAATTCCCTTAAAAATAAGATGAGGAAGAAAAGTAACAAAGGCAAGAGACCAACCTCATAATCTATTTCCACTTACATTTCATCTTTTTTAATAATCCTACAGCTACACCTCCATTTTGACCATCCATGCCCACAAGAAAACAGGCCTCAGTTCTTCCAGTGGCACTAAAATCTGCCTATTGCTTACCTAAAGGTCTACTTCTGAAATCATTCTTCCCAATGATTTCTCCATCATAACACTCTTGCCCAAATACCTTTTAGTTTTTCCTCTCCCTTCTGTAAGGAGGCCTAGCACCCTCTTTTGGGTTAGGACGTTATATGCTTTTGTAACCCTTTGCATCTCAAAGGCGAAAACGTAGCACCAAAAAAAATGGGAGGGGGAATATTTTTACTTTTGTGTATAGGACATGTGAGTCCCAGATTCAAATCCCCTCTTGGCCATGAAGCTTACTGGCTGACCTTGGGCTAGTTGCTCTATCTCAACCAAACGTAGCTCAGAGGTCTGTTGTGACAATGAAACTGAGGGGGAACTATGTATAATGCCTCAAACTCCTTGGGTGTATGGCAGACAATAAACTTAATGCAGATGAAAAGTTTCAGCATTTTATTCTCCGTCCTTTATTTCTCTGTTATTCTGACACACATTTCTTCCCTAGTTCCCTCGGTTTAATAACAAATTTACCTGAACTATGTTTTATTTTTTTAAAGGAGATAAGAATCAAATAATTAAAGTTTAACTTGTCATTTTTTGGCTTCGCTAACCCATCAAAATTATTTCGATTATACTTTGTCCTTTGACATGTATCTAACTCTTTACAGTTTAAACAATTTCTGAAGTTTTGTTATACATTTCTAGTTGTTGCATGCATTCATCTAATTTGTTCATTATGGGACACTATTGTCCTGTATAGTTGTTGCATAAAAGAAAAATCCTTAAAATAAGCAGTATCACTGTATTTTGCAGTTTTAGTTTGTTCGTGAACTGCCCAGAAATCTTTAGCTAATGGGAAGTATAAAAATGTAATAAATTTAAAAAAATTAAAATATAGCAGCAGCATAGAACAACCCTGCGGCACATAAAATACTGACATGAGATATCGATCATCTCTTTTAAATAGTGTATAGATCAGGAGTGGGCAGATGGTAGACCTGGACCTACTGGTAGATTACATTTCTGGCCCATATGTGCCTGCCTGGACCTTAAGATCATCGTCAGCGGCCCTTCTCCGTGAGCCCCTGCCAAAGGAAGTGAGGCGGGTGGCTACTAGGAGGAGGGCTTTTTCTGCTGTGGCATCCCGGCTCTGGAATGAGCTCCCTAGTGAGGTTCGCCTGGCATCTACATTGTATTCCTTTCGGCGCCAGGTGAAGACCTTTTTATTTTCCCAGGCATTTTAGCTTTCTAAATTTTTATCTTTGCTGTTTTAAATCTGTTTTTTAAACTCCTGCACTGCTGCTAAGTTTTATTGTGGTTGTATTGTTATATTGTGGTTTTAATGTTCTATATATTTTAAATTGTTTTATTGTGTGTTGTTTGGTTTTAATTTTTGTGAACCCCCCAGAGAGCTTCGGCTACTGGGCTGTATAGAAATGAAATGAAATAAATAAATAAGTAAGTTTTCCCTCGAAGGAGCCCAAGGTAGATCTTGGGGCTCCTGCTGGTAGATCTCTTGAGTGATTTATGGTAGCTCAGTAATGATTTATGCCCCTTCATGGATCACTGCCTTGTTGTGGCGAAGGGGCTTGCGTAACTCAGTGAAGCCATAAGCTATGCCGTGCAGGGCCACCCAAGATGGACAGGTCATGGCAGAGAGTTCTGACAAAATGTGGTCCACTGGAGAAGGAAATGGCAACCCACTCCAGTATTCTTGCCAAGAAAACCCCATGGAACGTATCACAAGGCTAAAAGATATGACACCGGAAGATGAGCCCCTCAGGTCAGAAGGTGTCCAATATACTACTGGGGAAGAGCAGAGGGTATTTCCAAGTAGCGCCAGAAAGAGTGAAGCAGCTGGGCCAAAGCTGAAAGGACGCTCAGCTGTGGATGTGTCTGGTGGTGAAAAGAAAGTCCGATGCTGTAAAGAACAATATTGTTTAGGAACCTGGAATGTCAGATCAATGAATCAAGGTAAGCTGGAGGTGGTCAAACATGAGATGGCAAGATTGAACATTGACATCTTGGGAATCAGCGAACTAAAATGGACAGGCATGGGCGAATTTAATTCAGGTGACCATCATATCTACTACTGTGGGCAAGAATCCCTTACTATAAGGAAGGCTGAGCGCTGAAGAATTGATGCTTTCGAACTGTGGTGCTGGAGAAGACTCTTACGAGTCCCCTGGACTGCAAGGAGGTCAAATCAGTCCATCCTAAAGGAAATCAACCCTGAGTGCTCATTGGAAGGACAGATACTGAAGCTGAAGCTCCAATATTTTGGCTACCTAATGCGAAGAGAAAACTCTCTGGAAAAGACCCTGATGCTGGGAAAGACTGAAGGCAAAAGGAGAAGGGGACGGCAGAGGATGAGATGGCTAGATAGCATCACCGATGCAATGAATATGAACTTGAGCACACTCCGGGAGAAAGCGCAGGACAGGAAGGCCTGGTGTGCTATGGTCCATGGGGTCACGAAGAGTCGGACATGACTGAATGACTGAACAACAACAACAAATGATTTATGACTCCCCAGTTTTTAAAACATTAGCAACTAATGACCACCTCAAATTATACTGTTGAAATAAGAAAAGCTTGGGGTAACCTGGACTGGTTCTGTCTGTAGAAAGATCATGAGCTCCATTCAGTTCTGGTGCTCAAAACCTAATTCCTGGGCTCAGAATTCTTTAATTCTACGTGCCTGTTTTCTGTGCTAGGATGCGGGTTGTGGATCTTGAGGTTCTATTAAAAACAAAGCCTAAGTCCACCCAGCCCTGCTACAGACCATGCACCTGCAAAGGGAGCAGGGTGTGCGGTCAAACTTTAACTGCTATTTATTTGTTGCATTTATGTCCAACTTTTTTTCCACGATTAGGACAGTCCACGCTGGACTAAGAGAATGGATCTTATGATTTTGTGAAGCAGTTTTGCATTACCATTATTAATATTACTCTGCCAGCATGGGGTATACCAACTGGTGCCCACTTGGGTTCATGGGCCAGAGAGTGGCTCACCAGGGGCAGAATCCTCAGTAGCCCAGCCCACAAAAAGGGAGAACTGAGGCACGTGAGCTTTAAGATCATGAGTTCAAAGCCAGAGTGGTGTAGCGATTAGAGCGTTGGACTGGAATCAGGACATCTGGGTTCTAGTCCCCACTCGGCCTTTCTATATATAAAATTAATTTCATTTCTATACTTCACCATAGCAGTTATTATTACTGACACTCTCTGGGCAGTCTGAGTTTACAAAGCTCAGAGTGGCTTTGGGCCAGTCACTGACTCTCAGCCTAACCTACCTCACAGGACTGTTGTGATGATAAAATGGAGAGGATCACGTACGCTGCCCTGGGCTCCTTGGAAGAAGAACATGCAAGTGCACGGTCCGTCGGAGGGCCAGGCGGGCTTCAGGCTTGCAGGACCTGCTTTGTTTTTTTAATACAACCTCGAGATCCGCAACCCGGAAGACAGGCAGGTGGAATTAAAGAATTCTGAGCCCAGGAATTACATTTCGAGCGCCAGGACTGAACAGAGCCCGCAGTCCTTCTACAGACAATCCCAGTCCCGGTTACCCCGACCTTTTCCTTATTTCAGCAGTATAATTTGAGTGCGTGCTGGGGGGGGTGGGGGAGAAGAGCAAATTCAGTAGTCGCTAACATTGCTTTAAAACCCGGGGGGTCCGAAATTATTACCTAGCTACCATACGTCACTCCGGGATCTACCAGAAGGGAGCCCTCAAGATCTCTACCTCGGGCTGTTTGGAGGGGAAAAGGTGGGACGCGAATGCAGTGATACACTAAGGGTGCAATCCTATGCACGTTTAGACGGAGAAAAGGCCTACAACTCCCAGCACTCCCCAGCCAGCTCCGCTGGCTGGGGAGTGCTGGGAGTTGTAGGCCTTTTCTCCGTCTAAACGTGCATAGGATTGCACCCTGATACATTAATACATGTAGGAAGCAATACATGCAAGGGCCAATTAATACGCGCAACCATCAATACATGCAATTAACGCGCGCTATGGGCAATTAATAAACGCAATCCTAATGAGCGGCCCCCCTCCAGCGCCGCCCGCCCGCCCACTTGCCTTGGTTGCCGGCCCCGGCCTGGCCGCCCTCCTCCTGCTGCTGGTGGAGGTGGAGATGCTGGGCCGGCGGCGGCGGCGGCTCGTGGCCCAGCGGCTGCTGCGGCGGCGGCGGCGAGGGGAAGCGGTACTGGCCGTACGGGGCCTGCGGCTGCGGCTGCTGGGCCGGGGGCGGCGGCGGCGGCTGCTGCGGCGGCGGCTGCGGCTGCTGGGGCGGCGGCGGCGGCGGCGGCGGCGGCGGCGGGGGCGGCGGCGGCAGCGCGGCGAAGGGGAAGGCGGCGGCCGCCATGAGGCTGGGGATGGCGGGCTGCGGCTGGGCCTGCGCGGGGCCCGGCGGCGGCGGCGGCGGCGGCCCCTGCATCACCAGCCCCGGGGGAGGCAGCGGGTAGCCGGCCTTGCCCGGCGGCGGGGGCGGGTGGAGCTTCCCCAGCGGCGTCGCGTTCGCTCCAGTCGCCATAGACGAGAGACAAGAAACGCTCGATGGCGGCGGCGGCGGCGGTTTCGCGAACCTTCCACGCCGAAGCCTTCCCTCACAAAGGCGTCCGCGCGCGATTGGCCGCGCCGCGCGTCCGTCACGCGTCCGCGCGCCCTCCCATTGGGCAGGCGCCGCGTCCGCAGGATGGAGGTCGCCCGGGAAGGCGGGATGGGGGCCTATCGGGCCTATCCGTGGCCGCTCAGGCGGGAAGCGCGTCACCGCGGACGCGGATTGGTTACGAGACACGGTGGGCGGGAGAAGAGAGAGATGGCGAGGCGAGGCGGAGGGCGGGCTCCCGCACAGGAGCGTAGAGCTCTGGTTGGTTACGTTCGATGGCTTTCACAAAGCACGGCCTATCCCCTCAGGCTCCTCCGATTTCTGCGTGTGGGGAAGATGTTAAGAGGCTCGCAGCGCAGTACGTACGACAGGAGTGACGTCAATGAAATGTCTCGCTACCATTGGGTGACAGATTAGGCGGGGGGAAAGGAAGGGGGACGAGACCTTTGATTGGCGAGGAGCTGAAGTGGCCCTCTCACGCCGTTCTTTTTCCAACGGGCCGGTGGAGCGAAGAGATTGATGGGAGTTACAACCTGCAAAGGCTTCTGGGAGTTTGCCATTTAGGCCTAGGGCCTAGCACATGGACAAGAAGTCCCAGAATCCCCCACCCTGCTGGGAGTTGTAGTCTGACACTTCTGGAGAACACCAGTTTGGGGAAGGCTCCCAGGTTAAAATGTCCCCAGTCATGAAGGTGTCAGAAGGTGTCTTTGGCCAATCACACACACACACACACACACACTTTCAACCCAACCTACCTCACAGGGTTGTTGTGAGGACAAAATGAACACCACCTTAAATAAATTTTATGTTCTGCCCCTATTCAAGCTTTCCCAGTGGTCTGGCCAAGGTGAACGTGACATACATACATACAGTGTGTGTGTCTGTGTGTCTGTGTGTATGTAAGTTGTATCAGCATTAATGGTACAGCGGAAACAAAATTTCTCTGAAGGTATTTTTCAAAGAACATTTCTGAGATTTTTCATTTTCTCACAGCTCTCCCCACTCCAGAAAAAGGCTACCTGGCAGAACTTCCTCTGAATGTTCTTCACTATTTTTAAATATATATATTTTTGCCACCATTTTCCTTCCACAATAGCCCAGCATGACGCTAGTTCTGGAGCCCTGTGCAGGATGCAAAATGGTTGCGAGGCTGCCAAGGCAGTTACTGCTGTTGCCAATTGCAGCAAAAAAAAAAGGGGGGGGGGATTTTAGGAAAAAAGAAAGAAGCTGTGATGCTGCCAGTTCTAAGGGAGAGATCCACCCCTGAGAAACTCTGGGAGAATTCTTCCTCCTCCTGGAGAAATTCAGTGAAATAGTCCCTCAATTCCTCTGTCCACAAATAGGGTGGAACATTTCAAGATGCTATTTGCACACTTGATTTCAGAAAGGTTTAATTTGGCATATCTATCCTCCAAGCAACTTCTAGACCAAACTAGGAACATAGGAAGCTGCCTTATACTGAGTCAGACCCTTGGACCATCTAGCCCAGTATTACTGGCAGCAGCGGCTCTCCAGGTTTTCAGGCAGGATTCTTCCCCAGCATTTCCTGGAAATGCTGGGGATCAAACCTGGGACCTTCTACATGCAAAGCAGGAGCTCTAACGCTGAGCTACAGTCCCTGTCACAGTATTTGAGCTGTAAGAACCTTTTATTCTTCTTCCTACTGCTGGTATAATTTAGCTGATCTCCAGTGTTATTTTTAATCTTTAACGGCCAGATCTTGGATTTTATCCGTTTCCTCTTTTTTCTCCCTCTTCCTCTTTTTTCTCCTTTTTTCTATTTCCTGTTGCTATTGTTGGTGTATTGGCTTTTAAAGAACTTTAGCCGCTTTGGACATAAATTAAATAGATACATCTGGACAGCAGGAACATGACGCATTCTTTACTCCACCATCATCTCAGTCCCCATTACCGTACTTTTACATGACTTCAGGAGTTGAAATTTCGTACAGATGTAGGCTGGCATACCCAGATTTCTAGCAAAGACTTATAGCGAGCACTCAAAAGGAGAAAAAAATTACTGCACAGTAATGGCCATTTGTGGACGGAACAGAATATTTAGCTATAGGAATTTAGTTGCCTCTCTTGAATTTCAGGGAAGGGACCTTTGAAGTAGAGCCAAGCCCTTGCATTAATGCTCACTGAGGTTATAGTGCCAAGATTAAAATTAAAGTACTTTCATACCACCTGCAAATCTGAAATTTGATGCCCGTATAGGCGCAAATATTTTATACGATGCACATGTAAGATGGAGAGGAGGAGGAGGTGGTACACTGCCTTGGGCGTCTCGGAGGAAAAGCGGGATATAAATGTAACAAATAAATTGCTCAGAGGTAGCGAGCCCACATTTTGCATGCAGAAAGTCCCAAGTGCAATGCATGACAGCTCCAGGTAGGGCTGGAAAAGACTCTTATCTGAAACCCTGGACAACTGCCGGTACTCAGTGACCCGGTTTGCACAATCACCACATCCCACCATGGCTTGTTTAAGCCACACTGGGCTGCACTGCATTCTGGGCGGGCTGTGAATATTCAAGCTGTGGCAGCAACTTGTCGTGTCATCTGTACCCGGGCGGCAGGGGTTGTACACAGGTTAAAGAACTCTTGCATAACCTAGAACAGGCCATGGCGTTGATTGTGAGAACCAGCCCAGTATAAACGAGCAATGGGGGCTTTGAGTCCGTGGGTGTTCCCATCTGGCCTGCCAACTTCTCCACAAGACCCTCCCCTTCCCTGCCCAGGCAGGGATGAGATTTTCCTTACCTCCCCGCTGCCCCACCCCAACCCACTGCATTTAGGGTTTTTAAAAGCCTTCATTGGGAGCGATTTAACAAACTGCAGCACCGTGGGGGGGGGGGGTATTTGGGGATGCTGCTGCTGGGGAGAGAAGGGCTAACTCTCCCCTCCCCAACAGTGCAACCCCTTCAAAAAATCCCCCCTCCCCACATTGCAATCAGGTTTTTTTTTAAAAAAAACCCTCCATGGTACCTTTTAAAAAACCTAACTGGTTAAAAGACAATGGTGCCTTTTAAAAAACCTAATTGCCAGCAGGGAGGGCCATTTTCAGGAACTGTGTATGGGTCTTGGCAATCACATGGGTCCACCTACTGTAGGGAGGTGCTACCCTCTTGTGCTTTCCCTGCTCCTGGTGTAGACCATGAGTTAGATGAACAAAAGGTATAAAGCAGCTTCCTATGTTCCTATCCCACTTACTAGCTAGACCTGAAAATGGTATTGTGCATATCTTCCTTTAGGACAAGGGTGAGGTTCCCCAGATGGCCATTCTCCCTTCCCCTGGCTCCGCCTCCTTCCCCTGGGCCCGCCCTCTTCCCCCCAACCAGCAATCTTTTGGTGGTTTCCTGGCTTTTGTGACATTTTCCCCCCATTCTAAAAGGCTGAAATGCCTCTCCTAAGGCTTAGAGAGTGGCAGGAAGAGCATTAAGCTGCAACAGGCTGCTATTTTTATATTTTGGCCCTGCCTCTTTTGCCCTTGGCCCTGCCCACCTTTGGAATGTGGCCCTCGAGAGCTTCCCCAAAATAGAATTCAGCCCTCGAGTTGAAAAAGCTTCCCCACCCCTGCTTTAGGACAAAGGATTTGAACTGTACAACAACCCTTTTGGGGGTATTTCTATACTAGCTGGAAAAACCCTGAAATTCGTTACATACACACATAGTTGTGACTGCCTGAATATCAGCGTAGTCTGAAAAATTGACGTTTTCATGTTCAAGAGCAATGAATGTTACCTAAGGCAGGCCAGCACCCCTACGCAGAAAAAGCAAGGTCCCATAAAGTGATCTTTAGGTATTCAGTGCACTTAAAAAAGGATATTGTACAGCTGGAAAAGGTGCAGAAGAGGACAATTAAAATTATCAAGGGGCTGGAGCAACTCCCCTATAAGGAAAGGTTACAACATCTGGGACTGTTTCGCTCAGAAAAAAGTAAGGGGAGACATGATAGAGGTGTATGAAATTATGCATAGTGTAGAGAAAGTGGAGAGGGAGACATTTTTCTCGCTCTCTCCTAATACCAGAACCCAATGGGGTCATCCCATGAAGTTGATTGGTGGGAGATTCAGGACAGAGAAAAGGAAAGACGTCTCCACACAGCACAGAGTTAAATGATGGAATTCACTTCCGCAAGATGTTGTGATGGCCACCGCTTTGGATGGCTTTAAAAAGGGACTGGACAAATTCCTGGAGAAGGCTATCAGTGGCTACTAGTTTTGATGGCTACATGCTACTCCCAGGATCAGAGGCAGCATGCCTATGTACACCAGTTGCTGGGGAAGGTGCTATTGCACACAAGTCCTATTTGTGGGTTTCCTGCGGGCACCTGGCTGGCCACTGTGTGAACCAAATGATAAACTAGATGGAGCCCTGATCTGATCCAGCAGGGCTCTTCATTCTGCATTATACTGTATGTTGATTTTCAACTGTTCCTTCTCACACTCTTGGAATGGGGCGGGGGCACGCTCTCTGGCATCAACCAGCAACATGTACCTTTACTTGCAGAATACAAGCTGTGTTTACTAGTATACCTGGCTCTTATTAATTTTCTAAATTAAGATGCAGTTGAACATATCCCCTGCATTCTCATCTGACCCCCGTTTTAGTCTTCCTGGCTTCTTAGCCACTTAACAAGAAGCATCCTCACCAGAAGCACAGTAGAAACTGAAACAAAGACAATTCTTGCTATTTCAACAGAACTGCTTTGCACAAACCTTCACCCAGCCCTCAACCCCCCAGGAGAACCCCCTGATTCATTAAGCAAAAAAAGGCAAATCCATTCCGCGGGGGAGTAAAATACCACAATATAATATCAATCTCTATGTTAAATAGCCATTTTTCTTTTCAAGTTTGGTTTTCTCAGGACAATAAAATTCCAGCTTTAGCCATTAAAACCCACAGAGAAATTATTAGCAGCCTTCTGGGGAAGGGACATTCTCGGCCTCTGAGCTAAAGCGGGGTTGTGGTTGGAGCTCTGACCATCCAAGGCTGAGATTCCGACTGGGAGTCTGTTCGGGGCTCCTATGCCCCCTGCCCCAACTACCCCACACCCCAAATCTCAAACCCTGGAAGCGGCTTGCACAGCCTCCACTCGCGCTCTCCGAGCCAAACGCGAGACGCAGGCCGTCTTTGTCCTCCGAATCAGCCAGCCCGACAGTAGCACAGGACAGTCCTATCAGTCCTATCATTCAGCCAACACAGCTGGCAAAGCACAGCTTGTAGCCTACCTGCCAGGTATGGTAGCCCAGCAGGGACTCAATAAGCCTGCCGTAGGGTAAAAAACGGAGCCAGCGCCAAGGGCGTGCACGGTCAGGCACCTGTTGTGGGCCCACATTCCGGCAGGGCTCTCTTCTTCCCCATAGCAACGTAATTGCCCATCTGCTTCTCACTCTGGCTCAGACAACGGTGGTGCTGGTGGTGAGGAGGAGGAGAAGATGCTTACTCACTCCTTGGCTCCCTGCCTACCAAACAAGCAAGTGGTGGCCATGATGAGGAAGAGGAGGAGGACCTGGTGTCAGTGGCAGTGAGAAGGTAGGCTCATTGAGGGAGGGGGCCCACTGAGGGGGCCTTGCCCAAGGGACCCCCAAAACCTACAGCTGGCCCTGGTAAAAGGCTATGCTACTAAAGGGCCCTAAACCAGGCACTATGTTAAATGTCTGCGTACGTTTAAAGGCGCTTGGCTTTACCTTAAAAATGTTCAGGATTGGGGCCGGCAGTTAATTCCTCCCACCGCAGCAATCACAATTTTAAAATTGTCATCCATACTACCCACTGAAACTGCTCTTTGGCTTTGAAGAGAAAGATGCTATTGACGCCCCTTCCCGGCAATTTTTACCAGGTCCACAACATAATGGGGAAGGATTAAAAAAACAACAACCCTCCTTGCATACCACGGTCCCAATCCTGAGAGGGCCTCCTTTGTGGCTGCTATTTGAAAAACAAACAAAACACATTGCATGTAACATTCTTTCTCCTTAAAAAACACACACACACACCATCGCTAAATGCAAGCATGCATTTAACGTTTCATCTAGTTTGGCTCAAATTGTAAACTATCTCAAAGTCGGTTTAACTCTCTTCTCAAGGAGCCGGGGACTTAACAGTTTTGCAAAGGTGCTGATAACACTTCCGTTAAGAACTCCGTTACTCCTTTTTTATGACAGAGTAACCGTCTTGGGAAAGTGGTCTCAAGCATACACTTGCACCTGGTTTCTCGAACCAACTTGCTCTTTTTGGTGTTGAGCACAGGGATCAAGCTATCCACCCACCGTCTCCCCACAAGTCTGCCCATCTAGTTGCTCAACGAACACTTTGCTCACCCACGCCCGATCTCATCTGATCTCGGAAGCTAAGCAGGGTCAGCCCGGGTTAGTACTTGGATGGGAGACCGTCTGGGAATCAGGCTTCCTGCACTGAGCAGGGGGTTGGACTCGAGGGTCTTGTAGGCCCCTTCCCACCCTATGATTCTGTGATTCCCGCCCCTGACACACGGAGCCAAACACTCACAGACATTCCAGCCGCAGTCACCCAATTCTGCCCATCATGGGCATGGCCAATTTTTTCCACTCAAGTTGTCCAGCTACAAAATAAAACTCTGTCCCTGGACCCTGTTCATGGGAGACAGGCCAGAATCTCAAAAGTGCCCTGAAAGACGTTTAAATTAAAGCTCAGGTGCTAAGGAAAGAGCGTCCGTTTTGCACCCCGGTAAACGATTGTCTTCACACTGGCATCTCTGCCGGACATGGCGCCCATGCGATGTGGGTGACTACTAAGGAATAAGAGGAGGAGGAGGAGGAGGAAAGGGAACAAGGGAAGCATTCAAGCAGGCACAAAGTGTCAGCCAGGAAAGACGGCAAATTCTTCCAGCTGGCTTGTGGTCAAATTATTGCAAAAGTATCTCAGGAGATGCTGGCCCAGATGAGGGAGAAAGCATCCCTCCCATCCTGGCGCACAGCAACATCTCAGGAAGACTAGAATGATGGATGAAGGACGTTTCTGGAGCCCAACCCATGTTATGTCCAGTGCATGCGGGAGCAGTAAAGGGAGAACTGTACCCCGTTTACACACGTGTGCACCCTCCCATTTCAGTCAGCTTTCATCAGCTACAGGCAGGCACAGATCATGGCCAGCCCGCTGTCTCCAGCAACGGTCCACCACAAGGCTGGGCAGGTCCAGAAGGCGCTCAGTAGCTGTTCTCATGACCTGTCAGGATGTAGAGGTTGCTCTGTGCGGCGGGGTTATCCGTGGGCGTGCTCTCCAGGATGATGTCTCTGGCGAGGAGGAGAAAGAGGGAGCGAGAACAGTGAGTGGAACATTAAAAAGGAGCTACCACTTGCTTGCTTGACAGGCAGAGAGCCAGGGAGCAGGGAGGCCATGGTATCTCCTGCTCCACCTTCTCACCACCACCGTTGTCTGGGCCAGAGCGAGAGGCAGGTGAGCAAGCAGGCTGCAAGGGGGAAGAGGAGCAGCAACTCCAGGGGGCCCTTGTTAGTGGGCCCCTGCTGGGCTGTGGGCCCTTGGCTCGTGCCCGGCCATGCCTACCCCTGACGCAAGCCCTGTGGAAGCTACCCACACTCGCAGGCTAGTGCTGCGGCTTGCAGCCAGGGGTGTGGGAAACATCCCAGGAGAAGGCAGGAACTTTTCCTGCCATATAAAGGAAGTCAGTGTCCCACTTTTACCAGCCAACAGCAGGCCAAAGACCAGCACAAGCAAATAGCCATCGAAGAGAACAGGGCTATTCACACAACACACTAACCCACACTCAGTGACTGAGTGTGGGTTGTTTTGAACTGTGGGTTGTTTGTTAAACAGCAGGTTATTGTGTTGTCAGAACGCAGCCAGGTGGCTTGATAACTATGCAGTGTGGCTTCTTTTCTTGAACAAGCCACGTTGAGAACCCACCGTTTGTTGTCGGGTTGTTCGGGGTGGTTAACAAGCCACACTGCATGGTTAACAAACCACCCTGGCCGCGTTCAGACAACACGACAACCCTGCCTGTGGAAAATGTGCTGCATTCAGACAACACGCTAACCCACAATTCAACAAATTGGTCCTGGATGTGTCTTTAGTCATGACTGACAGTTCAAAGTTTTTTTAGTTATATATTGTTTTTGTATATTGTCTTTGTGCTTTTATGTAAATGGATTTCAAAGTTTTTATATTGTATTTAATGTTTTAACTTCTGTAAACCGCCCACAGAACTTTGGCTATGGGGCGGTATAGAAATGTAATTAATAATAATAATGATAACAACAACAACAAACAACCCACAGTTCAAAACAACCCACATTCAACCACTGAGTGTGGGTTAGCGTGTTGCGTGAACAGCCCCATACGTGTGTGTGGCGTGGTGGGCGGTGGGGAGAGGATTGTTGAAATGCAAGACATAATCATCATCCAGTACTTTCCCCATCTGCTGCAAAGCCTCACCTGTGGGCTCCTAAGACCCGGAACACTCTGGACTCATCTGTGACCTCCTGTGTCACCTGTTGCGGAACAAAAGAGAGCTTAGCAGGGAATCCTCATAACCGAGGGATGATCGAACCTGTAATAACCCTGAACTCTTCTCACAGAGAGGAATACATCAGCCTTGTAGTCTGATACATCTGGAGGGTGCCGGTTTGAGGAAGACTGGAATAGAAGCGTCACTTTTTTTTCAGAAAAAGGAACCGCTTGTTCATATTAGTGTTACTTCACATTTTCTCCTTTATTTATTGTTTATTACAGGGGTGGGTAACCTCAGGCCTGGGGGCTAAATTCTGCCCTCCTGAGGTCCCAATCTGGCCTTGCATGGGTTCCCCAGATGGCCCTGCCCCTTCTCCTGACCACACCCCCTTCCCCGGCCCCGCCTCTTCCCCCCAACCACCAATCCTTTGGTGGTTTCCTGGCTTTTGTACAGGTTTTTCTCCATTCTAAAAGGTTGAAATGCCACTCTGAAGGCTCTGTTACTGGCCGTTAAAGCTTTAAGCTACAATACGCTGGGATTTTTGGTACGTTTGGCCCAGCCCACCACTAGAATGTAGCCCCTGAGAGTTTTCCGAAGTTCTATTTGGCTCATGGGCTGGAAAGGGTTCCCAACCCCTGGTTTATGATATTTGTTAAGACATCTATAAAACTCATTACCTAGGCGTCTTACAAAATCAGTGGAAAACAATAATACAATTTTAAAAATCCAACAATGAATCTTCTAAAAAATACCCCAACAACATGAAAATGCCAGCACAGTAAAATAAAATACCCAAACTACAAATTGCAGAAGTGAAAAGCAACCAGAAAATACAGGAGCTAAAACAACCGACGTCAAAGGGACTGAAATAACAAGATGTTGAAGGGACTAAGAAAGAGTTGGGCAACTTGGAGTCTATCAGATGTTTTGGCCTACAATTCCCATCACCCCTAACCATTGGTTATGCTAGCTAGGGCTGATGGGAGTTGTAGGCCAAAACATCTGGAGTTGCCCAGCCCTGGCCTAAGAGAAGAATAAGTCTTGGCCTGGGATCACCAGGTGAGTTTCCCTAGGAAGAGTATTCTTCTCCGGTATTACGTGGAAGTTTGTTTGTTTGTTTAGAATCATAGAATCGTAGAATCGTGGGGTTGGAAGGGGCCTACAAGGCCATCAAGTCCAACCCCCTGCTCAATGCAGGAATCCAAGTCAGAGCATCCCTGGCAGGTGGCTGTCCGGCCTCGTCTTGAAGGCCTCCAGTGTGAGAGAGCCCACCACCGCCCCAGGTCATTGGTTCCATTGTCGTATTGCTCTTACAGTCAGGACGTTTTCCCTGATGTTCAGCCGGAATCTGGCTTCCTGTAACTTGAGCCCATTCTTCCGTGTCCTGCACTCTGGGAGGATCAAGAAGAGATCCTGGCCTTCCTCTCTGTGACAACCTTTCAAGTACTTGAAGAGCTCTATCCTATCTCCCCTCAGTCTTCTCTTCTCAAGGCTAAACATGCCCAGTTCTTTCAGTCTCTCTTCATAGGGCTTTGTTTCCAGTCCTCTGATAGTCTTCGTCACCCTCCTCTGAACCCTCTCCAGTTTGTCTGCATCCTTCTTCAAGTGTGGTGCCCAGAACTGGACACAGTACTCCAGATGAGGCCTGACCAGTGCTGAGTACAGGGGAACTAGTACTTCCCGGGACTTGGAAGCGATGCTTCTATTAATGCAGCCCAAAATAGCATTTGCCTTTTTTTGCAGCCACATCACATTGTTGGCTCATATTCAGCTTGTGATCGACAACAATTCCAAGATCCTTCTCACTTGTCGTGTTGTTTGTTTATTTATTCATTTCATTTCTATACCGCCCCATAACCAAAGTTCTCTGGGCGGTCCACAAAAATTAAAACCACAAAGCGCAGCATAAAACAATATAAAATATGAAAGCTTAAAACCACAATGAAACAGTATAACCAGAATAAAACCTAGCAGCGATGCAGAAATGTAAAATACAGATTTAAAACTAGACAAGACGGAGCAGGGGTGGGCAACTGCAGAAAGTCCAGGGGCCATTTTGGCCCGCTGGACACCCCCGCTGTGGGCAACCCAAAAATCTTTTAAATGGCGTCCGTAGCGTGAAAAGGGTAAAAATTAGCTTTGGTGCTCCCTAGTTGCCACAGATGCCACTTTTTCCAAGGGGAAAATCCCTCCCCCTCATTTTGAGGGCGATGTGGCCCACATCTGAGATAGAGCCTTAGTCTGATCCAACATGGTGGTTCTTATGTTACATACCTGCCTGCCCAGACCCTAAGATCATCCTCTGCGATCTTTCGCCAGGAGCCCCTGCCAAAGGAAGTGAGGTGGGTGGCTACCAGGAAGAGGGCCTTTTCTGCTGTGGCCCCCCGGCTGTGGAATGATCCCCCTAGAGAGGTTTGCCTGGCACCCACATTGTACTCCTTCTGTCGCCAGGTGGAGACCTTTTTCTTCTCCCAGTATTTTAGCATTTTAGCTTCCTAGACTTTTAGCTTTGGTGTTTTAAATCTGTATTTTAAATCTCTGCATTGCCACTAGGTTTTATTCTGGTTGTACCGTTATGTTGTGGTTTTAAGCTTTCATATTTTATATTTTAGGCTGCGCTTTATGGTTTTAGCTTTTGTGAACCACCGAAAGAGCTTTGGCTATTGGGCGGTACAGAAACTACAATCAATCAATCAATCAATACATGTTCTCATCACCAGGCTGGAGGTCATCCTCAGCCTCAGGCTGTTTTTACACACCTCACTGGATTCCAGGCTTCGGCCTTGCATGCCGTGTTTCCAGAAGGCCAGGACACTGTCTTGAAGGCACACTGCAGCAGAGCAGAGAGGCGATGCAAGAGTTAGAAGTTACCCGTAAGAGATCACCCATGGCACTCGGAGTCCCACAACCTAGGATTCTGTGTATTCCACCCATCTGCGGTTTTGCCGTGCAAATGCAGAATTCAAGCTCCTGAGATTCACAGCCGTCTTAACAGCCACGACAACAGGAGCGCCATCTTCATGCCCCTATAAGCAGAATAAGTTTGAAAATGTGTGGCAAAGGCCTGGCAAAATGTCAGGAGACAGCAGAGGAGGGCCGAGAGGAATTTGGGGAGGGACTCTTGCTCAGTGGTCAGAGCACACGCTTTGCATGCAGAAGGTCCCGAGTTCGATCCCTGCCCTCTCTAGATCAAAGGTTCAAGTATGAGGTGGTGGGAAAGCCACTGTTCTGCCTTAAACCCCAGAGAGCCGCTGCTGGTAAGAGTCGCTGACAATACTGAACTAGAGTTATTTATTTATTTGCAAATATTTATATACCGCTCCACATCAAAAAGATTTCGGAGCAGTGAACAACAAATATAAAAGAATAAAACATCATATTAAAGCAATTAGAACATTTTAAAAGAAACACGTTCTAACATCTAACAAAGCTAGATGGACCAATCACGTGACCTGCTATAAGGCAGCCTCCCATTCCAGGGAGGGCCTGTAGCTCAGTGGTAGAGCCCCTGCTCTGCATGCAGAAGGTTCCCGGTTCGACCCCCAGCTTCTCCAAGTAGGGCGAGGAAAGAATCCTGCCTGAAACCCTGGAGAACTGCTGCTGCCAGTCAGTGTAGACAATACAGGGCTAGATGGACCCAGGGTCTGACTCAGTATAAGGCAGCTTCCTATGTAGCTCAGTGGTAGAACCCCTGCTTTGCATGCAGAAGGTCCCGGGCTCATTCCCTGGTCATCTCTACTCAGAAAGATGGCATACAGTTGGGCTGGGAAAGATTCCTGCCTGAATTCTTGGAGAGCGGCTGCCAGTCAGAGTAGACACTATAGAGCTGGATGGGCAGGTAGTCGGAACTTGTATAAGACAGTTTCCTATGTGGCAGGGGAGGGATTATAGCCCAGTGGTAGAAAACCTGCTTGGCAGGCAGAAGGTTCCAGGGTCGATCCCCGGCACCTGCAGGTAGGGCTGGAAAAATTCCTGCCTGCAACCCTGGAGAGCTGCTGCTGCCAGTCTGTGTCGACAATACTGGGCTAGATGGACCCAGGGTCTGACTCAGTATAAGGCAGCTTCTGATGTTCCTATGGGACCCAACTGGGAAGCCTCAAGGAACACACACACACCGCCCCCACCGCTTCCCATGGGACCCCCACTCACCAATGGTCTCGATAGGGAAGCTGAAGGGGAGTTCAGGAGGAAGGGTTCCCTGAGGAACGCCACGGAGGTTCACTACCCTCACACAGCCTGTGGGAATAATAATAACAGCAACAACAACAACAATAGCAGCAGCAGCCTTGATCGCCTGGCAAAGAAGCAATTCAAGGGCAGGAGGGGAGGACGACTGTGATCAGGTTAAACTGGAAAGCAACTTACGCTCAAAACACACCAGGACAGTGTCTCGATCCATCTGAGTGACATGGCTGGCCATGACAAGGGGCCGGCCTGCAAAAGAGAGTAAGAGAAGCTAGCTGGGATGCGGGGGTAGGAGGTGGAATCAAGCACGTTTAGTGGCCCCCGTTCCATGGGGGGAAAGGCCAAAGCTCAGTGGTAGAGCCCCTGCTTTGCATGCAGACAGTCCCAGGTTCAATTCCTGGTGTTTCCAGACAGCATTTGGGTTACAGGCTCTTCACATTTCAAGGGAAACTCCCAATGGTGCTGATGAAGGCTTCCCTTCAAATACAAACAGCTCCTTAGGAGAGACTTTCCCCCTCCCCTAGAATAGGTGTAGGCAATATGCAACCACTAGGCCACATCCAACCCCGCTCCTCCCCAAAACTGTAAAAAAAAAATGAATAAAAGGGATCCTGAACAGCCATTTTGACCCTGTTAGTTCTATGTGGCTACTACAGAACACCCAAAAGGTCAAAAATAGCTTGCAAACAAAGCCCTATGAGGAGAGACTGAAAGAAAGGGGCACGTTTAGCCTCGGGAACAGAAGACTGAGGGGACATAGGATAGCGGTCTTCAAGGACTTGAAAGGCGGTCACAGAGAGGAAGGCCAGGGTCTCTTCTCATCCCAGAGTGCAGGACACGAAGTAATGGGCTCGCATTACAGGAAGCCAGATTCCAGCTGAACACCAGGAAAAACGTCCTGACTGTTGGAGCAATACGGCAATGGAACCAATGACCTAGGGCGGTGGTGGGCTCTCCCACACTGGAGGCGTTCAAGATGAGGCTGGACAGCCACCTGTCAGGGATGATCTCACTTGGATTCCTGCAGAGCAGGGGGCTGGACTCGATGGCCTTGTAGGCCCCTTCCAACCCTACTATTCTATGATTCTAATTTTGATCCTTTTAGCACTCTGCAGCCACTCTGGACGTCATTTAAAAAACAATTCCCCAGGGCCATGGGAGTGAGGTGGGGTCCTGGGGGTGAAAATGGTCTCCAGACCTCCTGAAGTTTCTCACTCCTGCCCTAGAGGAATACATGGAAGCTGGATGGGGTGTCATACTAGGACCAGAGAGATCTGGTTTGAATCTGCGCTCAGCCACACAGCTCACTGGGTGACTTTGGGCCAGTCACTCTCTCTCAGACAAACTGGGGGTTAGGGGGGAACATACATTGCCCTGAGTTCTTCAGAGAAAGGACAAGATTAAAATGTAATATTATTTAACTAATAAGCATTCCTTCCAATAAGGATGGATGAGCGCTGATAGGATTATAGCCAAAAGAGGACCACTGATTAACAAATGGAGGTCTCAGCATACTCGGGTGAAGTCTGAATTATGTAGAAGTACAAGACAATTTGAAAAATAACAACAACAGCAGAAGGGCATTAAAAAAATCCCAAACACGGCACCGTGGGAACTGAGCATGCTCACTGGCCTCTGGGAGCCATGGGATGTTGAATTATCTATTAGAGAAGAAAAATGTGGAGAGGGGAACAGGCCTGCTTGAGCCTCTAACAGCTTCTAGCAGCCTTCCCCAAGCTGCACTAAAACTCCCATCACCCTGAACCAGACGTGGCCAGGATAGAAATGCAACATTCGTTTGTATGCAAAACTCCGGTAGTTTCTGCTGCATGTATCTGTAGTACAGAGTATTTGTTGAAATGTTTGGTTTTGTTGTATTTCATCATGATTTTATCTTGCAACCCATTTGGGGGTTGTGGTTCTTGTTTCTAAGCGGTACTGAAGTTCTCCAAAATAACGATTACACGGTGGTGCAAGGAAGCTGTGCCAGCTCCAGGGTTTGCAAGGTCTGTGAGCAAGGTCCCCTTCATGGGCCCCCTCCCTGAGCGAGTCTACCTTCTTGTCCCCAGCTGCTCTCGCTCCTCCCCCTCCTCTTCCGCATCATGGCTGCCACTTGCTTTCTTGGCGGGCGGAGAGCCAGGGAGAAAGTCGGCCGGGGCGTCTGCCCCTCCTGCTCCTCCCCACCACCGTTGTCTGGGCCGGAGCGAGACGCAGTTGCCGTGGCGAAGAGGAGGAGGAGCAACTCCAGGGGGTTGTTGTCTGCGGGCCCCTGCTGGGGCGTGGGCCCTCGGCAGGTGCCCCACCATGCCGCCCAGGCAAAGAGCGCCGCAGCTTTTTCCTTCGCCTGCACTTTTCCCGCTCCCACCAGATATCCCCTCTTACCAGAAGGGTGTGAGGTGCTGAGGCCGGTGCTGAGAGAGAGGATGCTGAAGTGCAGGTCCGCCCCTGGCTGGTCACTGCCAGTGACCCCGAAACACACCTGCGGGTATTCCTCTGTTTCCACGACCAGCAGCTCAAACAGGGTCAGCTGGTCTGGCGGTATCACAGAGACGTGCTGGAAAGGAGGGAGGGAGGGAGGGAGGGCACAGACTGGTTTCTCAGCTGCCTGACGTGCTCACAGCCCAGGTCTCTTCTCAGTGCCCCCCACCCCCTCAGGGGAAGGAGGGTGCCACCGTCCTGCATCCATTCGTGGCCACGAACCTACCTTCAGCAGCATGAACTTCTGCAAGGGCTCATACCACTGCAGGAGAGCCAGGCTGGAGGGCAGAGCAGCGCAGAGAAACGTGCTCCCAGAGTAGGGATTGCGCACTGAAATACAACGCAGCATGGTTAGCCCCCTGACCGCCTGCATGGTGTTCAGGGAAAGGCCCTTCTCTCATGACCCCATACCCAAGAGCCGGTCTCCCTCCTCTGCCAAGGATTCCTGCCTCCCATCCATGGAAACAGGGGTGGGGAACCTCAGGCCCAGCGACCAAATCATGTCCTCTTGCGTTGTCCCTAGACAGCCCCAGCCCCTTTCCTCCCATCACCCATCGTTTTGTGTTTTCCTGGCTTTTCTGCAGTTTTCCCCCCATTCTAAAAGGATGAAATGCCTCCCTGAAGGCCGAGTGACTGGCAGTAAGACTTTTAAGCTAAAAGATGCCTGAGAAAAGAGAAAGGTCTTAACCTGGTGCCGAAAAGATGACAACGTTGGCACCAGGCAGGCCTCATCGGGGTGATTGTTCCACAATTGGGGGGCACCACCAAGAAGGCCCTCTCCCTTGTTTCTGCCTTCCAAGCCCCACTCAGAGGAAGTACCCAGAGGAAGAACTTAGATGCCGAGCGTAGCATATGGGCCGGTTCATGCCAGGAGAGGCGGTCCGTCAGATATAGCCTGCATTTTCAACAGGTCGTTAACTCTTGGATCTGGATCCCCCACCTTCCATTATTACCGAGACTGTGACTCTCCAGTTGCCTGGCAGGATGGTCTGTGTATATCTCTGTCTACTGGGAGCAGTGTGGGTAGGACCAGATCCTCAAAGAGGTCATCGTGAAAACCTATTTGGAGTTTTAACGATCGGGCGTGTCCATCTGGGGGGCATGTCTGTCAGGCCCTCCAGGGTTGACAACCCCCCTTCTCCTGGCCCCACCCCCTTTCCTCCCATCACCAATCGTTTGGTGTTTTCCTGGCTTTTGTGCAGTTTCTTCTCATTCTAAAAGGATGAAATGCCTCCCCTAAGACTTAGTTACTGGTATAAGAACTTGAAGCTACAGTAGGCTGGTATTTTTGGCCCCACCCCTTTGCCTTTAGCCATGCCCACCACTGGAATGCAGCCCCCAAGTGCTTCTCCAGAATGGAATTCTGCCCTGGGGCTGCAAGACGTTCCCCACCCCTATTTATTTATTTTATTTATTTATTTATTTATTTATTTATTTAATTTATTTCTATACCGCCCAATAGCCGAAGCTCTCTGGGCGGTTCACAAAAACTAAAACCAAACAACTCACAATAAAACAATTTAAAATATATAGAACATTAAAACCACAATATAACAATACCACCACAATAAAACCTAGCAGCAGTACAGGAGTTTAAAATACAGATTTAAAACAGCAAAGATAACAATTTAGAAAGCTAAAATGCCTGGGAAAATAAAAAGGTCTTCACCTGGCGCCGAAAGGAGTACAATGTAGGCGCCAGGCGAACCTCACTAGGGAGCTCATTCCAGAGCCGGGGTGCCACAACAGAAAAAGCCCTCCTCCTAGTAGCCACCCGCCTCACTTCCTTTGGCAGGGGCTCACGGAGAAGGGTGAACTTCACCCCTGAACTTAAAGCAGCTTCTAGAAAGGAGTTCTTGATGATGCCTCCCAGACTCCAGATTTCTCATCTTTGGGGGAGTCCCCAGAGTCCAATTCTCTGCATCAGCCTTCCCCAACCTTTTGCCTTCCAGATGTGTTGAACTGCAACTCCCATAATTCCCTGCCAGCAAGGCCAACAGACATGCTGTCTGGGAATTATAGGAGTTGCAGTCCGTGACATCTGGAGGACACCAGTCGGGGAAGGCTGCTCCATATCTTCCAGAAGTACTGCTGAGCCAGGGTAGCGTGTTGCTAAGCCTCAGGAAGCACTGAGTTCAAATCTTGCCTCTGCCATGAATTCAATAGGTGGCCTTAGGCGAGCGACTCTCTCTTAGCCTCCGTTTGCCCACATCTGAATCTGCTATATGGGGGATAATACTGAACTACTTTACAGGGCTGTTGTAAGGATTACAGCTAGATGATGTGCGGGAAGTGCTTTGCACGCTTTACAACTCTTTAATAACAATTACAGTAACAATAACAATGTATTATTCTATTTATATCCCGCCCTTTTTCCTCTTGCAAGGAACCCAAGGCGGCTTACATTCTCCTCCTCCTCTCCAACAACAACCCTGTGAGGTAGGTTAGGCTGAGAGTCAGTGACTGGCCCAAAGTCCCCCAGTGAGCTTTCATGGCTGAGTGGGGACTAGAACCTGGGTCTCCTGAGGCCCAGTCCAACACTCTAACCACTACAACCACACTGGTGGTGGTAGTGGTGAAGAAGAAGACAACGACGACGACAGAGGAGGAGGAGGATGCAAAATTACTTTACAAAATCAAGCTGGTTTTGAAGCTTTACTGCTTTACCAACAAGTAAGGCTCTGGAGGTGGGTGGGGAGACTGACCCATTAACAGGCACATTCCTTAACTAATGTTGCTACAAAGTTCTACTGGAATGCCATTCTGCATGTATTTATCTGTATTCTTGATGTATTTAAAACAAAAGTTTTGAGAAAATGAATGTCATTGCTCACCCTGAGCTCAAGGGAGAGAGCATGGTGTAAAGTTTGAAGTATAATAAAGGGACATCCAAGCTCTCCGAATATTCAGTGGATATACAGCACAGAACAACAAGGAATGGAGGAAGCTGCCTTATATAGACAATAATGAGCGAGATGGATCCATCATCTGATTAGAACCTCTGGCCCACATGAGCAGAACCTCCGGCCCTCCTAATCTGGCCCACAGAGATTCCCACAGAACCTTCTGGGATTCCTCCAGGGGGCAGGGATTGTCCCCCAAGCCCCACCCCCTGGGGTAATCCACACTGTTATCTCCCACCAGAGGTTGGAGATAACAGTGGGGAACATAGACAGATGGGGAAGGTGTCGTGCAGGAGAAACATCCCTGGCTGAGCGGGCAGGCGGTGCTCAGTTGTGGTGGCTTCAATCACGCAGTGGCCTCCCCCGATGGGGGAAAACCAGTGTGCAGTGAAACAAGGTCCCGGGAGACACGCCAGCCACAATCTGACATCATTCAGCCTACAGGGGGCTGGGTCATTCGACCCACAGAGGGCCATCCAGCCCCCCGGCCCAATTTAGTTCCCGACACCCTAGAACAGGGTGTAAGGCAACTTCCTGTGTTCCTAACCAAAGTGTATGGGGCCTTTTGGATGCAAAGTGGGAGCTCTCCCATTCAGCCCCAGCCCTTCTCCAAAAATTAAAGTGGAATAAATCATAACAGGCAGCCTTACACCAGGTCAGGCTATCTGTTCATCTAACCCAGCATTGTCCTTTCTTCAGCACTTGGCAGGGAAGGATCTTCCCATCACCTCCTACCTGACCCTTTTTAAACTGGAGACCCTACCAGGGTTTGAACTTGGGACTCTCTGCACACAAAGCAGGTGCTCTACCCACTGAGCCACTGTCCCTCCCCAAGAAGGCAGAGTGCCCATTTCTATGGGGCTTTGGAGTTGCGTGAAGGTAAGATGAGAAGAACTTCCAGCAAGGAGAGAAAATAGCCAGGTACTCACCCACACGACACTTCAAGCATCCTTTGGTGTCTGTTATCTTGGCTGACAGCGCAAATTTCCTGCCGAGAGAAAGGAATTGTTTTAGACTGGGGTGGGGAGGAGGGGGTACAAGAGATCAGAGGCGAAAAATGTGACAAATAATGAATCAAAAGGAGGAGTTAGGAGTTAAGAGGAAGCCCCATGCCCCCCTCTAGCTCCTTCTTCTTCCACCTCCACAAGACCCACCCATTTCTTCCAAAACAGTGATGGAATTCTCCCAGGATTTTCCTTATTTGGAGCCCCAGAGCCTGCTGTCTGTGTCAGAGCTCGGTCCTCCAATTTGTGCGGGAAACCAAGGGGTGTCCTCTTGGGACGTGCAGAGTGCAAGGCTTGACTCAAGCCAGGGCTCTGCCCTGTAACATGCAAAACAGTAACACAGAAGAATGCCAGTGAACTTGTGCAGAGAACGTTCCACGGGCGAGTAACTACCATCGGCTCCCACAGTCGAGTGGTGGAGAAGGGGAGGAGGGGGATGTAACCCTTACGTTTTGAGGATGTGATTCGTAAGTTCTTAACTGTTAAAATGAGTTCATCTTCCCCCGCTCCTTTGAGCCACAAGTTTAAGCCCTATGCCCGTTGAGATAGAAAAAAAAGTCCTACAACTCCCAGCATCCTCCAGCCAGCCATGGGAGTTGTAGGACGCTTTTCTGTCTAAACAGGCAGAGGATTGCCCACCTTGGTCTCACAGATGACTGCAGTGCATTGTACGTGGTGCTCAAAGAGTGGCAATGCTGGCTGAGAAAGATGGGACTTATAGTCCAACAAATCTCTGGAAGCCATCAGGTGGGGAAGGTGGCTTTAAAGTCCTAAATGGCTTGGGACCCGAAGGGCTGGGAAGGCTATAAATGGAGTGCGAGTGTGAAAATGCTGGATTCTTGCTGCGGCTTTTAAAATAATACTTTGTAATGTGTTGTATTGTTGGTTTTTATCTTTGGTTGTATTGTTTTTTGCTTTTATTATGTATATTGCCCTAAGAGCTTCAGCTATGGAGCGACTCATAAATTGGCATGCGGCTCCTGATATCCTGGCTGGGGACCAATTTGGCTGTCGGGTTGAAAAGCATTCCTCCCCCTCTGCTAGCTGGAGGTGCCGGGTATTGAACCCGAGATCTTCTGCAGGCCAAGCATGTGGTCTACCACTGAGTTACCGTCCCTCCCTGTACTCGAGCTTAGAGGCAGCCAGACCTGGTTCACACATAACGACAACCCAGAGTACGGCTTGAATATGGGTGGCTGTTGAACTGAGGGTTGAGTCATGGGTTGTGGTTACGTGCGAACCCTTCACTATAGTTTAACTATGGGTAGTTAACCACAAACAACCAGGAGTTCACAACACAACAACAAACCATGGGTTCTCTTCCTGGGTTGTTCATGGTTAACAACACTATGGTTAAACCATAGTGCGGGGTTCACACGTAACAACAATCCATGATTCAACAACCCACGATTCAATGCCAACCCATATTCAACTCATACTCTGGGTTGCCATTACATGCAAACCTGCCCAGAGCCTTTTAAACCCAAGAGCATCCAGTGGCCACAAGGTTGAGATTTAGAGCTCTGGACAGCTCCTTTCGCCCTTCCGCACAGCCGCTATGCACAGCTGCTATGCCTGGGCCCTCTGCCTGCAGCTGCCCACCTTTTCTCCAGAGCCTCCAAAAGGAATCCCTTCTCCTCAGTTTTAGTCCAATACATCTGGAGGGACGAACAGTTGGGGGCAGTTGCTCTAAAGGGATACTGTTCCTGCCGTTCCCTTGGGGACCCTTGGTCCCTCCTCCCCCTCACCTCTCCCCACCTGGGGATGATCCGTTCCGTCAGCCGGTTGGTAGCAATGGAAAGAGGAACAGGCCGCTTCTGCAGTTGACGCCGCTGCTCAAAGAGGCCCAGGAGGTTGTGGGCTGAGACCTGAGAAGACTTCCCTGCAAAGCAGAAGTGGGAAGACTCGAATGAGTGGCATGACCGGGCGGACAAAAACCCTCCTTACTCAGTCCTGCATCCAAGCTGCATTGAGCCCCTTCCTGCCTTCCTATTCCATGCCATGCCATGCCATAATCTAATTTGGACTGAAACCCACAATAGGTAAGAACATCCGAAGACCCCTGCTGGATCTGACCGAGGGTCCATCCAGTCCAGCCTTCTGTTCACACAGTGGCCAGCCAGACACCCATGGGAAACCCACAAGCAGGACATGAGTGCAACAGCACCCTCCCGCCCATGTTCCCCAGCACTTGGTGCACATAAGCATATTGCCTCTGATACCAGAGGTGGAACATAGCCATCAGGACTAGAAGCCATTGAAAGCCTTCTCCTCCAGGAATTTTTCCAACCCTTTTAAACCCATCCAAATTGGTGGCCATCACTACATCTTATGGTAGCGAATTAAGCTGCCTCACACCAAGACGGACCCATTAATGGGTCCATCCAGCCCAGCGGTGTCTACTCTCGGCTGGCAATGACATTTCAAGGTCTCAGGCAGGTGGATAGTCCCAGATCTGCTGACAGAGGCCTTTCAACTGGAGTTGCCAGGACTAAACCTCGGACCTTCCGTGTGCAAAGTGGGGCTTTGCCTCTTGGCTGATGAGGGTGGCTGGAATAGGCTTACATTAGCGGAACTGGAGGGATTACTATTTTACAGTAACGGGATTGGAAGGATTTCTGTTTTACAGTAGTGGGCTTACAACAGCAGGATGACTGTTAGTAACATCAGTTCTCTTATCCCAGTAGTCCCCAACTTGGGTCCCCAGGTGTTGTTGGACTACAACTCCCAGCATCCCTGAGCACCAGCCACACTGGCTGGGGAGGATGCAGTCCATCACTATCAGTTTGTGCAGAACAAAGCAGACAGGCTGCTTACTGGGACTGGCCGTTCCAACATATTACTCCAGTGCTGCATGAGCTGCACTGGTTACCAGTCAGTTCCTGGCCTGATTCAAAGCATTTCATCTCTGATCTGTTGCTCAGGTTATGAGCTTTACTGCTAGCTCTTTAATATGTCAAATATTTTTATATTTGTATTGCTCTATTTATCGTTTCGGTTATTAGTGTATTGTTGTTTGGGGTCGTGTGTTTATTTACGACCGTAAACCATCCTGATGGTATCTGCCACCTGGGCGGTATATAAATTTAACCAACAAACAAATAACATCTGGAGATCCAAGTTTGGGAGCCACTGCAACCCAGAGATCTCCCATCCCACATAAATGGATCCCAGTATTTACTTGGAACATAGGAAGCTGCCTTACGGTGAGGCTGTTTGCACGATCATGGCGTGGTTAACAAGCCACAGTGGCTTGTTAACCCCGCCGTGCATGCTGTTCGCATGCTGGACAGATTTCCCTAATTACCCTTGCTGTTTCATCTGAACCAGGGCAGCATGGCTTGTTTGAGGGTTGCTGCCCCTCCCGCAACGAGTCACACTGCCCGGGTTTGGACAACGGGACAAGCCTCGCCAGTGAGGCTAATTAGGGAAATCTGGCTGGCACACCACCGTGGCTTGTTAACCAACTGAGTCAAACCCGTTGGTCCACGTAGCCCAGTACTGTCAACATGGGCTGACAGCAGCGGCTCTCCAGGGTTGCAGGCAGGAATTTTTCCAGACCTACCTGGAGATGCCGGGGATCGAACCAGGGACCTTTTACATGCAAAGCAGGGGCTCTACCACTGGGCTACAATCCCTCTCCTGCAACATAGGAACCTATCTTATACAAGTTCCGACTACTTGCCCATCCAGCTCTGTAGTGTCTACTCTGACTGGCAGCTGCTCTCCAAGAATTCAGGCAGGAATCTTTCCCAGCCCAACTGTATGGTGTCTTTCTGAGTGGAGATGACGAGGGAATGAACCCGGGACCTTCTGCATGCAAAGCAGGGGCTCTACCACTGAGCTACGTAGGAAGCTGCCTTAGAACGCGTCAGAGCCGGGGTCCATGTAGCCCAGTATTGTCGACACTGACTAGCACCAGCGGCTCCCCAGCATTGCAGGCTGGAGTTTTTCCAGCCCTATCTGGAGATGCTGGGAATCAAACCAGCGATCTTCTGCATGCTACGCATTTGCTACTGTGCTACCGCTCTCCCAAGTCAAAAACAAAAACTGGGGTGTGTGTGCGTGCGTGCGTGCGTGCGTGTGTATTTTCCAGGAATCGTTCTACACCTGGACACTCACCAGCTAAGGTCAGTAGCACATTATTCATACAGTAGACCCAAGAGCACCTGTGTGGAAGGAGCTGGGGGTGGAGCAGGTTGAAGGGAAACAGGAGAGGGAGTATGAGAAAGAGAAAAAAGACATCTGTTGCCTGTTGAACAATCGCTTTATTTTCATTGCATGAAACAGGACAGGGAAATATACGCAAAAGTGCTCCAAGTTCAATACAATAACAATTATATAGCGTTCATTTTTTTAAAAAAAGGAGCCGGCAACGATCATATAAATTATAACACTCGTAAAAAGGAGCCAGTGTTGATGATAATAAAGATTAAGACATAAGTGGGCAGGCTTGTGCAATCTACTTTGCGTTTTTTTACTAGAATCCACAGATTAGAGCCAGATGCGAACGACAGACACTTAGAATTATAGAATTCCAAGCCCGGGAATTCATTTTGAGTACCAGGACTGAATGGAGCTCACAGTCCTATGCAAAACCCACCCCCCATTCCTGGTTACCCCAAGCTTTCTTCATTTCACTAGTATAATTTAGGGCAGGGGTGTTGAGCCTCTTTCAGCTCAAGGGCTGAACTCTCTTTCGGAGAAGGTACTGCAAATCAACCAGATACCTACTAGTACAGACAGATCTATACCTTCTGCCCACCCTTGGATTATTTTATTTTATTTACAGTAGTTGTAAACCACTCCACATCCAAAGATCTCGGAACAACAGACAGAACTTTTGTGGGCCAAGGCTGCTCTGTGAGATGCATGATGGATTTTCTTCAGTTGGCTTCCCCTCGCAAAAGCACCCTTTCCCACCCCGCCGCCCACCTCCACCCCTCCCTCCTCACGGGGGGCTCACCTTCTCCATCGTATCTTCATGGAGTTCGTGGAGATTGAGAGTGTAGATGCCTTCTTCAGCTCCGACCACCAGGTAGAGATCTGCAAGGAGGAAGGGAGCGTCAGGGATCAAACCCTGGGCACCCTTATAGCCAGCGGCTGGCACAGGGGAAAGAGGGTGCATGTCTACCTCGTGTTTCTGGGTGAATCCACGTCGTGGCCGAATTTATTTTCAGCGGGCAGCCGTTGAAGACTTTGGAGAAACAGGCTCCCATCTAGGAAAGGGGAGAAGAGGACACATGGGGCAAGGGGGATTGGAGGCCTTCGCCCCTTGCAAGTGCGCCTGTAATGCTATCTGTCAGGAATGAATGTGAGCATGTGGAGATGTCTGGCAGCTCAGATTCGGAATCAGAATGGGGACAGGCAGAACAGGGGGAGGCCCCTCCCCAGTGAGCCCAGTTACAGCGAGACTTTCTTCCCCAGACCTTGACATGCCGATGGCCCAGCCTGAACGGCTCCCCCTTTCCTCTACCACGAGAACTCAGGTTTCGGAGGAGGAGGAGAGCGAGGGGCGTGACTTGAGGGATGGTAGGGTCCGAGCAGGAAAAGTTAGGGCTCAGATGGTCTGCCAGGTTGGCCACTCATGGAAGTGGATGCAGGAAGGAGCCACCCTAAGGGAGGGGCATCCCTGCATGGCTAGACTGGTGGAGAAGCTCTCACCCAGACTGCTGGCAACTTCCCTAACTTCCACTTTGGCTCCTCTATTGATATTCGTAATTGTGTGGAGTAGCTGTTTCCTTTGCAGCCTGAGAGTTTCCTAGAATTTGCATCTGTACGGAAGCTAGTCCTTAAGGAATAAAGTAGGGAGCCTGAAGCCTGATATGCTGGAGTGTGTTGATTGCAAAGGGGGGAGGATGAAGGAATGTGACACTGTCTGCATCAGGGTTGGGGAAGCTCTTTCAACCCAAGAGTGGAATTCCATTTTGGAGGAGCTCTCAGTGGCCACGTTCCAATGGTGGGCGTGGCCAAAGGCAAAGGGGGCGGGGCCAAAACCACCAGCATATTGTAGCTTAAAGCTCTTAGTGGTAGTCACGAAACCTTAGGAGAGGTATTTCAACCTTTTGGAATGGAGATGAGAAACTGCACAAAAGCCAGGAAATCAGGTGGTTGGGGGAAAGGGGGCAGAGCCATCTGGGGAACTTGATCTGGCCCCTGAGCCTCCGGTTCCCCACCCCCGATCTTCATCATCCTCTTCTGCGAGCCACCCACTCCCCCTGCCCCAAATTGCTGTAGCAAGCCCCATCCCTGCCCCACGAGGAAACAGTGCCAGTGAATGGAACTTACGTGGACTTTTGGGGTGGGGGGCAGCCCGTGACAGAGTAGCCTCTGTGGTGTGTGCGGGGGGGGAGGTAAAAAGAGAGAGGGGAGGGAAGAAGGGACAGTCACCAAAAAAATACGGAAAAGTTTGAATTGCTTGAAAAAGCCAGGACAATGGACTCCTCCCTCGCCCCATCCCAATAACAGCCACAACTTTATGCCCTCCCCTCTCTCCCACTGGGAAAAGGAGACCAGGGTCTTCACTAGAGCCACCTCTCACTTGTATAGCCAGAGTATAAACCCAGACGTTCTGCCCCCTATCCCCTTCCCCTTCATAACCTACTACACCCCACTAAACTGCCAAATTTGGGGACTGAACTCAGGAATCCCACCCCAAATACACACAGAGTTTCAGCTGATTAGATCTAGGTCTCATTCCATAAAATCCAGGTGCCCTGCCTCCCATGTTCCTCCCTATTTATTTATTACATTTATATCCCCCCTTTCTTCCATCATGGAACTCAAGATGGCCATATGTGGTTCCCAGGTGGACTCCCCTCCAAGCACTGACCAGACCCAGACGTGCTTAGCTTCAGCAAGGTGGCTGCCTCATGTGCCTGGAATAGAATCCTAGAATAGTTGAGTTGGAAGGGGCCTACAAGACCATCAAATCCAACCCCCTGCTCAGTGCACGAATCCAAGTCGAAGCCTCCCTGACGGGTGGCTGTCCAGCCTCGTCTTGAATGCCTCCAGTGTCGGAGAGCCCACTAGGTCCCTGGGTAATCAGTTCCACTGTCGTACTGCTCTAACAGTCAGGAAGTTTTTCCTGGTGTTCAGCCGGAATCTGGCTTCCTGCAACTTGAGCCCATTGTTCTGTGTCCTGCACCCTGGGATGATTGAGAAGAAATCCCAGCCTTCGTCTCTGTAACAGCCTTTGAAGTACTTGAAGAGTGCCATCCTACCTCCCCTGAGTCTTCTCTTCCCGAGGCTAAACATGCCCAGTTCTTTCAGCCTCTCCTCACAGGGCTTTGTTTCCAGTCCCTGGATCATCTTTGTCACCCTCCTCTGAACCCCCTCCAGCTTGTCTGCATCCTTCTTCAAGTGTGGTGCCCAGAACTGGACACAGTACTCCAGATGAGGCCTAACCAGTGCTGAGGAGAGGGGAACTAGTACCTAAAGCATTGCTTTCATTGGTTCCCCACCCACCCATCCACTTCTGATCCAGGCCCTTTTGTTCTGAAATGTTGGGGTCCCCCAGCTTACGGTAGCCTCTTCTTTCTTCTTCATGGTGGCCCACTCTGTGGAAAGGAGTGAGTCTGCAGGTTTGTGGGAGCCAATCCCTGAGCGATTTGGGGTGTCACCCAAGTCTGTGCTGCCTGTGGACAGAAGAAAATACCACCACCACTCGCAAAAAAGCAACAGTCAGAAACTGGAGCACAGGAACATATGAAGCTGCCTTATCCTGACCTGGTTCGCACAACACAGCTGGGTCATGGTGGGTTGTTTAACCCACCATGAGCTGTGGTGTGCGCAGCCACTCTTTTGATTGTGCAAGCCCCGATCAAGCTGCGTCGTGTTGTCCGAACCCGCTCACCGTGGGTTAACTGAGGGTTAAACAACCCACGCTTAACCCACAATGTGCAGCAGAGCTTAAGCGTGGGTTGTTTAAACTTTGAATAGCCCAAGATGGCCAGGTTCAGATGACACGGTACAACCCCCGATCAGCCCAGTCGGGGGTTGCGCAATCAAAATGGTGGCCACGCGCACCACAACTCATCATGGGTTAAACAACCCACCGTGAGCCAGCCGTGCTGTGTAAACTGGCCCACTGAATCAGACTGTTGGTCCACCTAACCCAGTATTGTCAACACTGTCTGGTAGCAGCAATTCTTCAGCGTTTCAGGCAGGGGTTTCTCCATCCCTACCAGGAGATGCCGGGAATCTAACCTGGGACCTTGTGCATGCAGTGGAGGGGCTCTACTGCCAAGCTACGGCCACTAAATAAACTCCTTGGTTTCCACCTGCCTGCTGGACTCTACTTGTCCTGGCCAGCCAATTTCAGGGTGGTTAATGGTTGAGTCCATGATGCACAAACATAAAGGCGCATACAGATTAACACTGCTTAAGAGGTCAAGCGGCTGCAAAGGGGCACGAGTCCCTTCGTGGCCTTTCTGGCACCAAGCGAGGACCGCTTTGTTCACACGGGCCTTTTAAAATCAGGCATGGGATGACTTCAGGCTTGCACGACGGACTTTGTGTGTTTTTTCAAGAAACCCGAGATCCACCAAGAGGAGCCAAGTGCAAAAGACGTATGCTCAGAACTAAAGATTTCTGAGCCCAGGAATTTATTTGGAGTACCAGAACTGAATGTGGCTCATAGTTCATCCACACAAAAAAACCACTCCTGGTTATCACCTTCCCAGCTTTCTTCAGCAGTATAATTTAGGGTGGGTGGAGGAAGTCATTTTGTGGCTGCAATTGTTAAACCATTAGCAGTCAGAAATCTTTGCTGATCTACTGCAAATCAACCAGATACCTACCAGATCGATCTTCTGCCCACCCTAACCCCCTTTTTAAATAAAAATGTAGTCTGGGCCTCTCAGTTTCAGTATCTGCTTTAACTCTGAGGTTCTTGGCAGTGCTGTTTTCGGTTGTTGTATTTATGCGTTTTTTAATTTTATGGCTTTACGTCCCATTTTGTATATAAACTCTGACATCCCACTGAGATTAATGGGGCTTATTCTCAGTTAAGCAGTCACAGAATAACAGCCTAATTGATAGACGGAGCATTGCTGAAGCAGGATTTCATGTGGGGCTATGAAAGCTCTGGCAACAATAAATGACTGAAGTTGTAATAAATTAGCCAGTCTTTGAAAAGTGCCAGTGGTGGGCTTGCATGTATTCAAAGTAAGCAGTTAAGGATGGGGTGGACTTTTTCAGCTTTCATGAAGAAAAAGGGGGAAAGATTATTATTAAAGGTATTATTTGCAGTGTGGGGGCCATTCCTGGAGAAATATAGGAAGCCAGAAGAGGCTGAATAATGTGTCCACTGGTCAAGGGGTAGGGAGTCCCTTTTCCAGCTCTAGCAAAACCTGGAATAAACCACATAAAAGAAGGAAACATGGCTCAGTTTGCATAATCTATACCAGTTGCAGACTTCAGCTTTTCAAGGTGCAGAATTTGGTCTACCTCAGCACATACATGCTGAAGGTGTAGGTTTGTCGTCCCCCCCCCCCCCCCGCAACTGGGCAAACAAAGATATAAACTGGAAAGTCCTTTGGCGATGAACCCATCAAGCTCAGGGCAGAAAAGCTTCTGCTAGCTTGCAGCATTAGTCTGCTCTATGCAAAGCACCAACTGGATGGTGCCTGCAACGTCACCATCCCACCCCATTCCCCAGAGATGCCTTCCCCAACCTGGTGCCCTCCAGATGTGTGAACTGCCCCAGAGCAATTTCTCAGCTCTTTTCCAATGAGTTTCCCTTTTAAAAACCCAAGTGTCCTATCCTAGGGAGAGCGAAACCCCCCAATCCACTCTTGGGCTTCTCTGCCAACCCCATGTGGCCCCATGCTCCTCATTCTCTCCAGCGCCGCCCCCTCCCCCGGCCCCTAATTACCTGGCAAGGCTTGGCACTCCAAGTCTGGGAACTCAGGACCCTCTTCACGCTCCCAGGGGGCTTTATACGTCAGCTCCAGGTTGAGAAAATCCCACAAGGGCCCTCTCTTGATGGTGTCTGCGTCACCCTCGTTGGTACCGCTGGGCCGCTGCTCTGCATGGGCCTGCATTGAGGAAAGACGGATCTATTTCAAGGGGGGGCACGATAGGGGCTGGTTAAAGGGGTGGATGCAGTTAGGGGGGAAATCCTGGGACGTACCTGTTCAGTGGGGCGTGCAGGGCGAATCGTTAGGCTCCTGCAGAACAAAGACGGTTTGTTTAAAAAAACAGACACCATAAGAATGAAGGTGGGAAAAGGCATCTTAAACGGTGTGTATTTAGGTCTCAGTTTGAGGCTGCACATACCAGCAAGAAATTTGCTCTGCTTTTATTATACCTATCGTACAAAAAATGCCAGGCAGATCAAATGAATTTTTCTGTTCTTCTTTCTGATCAGGATTCTCACGTTACAGATAAGGTGGCCAGGTTTTGTGCAGCTGCTAGCCTTTGCCGCAAGCTTTTAGTAAAATAGGACTATTCCACCAGGCTGATACTCTGGGTCATGTGTGTGTGTGTGTGTGGGGGGGGGGGGGCGGCTCGAGCTTCTGTATAATTATGCAAATAGTGTGCAAGTACTGTACCTGTAAGGTGCTGATCAATGATCGTAATAAAATTTATCTATCTATTGCATGTGCCAGGAGAACTTCTTTTCCAGTGTCCAAGCTCAGCCCTGGACTATGGAAGCAACAAGATGCCCCTGAGCATGTGCAGAGTGCCCTTCTCTGCATGGCCAAATATCCGTATCTTGCCACAACACCTATGGGATGAAGGGGAATCCTGCCAGGTGTAGGTAAGCCTTTCTGAATGTGACTTGACTTTCCCAGGCCAAACTTATTAAAAGCTGAGGCGGGGGAGCAATTTAAAATTTCACAGCAGAGCACGGTCTTCGTGAATCTCTGCAAACTCCCGGAGCTGGTGGAGATGGCAGCAACAGATTTGACATTTTATAGCAGCAGTGCAGCTAAGGGCAAAAACCCAGGGCCCAAATGTCAACTCGGAGAGAGTGAATATAGAAACATAGGAATATAGGAAGCCGCCTTCTACTGAGGCAGACCATTGGTCCATCTAGCCCAGTATTGTCGACACTGACTGGCAGCAGCAGCTCTCCAGGGTTTCAGGGAGGAGTTTTTCCCAGCCCTACCTGGGGATGCCTGGGATCAAGCCTGGGACCTCCTTCATGCAAAGCACGTCCTCTATCACAATGAGCCACAGCCCCTTAGCTGCAGAGTGGCAAGTGATGAGATCTCAGGACCGCAGGAGCAAGCTTTATTTTATTCCTTGATGGTGTTACGATTTAAGGGAGCTTAAAAGTGAAAATCTGCACTTGCTGTAAGTAACATTTATTTATTTACAACATTTATATATATGCAAAACAGATTCCGGAGTGGTGAACAGAAAGGTAAATGATAAAAAGAAAAAAGAGTAAGAACATCGTATTAAAATTGTTCATTTAAAAACAGAATACCAATAAAAACCGTGGCTGGTCAGTTAAGGCAGGCTTCCTGGAAGAGAGCTGTTTTCAGGAGGTGCCAGAAGCAGCACAGTGTTGGTGCCTGCCTGACCTCCAGGAGCAGGGAGTTCCAAAGAAAGGGGGCCACCACACTGAAGGCTCTTCTATCCATCCATCCATCCATCCATCCATCCATCCATCCATCCGGGTTGGCAAACAGTTTTTGATTATTCTAACATATTAGGGTTGCAGACGCAGTTGTAAAGCATGGAATGGGAGTTGACGGGGAGAGAAATGTTACTTGTGTGCTTCACAACTGACGTAATACACACAGCAGTCTAAAGAGGGGGTGTGGGGTGGCATAAGACCATTACGTCCAGCATCTAAAATTGCCCTTACACAAATCTATGATGCAACCACACATGGAATACTGTGTACAGTTCTGGTCGCCACACCTAAAAAGGATATTGTAGAGTTGGAAAAAGTGCAGACAAGGGCAACCGAAACGATCAAGGGGCTGGAGCATCTCCCCTATGAGAGAAGGGTACAACAGCTGGGCTTGTTTCGCTTGGAAAAAAGGAGGGCAAGGGGAGACATGACAGAGGTGTACAAAATTATACCTGGTGTGGAGAAAGTGGAGAGGGAGACATTTTTCTCCCTCCCTCGTAGTATTAGAACCCAGTGGGGTCACCCCATGAAGCTGACGGGTGGGAGGTTCAGGACAGAGAAAAGGAAGGACGCCTTCACACAGTGCAGAGTTAAACTGTGGAATTCACTACCACAGGATGTAGTGATGGCCACTGATTTGGATGGCTTTAAAAGGGGGTAAGACAAATTCCTGGAGGAAAAGCCATCAATGGCTACCAGTGCTGATGGCTATAGGGCACCTCCAATATCAGAGGCAATAGGCCGAGGGGCACCAGTTGCTGGGGAACATGAGCGGAAGGGTGCTGTTGCACTCCAGTCCTGCTTGTGGGTTTTCTGTGGGCCACTGTGTGTACAGAATCCTGGACTAGGTGGACCCTAGGTCTGATCCAGCAGGGCTCTTCTGATGTTCTTATGTACCTAGCTGCACCACTGTTTCACAGAGTGGAAAGCAACCCTGCGCCTTTGGAAAGAGGGGCCAGAGCTCAGTGCTGGATGACGTGCCTCAATTCAGAAAGTCACAGGCTCCCTCCCTGGCATCGCCAGAAAGGACTGGGAAGACCTGAACCCCCGAGAAGCCGCTGCCAATCAGACTGGATGATACTGAACCGACCAGGTCTGATTCACTATAAGGCAACGTCCTATGTTACAATTCAAATCAGAGCCATGAGGACTAGAATCTTCACTTTACATTTAAGAGAAGGATTATAAGCCCAGGTTCAATCCTCAGCATCTCCAGTTAAGAAAGGGTGGCAGGTGAGGGGGAAGAGCTACTGATGTAGGAATAATCTGACCTTGTCTAAGGCAGGTTCCTATGTGCCTTAATTTCACCTCCACCCCAGCTTACCTCTCCTCTAGTGCTTCTTCCACCGACTGAAGGAGGCTCCTGAAGAGGAAAACAAACAGCACAGAAATAACAGCTAATTATTCATGTATCACACACACACACACACACACACACACAGGGCCAAGACAGTCCTGGCTGCCACGTTCCCCCCTCTTTGTGATCCCCTAAAATCCACCCTCTTCTTTTTAGAGTCTCCACATTTCCCTGGAAAGGTTCCCGTGCCTTTAATAGCTGCGAAACAGGTAGAAATTCAACTGGTGATGCTTTCCACATCCCTGCTGGGCGGGGGGAGCTGCATCTGCTGAATTCTTCCCTGCTCTGCAGCAAAAGGAGCCCAGCCAGCAGGAGGAAAAAGGTGACAATCCTATTTCACAGTGCTGGGGAGGGAAAACCGGCGGGGCTCCCGACAACCCCCCAATCTTCCAGTCATTCTTCCCAGCCTCCAGCAATTCCTTACTCTCCATCTCCTAAAAGCATCCAGTTCTCCTCTTCCTCCTCCTTCTGCAAAACAAAGAAAACCGTACTATTAACAGCTCCAAGTCTAGAATAAAGGGACTCTCTCTCCAGATGGTCACAGGTTTGACCTGGCATTTTGGTGCCCCTTCTTCCCTAAGGGAAGGGGGGGGCATCTTGGGGCCCTGCATATGTTTCGGCCTACAATCCCCATCAGCCCTAGCCAGGTGAGGAAACATGGGAGTTGTAGACCAAAACGTCTGTGGGGCCACAAGTTGCACACCTCTGGCCTTGGAACTGGTCAGACAACCAGTTTACATTATCACACACACACACACACAGCTTACCAGATTGCACCACGGTTCTGTTTCTTTCCTTAACGGAGGCCCAAATTTAACCTGATGAACTATAAAGGAACAAAAAAAGCATTAGCCATCTCCTCAGAAGCAGGCTCCCAGCCACTGCTTTCAACAGTTAAGAACGTAAGAACTTCAGAAGAGCCCTGCTGGATCAGACCAAAGGTCCATCGAGTCCAGCATTCTGTTCACACGGTGGCCGACCAGCTGTCGACCAGGAACCCACAGGCAGGGCATGAATGCAATAGCACCCTCCTGCCCATGTTCCCCAGCAACTGGTGTACATAGGCTCACTGCCTCTGGTGCTGGAATCCTACACCCCACCACCTGCTTTGACCCATGGCTACCTGGGACATTCCTGCCAGAGGCTCTGCCTTGAGCCAGAGGCTCTGCATTGAGCAGGGGGTTGGACTCGATGGCCCTGTAGACCCCTTCCAACCCTACTATTCTATGATTCCATGCCTTTCTCCAGCCTCCTCCTCAAAAAACTGAGAACCAAACCCCTCAGGAACGCCTGCTTTCACTTTCACGGGAACAGCTGTCCCGACTGTCCCACAAGCTTCAGCCCTTTTACCCGCTCCTGGTTCCAGAGAAACTCAATATGCTCAGCTGGTTCTCTCAACCCACTACGGGAGAAGGAACCAGGAAACAGACATAATGAAGGTAGCGTAACATCAAATAACAAGTGGGAATTTGGATTTTTAAAAACAAATTAAGATTTATTTAAAACCTGAAAAGTTATGTTATTATTATTAACCAATGCTTGTTCCCAACTTCCTTACCTACTTTACCCCTCCTAAAATCCTGTACATAAACCCCAATACTTAGATGTTGCTTCCAAGATCCCTAAGGCCCTATCTGACTAACTACTTGTCAGCTCACCCTTTATATAACCTCACACAGTCCCCTCGTACCTTTCACTCACTCTCCCGCATACTATTAATCCTATCTTACCTGGGCTAAAGTTAACAGTGAAATCATATACATTAATATAACAGGCATACGTTACACTACCCTTTCCCCCTTCCAGGACAGCTGGCAACTTTCTATGGGGGGGCTCCCACTGAAGAAACTAAAGCTGTGTATGTGTCTGGGGGCGGGCGGGTGTGGGGGGTGTTGATCAGTGTGAGTGGAGGTGGGGGGAACACAGGGGGGAAACTTACGCTGGATGTCTGCAAGGGTGCTTTCACTTTGCCCGTGTTGTCTATGTGAATGGATTTTGTCAGGAAAGACCTCATAGGCCTGAAAATAAAGAAAACAAACCAATATTTAAAAACAAAAGCATATAAGATGAATCCCTGCTCAGTCAGACCAAAGTCCATCTAGATCAGCTTTCTTCAACCTGATACTCTCCAGATGGGTTGGACTACAACTCCCATAATTCTCAGCCAGCATGTCCATTGGCTGGGAAGTGGCTAGAGTGTAGTGGTGTAGACCTCTGCCTCAGTGCTTAGAGTGTTGGAGTGGAACTTGGAAGACCTGGATTCTAGCCCCTCACTTGGCCATGGAGCTCACTGGGTGACTCACTGACTCTCTCAGCCTGACCTACCTCATTGGGTTGTTGTGAGGATAAGACGGAGAAAAGGAAGACTATGTAAGCCCCTTAGTTTTTTTGCAAGAAGAAAAAAGGCAGGATATAAAGGTAATAAAAAACAAGGTTGAAGGATCTGGGTACGTTTAGCCTGGAGAAGAAAAGGCTGAAAGGGGACACGGTAGCAGTCTTCAAATCCCTGGAGGGCCGTCATGTCGAAGAGGGCAAAGACGCGTTCTCTGCTGCCTCTGAGGGCAGAGGACGACTCTGAGAGCAGTACAGCGACAGAGCCAGTGCCTTAGAGGGATGGGGCAGACTTCAAGTGGGGACTGGACAGCCATCTGTTGGGGATGTTCTAGTTCAGGCAAGATCAGCTTTCCTCAACCTGGTGCCCTCTGGATGTTTTAGACCACACCCCCATCATCCCCAGTCAGCACAGCCAGCAGAGGTCAGCAGGTTGAAGAAGGCGAGGCTAGATTGTTTACGAGACCCTCTTCATTTTATTTCATTTTCATTTTATTTCATTTTTGTACAGCAAAAAGCAACGGGGTAAAGAAAATAGGTGTTTGATTCAACAAAAAGAAATAGTTCCAATGCATTTCAGACCACATATGGGTAAAGAAGTCTATAAATTCTGTGTATTGTTCTATGGATTTCCCTGAAGAAGGACCTATAGGTGGTCCCAAATGTGTTAAAACTATTTTTTGGTTGTTATTGAATAAGGGTGCAATCCTATGCATGTTTAGACAGAAAAAAGTCCTACAACTTCCAGCATCCCCCAACAAGCCATGCTGGCTGGGGCATACTGGGAGCGGTAGGACTTTTTTCTGTCTAAACATGCATAGCATTGTGCCTTTAAAATACCTATTTTGTTCATCATATCACTTTGGCATCCTTTGTGGGGTTTCCCATTTTGTTGGATTCTATAGTGCCTGATCGCCAAAACTCTCTGGGCAATTCACAAAAACTGCAACCCACAAATACAAGAAAATAAAAACATAATATAAAATCTTTAACATGCAAAATTTAAAAACAATTTAAAACAGCTTAGGGTGCAATCCTATGGCCACTAGTCAGCAGCTAGACGGCCACAGGATAGGTCGGTTCCCGGGAACCGACCTCCACCCCCTCCCGCACTGCCTTGTAGGCAGCAAGGAATGGCTCCGCACCCCACACTTAGAAGAGGAGTGCAGAGTGGCGAAATTGGAGTGTTCCTGGGGGCGTGCCGAGGCAGGGAGGGCGGACATACCATTCCAACGCTTCCAATGTGCTGGCCAGCGTCCACCCTCCTGCTCTGCCTTCCCATGGCTAGACAGCCAAAATCGGCTGTCCAGCCACAAATGACGGATGGTTGATGCGCGGAGGGGACGATCTCCTCTGTGCTTCTCCTGCCCTGCACTGGATAGGCAGTCACCTCTGAGTTCAGAGGCAGCCGCCTATCCTGACAGGATCGCGCCCTTAGGAAACTGTTACAATAACACCCTATTGACCTGATAAAACGACTGACATAAATGCCCCATTGTATGCCCCCGCGAGCAGAGGGAAGTCTTTTTTTAAAATCATTTTTGGGGGTAGATTTCAACAAAACAAACAAAAACGTTATTTAAAAAATTGCAAGTATTACTAAGTTCTTTAGAGGAGTAAAGGGAAGTTTTAACCTGGCTCTGAAAAGATGACAATGTTGGTGTCAGGCGGGCCTCACTGGGGAGAACGTTCCAGAATTGGGGGCCACTGCCAAGAAGGCCCTCTCCCTTCCCAATCTTGTTTTAGAATTCTATATATACCTCCTGTGCGAAGAAATACTTGGGCGTCCATTCTGAATGTACAGTGAAACTAACCCCACCACACCACACATTTACCTCAAAATCCCCATCATCCAAGGCAGCAGCTGCCAAGTCAGGATTCGTGGCTTTATCCAGTAGTTCAATGGCTAAGATCCGGGCCAGTGGCTGGGAAACGAAAGGGTGCTGGCAGACAGAGAGATGGAATGAATAGAGAGGAAAGTCCGAGGCCCTCGCAGGTTTCCCTCAGGCCCCGACTCAGCGTGTGGTGTCCTCAGACAGCTGCTGGACGGTGCTCCAGCAGGGGTAACTGCCAATACCTGCCCTGAGCAGCCAGCCAGGAGGTGCCATTTTAATTTCCCACAATTCCTGATGTTGCATCACTCGGGTGCATTGTACGAAATTTAAAATGACAAGCCCAACTGCCCCAGGGGCTGGGACATGGGAGCTGCTAGTTAAGCGCAGGATCCAATGGTAGTCCTACCCAGACCAGGCTCATTCACTTCAATGAGTCTACTCTGAGTAGGAGTACGATTGGACACTGCCCCACGTTTCCCACAGATGCCATGTCAACACACCGGGGGAAACTGAAATGGCAGCTCACACACAACCACACACAACCCACTAAGGGGTACCAAGCCCTGACTGAAGTGCTTGCCACCATCAGGTAAGCCCACCAAGGGTTCCCGCTGACCTAGGAGAGGGTCTGCCAGAGGGCACAGCATGAAGGACCCATCCAGTCTGAATCTGTTCCTCTTTCAAGCCTTCAACAGCAAAGCTTCCCTCCCACCACAACACTCCCCATTTCATACTCCCACTCCTAGCCCTGTGTCCCCGCTAAAACAAGAAAACTGTCCTACAGCTCCTCCCCAAAGCAAGAAAAAGACCTACAACTCCCAGCATTCCCCAGCCAGCCATTCCCCATGCTGGCTGGGGAATGCTGGGAGCTGTAGGACTTTTTTTCTGTCTAAACATGCATAGGACTATGCCCTTAAGCACAAATAAATATTTTAAAACATTTGAAATGATGAATATTTTGTTGGATTTGCAAGTACGTATTTTCATGTGTTTCTGGAAACCACATCGAGATATCTTTTTAATAATTCAATAATTATTTAATAATTAAATAACTAAATAATTAAATGTTAATACAATTTGGGATATAAGCATTCTATATATGTATAGCTTTTTTTGGAAATCAGCATTGTTACTGTGTATGCATGAAATGCTAATTCATTGTTTTTATAAATCTTTTAAATTGTGTAAGATAGAAAAGCGATCGTTTAAAAATTCGTAATATTGTTGCTATATTTGTATACTTACAGTTCTTCTTACACCAATTTTGCTTCACCATTTTTGTGTGTGGTTAAGAACAGAACCATTATTGGTAATTGATATAAACTGATTAAACAGAACAGAACCCTATTTTAATAATTTTTACTAGTATATAATGTAATATTAGTAATCTCGCTCCTCTGATCTGGACAGCTTTTTCTTCTAGATGTTTGTCATTCTCTGTCTGGAAGGATGTTTAAGATTTGAGGGTAGAATTATGCCACCCCCGCCCTATCCTGCCCCCCACCCTGGTGGGATGGGGTCTTCTAATCCCGAGTCACCTGCAGGAGCTTTTCAGCCACTGGACGTTTCTTGGGGTTCCTGGTCAAGGAGAGTTTGAGGAAATGGTGAAAATCCATGGACCTGGAAGAAAGAGAAAGGAACGTATGTGTAAACTAAGCAAAAAGATCCTATTTGTTATTTTAGCCCAAGTCCCATCAATTTCAATGGGTCTACTCTAAGAACCGCTTACGGCTTGGGCATTACCCAATGCCCCCTGCACACCTTGAAGTCTTCTGTGACTGTCTCTTTTTCTCCAGTAGAATCCACTGACACGTTTTACATTTACAAACCTAGAGTTCCATCCTCAGGATCTCTTAACCAACCTTGTATTTAAGCCAGGGGTTGGCAACCTCATGCCCACGGGCCAAATCTGGCCCTACAGAGTTCCCACTCTGGCCCTCTGGGGTCCACAAGATGGCCACGCCCCCTTTATTAGACTGGTGTTTCTTGTCTTTTTGGCCCAACCTCTTTTGCCTTTGGCCCCGCCCTGTTCATCCCTGGAACGTGGCCCCCAAGAGCTTCATCAAAATAAAATTCAGCTGTCAGACTGAAAGAGGTTCCCCGCTCCTGATCTACCTCCTTGTAGGGATCGCGCTTAGCACCTCTGTAGGGGCACTTTCAGAAGATGTGGGAACTGATTTGGAGTCCGAGGGGGAGGAGGAGGAAGTGTTTGCTGAAGGGCGAAAGTTGCAGGAGACCAACAGTCCCAGGGTGGATGTTGTCCAGGAGCAAACTAACAAGCACCTAAGAAGAGCCCTGCTGGATCAGACCTGGCGTCCATCTCGTCCAGCATTCTGTTCACACTGTGGCCAACCAGCTGCCCACAGGAACCCACAAGTAGGACACAAGTGCAAGAGCACCCTCCCGCCCATGTTCCCCAGCAACTAGTGCACATAGTCTAATCAGTTAGAAAAGAGCCAGGCCCGTCTTCAGCTGTGGGAATGCCAGAGCTTGAGGAGGAGGAGTTAGAAATACAAGATCCCAGGGTGAGACGAAGGGCTAGGCGGTTGGAGCAATGTCAACTGTGAGGCGTTCCAAAAGGCTGGCAGCGATGGGAAGGTCCCTCTGGAAAGACCTACCCTAAAGGAGAGGCTTAACCAGCCACTCAGGCTGTCGAAGGGATGGCCAGCACCACTTTTCGTTGCAACTATCTAACATAGTGCATTAACCAAAGGGAGTTGCTTGTAGCCAAAGTGGTCCTGTATTATGCAAAGCTGTCTAGAATGCCTCGCTGGGGCCGTAGCTCAGTGGCAGAGCCCCTGCTTTGCAGGCAGTAAGTCCCCATTTCGATCCCCAGCATCTCCTGGTAGGGCTGGAAAAACTGCTGCTTGAAACTCTGGAGAGTTGCTGCTGCCAGTCAGTGTCTGATGGACTAGATAGTGGGCTAGATGGACAAAGGGTCTGACTCAGTAGAAGGCAGCTTCCGCTGTTCGTGGGGTCTGACTGTAACCTGAGGCACCAGTGATCTGACTGTAGTTTGCATAATAAAAGCAACTGTTTTGCATTTCATCTTCTCTGATCGATCACAAAGGAGACCTCAAGCTGGATAGCTGACACTCCTGCACACACTTGTACTCACCAGCATGCCTTGTCTTTTAGCTTGGGAGGCTGGAAGCTGCTTTTTGACATCAGCATCAAGGCCCTAAATGGAAAGAGAAATAAGACTATTTTTTATTTATTATTACATTTATATCCCACCTTTTTTCCTCTTGCAGAGAACCGACAGCAACTTACATGGTTCTCCTCCTCTCCATTTTATCCTCATAACAACCCTGTGAGGTAGGTTAGGCTGGGAGTCCATGACTGGCCCAAAGTCACCCAGTGAGCTTCACGGCCGACTTGAGACTAGAACCCAGATCTCTCGAACCCCAGTTCAGCACTCTAACCACTACACTACACCGGCTCTCCTGATTACTGCTTTCCCTCGCACATACACTTTAAATAAAGCTTAATACTGGCTCACAAGTCAGTCACTTTAATGCATTTAGCCAAAGGCTATTACAAGTTACTGGCCAGTGTGTAACAACAAAAATAATCTGCAGGATAAAAACACCATTCGCTTTAAACTGTAACGAACTGTCCAAAGATCAGATACATCAACAAACCTTTAAAGAACTATTAAGGGCGCAATCCTATGCATGTTTGCACAGAAAAGTCCTACAAATCCCAGCATTCCCCAGCCAGGTTTTCCATATAAACATGCATAGGACTGTGCCCTAAACCATTAATAAATGAAGCATGTCATTCCTTGGTGGCTACATATAGGTAATGAAACGTTTATTATCGGGCAATCATTGCCCACTGGAGAAGGAAATGGCAACCCACTCCAGTATTCTTGCCAAGAAAACCCCACGAAACGTATCACAAGGCTAAAAGATATGACACCGGAAGATGAGACCCTCAGGTCGGAACGTGTCCAATATACTACTGGGGAAGAGCAGAGGGAATTTCCAAGTAGCGCCAGAAAGTATGAAGCGGCTGGGCCAAAGCCGAAAGGACACTCAGCTGTGGATGTGTCTGGTGATGAAAAGAAAGCCTGATGCTGTAAAGAACAATATTGTTTAGGAACCTGGAATGTCAGATCAATGAATCAAGGTAAGCTGAGATGGCAAGACTGAACATCGACATCTTGGGAATCAGCAAACTAAAATGGACAGGCATGGGCGAATTTAATTCAGGTGACCATCATATCTACTATTGTGGGCAAGAATCCCTTAGAAGAAATGGAGTAGCACTCATAGTCAACAAAAGGGTGGGAAAAGCAGTACTGGGGTACAATCTCAAAAACAAGAGAATGATCTCAGTACGAATCCAAGGCAAACCATTCAACATCACAGTAATTCAAGTCTATGCCCCAACCACTGAGGCCCAAGAAGCTGAGGTTGATCGGTTCTATGAAGACCTACAACACCTTCTAGAACTAACACCAAAAAAAGATGTCCTCTTCATCATAGTAGGAAGTCAAGAAATCACCAGGATAACAGGCAAGCATGGCCTTGGTATACAAAATGAAGCAGGACAAAGGCTAATCGAGTTTTGCCAAGAGAACACGCTGATCATAGCAAACACTCTTTTCCAACAGCACAAGAGGCGACTCTACACATGGACATCACCAGATGGTCAATATCGAAATCAGATTGATTATGTCCTTTGCAGCCAAAGATGGAGAAGCTCCATACAGTCAGTCAAAACAAGACCTGGAGCTGACTGTGGCTCAGATCATGAGCTGCTTCTTGCAAAATTTCGGCTTAAATTGAAGAACGTAGGGAAAATCACTAAACCATTCAGGTATGACCTAAATCATATCTCTTATGAATATACAGTGGGGGTGACAAATAGATTTAAGGGATTAGACCTGATAGACAGAGTGCCTGAGGAACTATGAACAGAGGTCCGTAACATTGTTCAGGAGGCAGCAACTCAATCCATCCTAAAGAAAAAGAAATGCAAGAAAGCCAAGTGGCTGTCTGATGAGGCTTTACAAGTAGCTGAGGAAAGAAGGGAAGCGAAAAGGGAGAAAGGGGAAGATATATCCAACTGAATGCAGAGTTCCAGAGAACAGCAAGGAGAGACAAGAAGGCCTTCTTAAATGAACAATGCAAAGAAATTGAGGAAAACAAGAGAATGTGAAAGACTACAGATCTCTTCAAGAAAATCGGAGATCTCAAGGGAACGTTTTGTGCAAAGACAGGCATGATCAAGGACAAAGAAGGCAGGGACCTAACAGAAGCAGATGAGATTAAGAAGAGGTGGAAAGAATACACAGAAGAACTATACAGGAAAGATCTGAATGTCCCTGATAGCCATGAGAGTGCGCTCACTGAACTTGAGCCGGACATCCTAGAGAGTGAAGTCAAGTGGGCCTTAGGAAGCATTAGTAACAACAAAGCTAGCGGAGATGACAGTCTTCCAGCTGAGCTATTTAAAATCCTAAAAGATTGATGCTGTTAATGTGCAGCACTCAATATGCCAACACATTTGGAACACTCAACAGTGGCCACAAGACTGGAAAAGGTCAACTTACATTCCAATTCCAAAGAAGGGCAATGCCAAAGAGTTTTCAAACTACCGTACAATTGTGCTCATTTCACACGCCAGCAAGGTTATGCTCAAAATCCTACAAGCTAGGCTTCAGCAGCATGTGAACCGAGAACTACCGGAAGTACAAGCTGGGTTTCGAAGAGGCAGAGGAACTAGAGATCAAATCGCCAACATTCGCTGCATCATGGAGAAAGCAAGAGAATTCCAGAAAAACATCTATTTCTGCTTCATTGACTACACTAAAGCCTTTGATTGTGTGGATCACAACGAACTGTGGCAAATTCTTAAAGAGATGGGAGTACCAGACCACCTTATCTGTCTCCTGAGAAACCTGTACGAGGGACAGGAAGCAACATTAAGAACCGGACATGGAACAACCAATTGGTTCAAAATTGGGAAAGGAGTACGACAAGGCTGTATATTGTCGCCTTGCTTATTTAATTTATATGCAGAGTACATCATAAGAAACGCCGGGTTGGATGAATCACAGGTCAGAATTAAAGAGTGCCGGGAGAATTATCAACAACCTCAGATACGGAGACGATACCACCCTTATGCCAGAAAGCGAAGAGGATCTAAACAGCCTCTTGTTGAGGGTGAAAGTGGAGAGTGCAAAAGCTGGTTTGAAACTCAACATTAAAAAAACGAAGATCATGGCATCTGGCCCCATCACTTCCTGGCATATGGAAGGGGAAGAAATGGAAGCAGTGACAGATGTTATTTTCTTGGGCTCCAAGATCACCGCAGACGGTGACTGTAGCCATGAAATTAAAAGACGCTTGCTCCTTGGGAGGAAAGCTATGGCCAACCTAGACAGCATAGTAAGAAGCAGAGACATCACCTTGCCAACAAAGGTCCATCTAATCAAAGCTATGGTTTTCCCAGTAGCAACGTATGGCTGTGAGAGCTGGACTATATGGAAGGCTGAGTGCCAAAGAATTGATGCCTTCGAACTGTGGTGCTGGAGACGACTCTTACGAGTCCCCTGGACTGCAAGGAGGTCAAATCAGTCCATCCTAAAGGAAATCAACCCTGAGTGCTCATTGGAAGGACAGATAATGAAGCTGAAGCTCCAATATTTTGGCCACCTAATGCGAAGAGAAAAGTCACTGGAAAAGACCCTGATGCTGGGAAAGATTGAAGGCAAAAGGAGAAGGGGACGGCAGAGGATGAGATGGCTAGATAGCATCACCGATGCAATGAATATGAACTTGAGCACACTCCGGGAGGACAGGAAGGCCTGGCGTGCTATGGTCCATGGGGTCACGAAGAGTCGGACATGACTGAACAACAAAATCATTGCACAACCATATCCTGAAGAGTCTTAGCTCACTATCATGGAAGATATCAGAGCAAAATTTTCTCCTTGGGCCTGCATACAAGAGCAGAAAAATAAGTAATGTTCAGCCTGATCACAGCCAAAGATACATTTCCGTTCTGTCAAAGCAGAACTGCAGAACTTCCAGCCCACCATAAACATCCAACATCTATTCTTCAGTGATCTAAGACTCTTACTGCCCTCTTTACATTTGAACATATGTTCTGTAGAATCTCGTTTGGATGCTTATTCAGACACATGGACTGCTTATACTGCATATCTAAGATATGAGTGTTGTATTTTTGTTAATGTTATTGCGTTATTGCGAACTGACACTATTTCTTTGTTTTGTTATACTGCAAGCTCAACAGTAAATATCGGCATCTTGGGTTTTTTGCATTGCCATAATACTAGAATTTTTGCTTTCAATGGAAACAGAAAAGTAATTAATATACAGTAGTGGACAATTCTCATCCCATTTATGCTCACAACCCTACAGTTGTTATTTATGCTAACAACCCTATTTTTGTGAACCGCCCAGAGAGCTTTGGCTATTGGGCGGTATAGAAATGAAATAAATAAATACAGAGTAGGTTAGATACAGAGTAGGTTAGGCTTAGAGCACTGAATTTGGGACACTGTGAGAGGGCAGTCGCGATGTCACACTAACACCACTTTAAGATCCAGAAAAGCCAGTATGACTGGATAGGCATCTATCTGGCATTTCCTGTTGTTGAATCCTGCCACCCACAAGAAGCAGGTTTGGCTATTCTGCCTGTCCTCATGGGATTCCAATGACTAGCAGCATGTCTGGATATCAAGTTTTATAACGACATTAAATACAATGAATTCTCGGTGCAGAAATGCATCTTGGATTTGAGTGTTCCAAAGGACTACAGTAGGCATGGGGAACCCCTTCAAACCCGAGGGCAGACTTCAGTTTCAGAGATGCTTTCGGAGGCCACATGCCAGTGGTGGGCGGGGCCAAGGCAAAAGGGGCGGGGCCAAATATACCAGCATGTTGTAGTTTCAAGCTCTTCCTGCCAGGAACGAAGCCTTAGGAGAGGCATTTCAACCTTTTAGAATGGAGGGAAAACTGTACAAAGCCAGGAAACCTCCAAATGATGGGTGATTGGGGGAAAGGGGGTGCAGCAAGGGGAAGGAGGTGTGGCCTTCTGGAGAACCCCAGAGGGTCAGACTGGGAGCCCAGAAGGGCCAGATTTGGCCCCCGGGTCTGAGGTTCCCCACCCCTAGTCTACAGTATACGCAGGAATGATTATTCTCTAATGCTGTCGACCAAAGGTGGGCAGAAGGTAGATCTCCAGACCTTTTAGACTTCAGCTCCCAGAAGCACCCTTCAGCATGGCCAATGGTCGGGAATTCTGGGAGTTGAAGTCCAAAACGTCTGGAGATCTACCTTCTGCCCACCCCTGCTGAAGATCGTCTTACAGAAAAATCTTCATACTACATATTTTGAGAGTGTAAATCCATGAGAACATACGGAAGGCTAGTCTGCGTCTAGTGTTGTCTGTCTAGTCCACTGCCCTGTTCACACAGTGACAACCAAATGCTCACGGGAAGCCCAGAAGCAGGACATGAATGCAATAGCACCCTCCTGCTCGTGTTCATTTCATTTCATTTATTAGATTTCTATACTGTTCCACAGCCGAAGCTCTCTGGGCGGTTCTCAAAAATAAAAAAAAAATTAAAACACATTATATAAAGTATAAAACCATTCACATAATGACACGGAACAAATAGCACACACAACAACAGCATATATCTAAAACAATTTAAAAAACAATCAGCCACAGACAATCAAAGAGACTCCTTATACGCTGCCAAACGCCTGAGAGCATAGGGCAGTTTTAACCTGGAGCCGAAAAGATGACAATGCTGGCACCAGGCGGGCCTCGTCAGGGAGATTATTCCGCAAATGGGGAGCCACTACTGAGAAGGCCCTCTCCCTTGTTGCCACCCTCTGAGCCTCTCTCGGAGGAGGGCCTTAGATGCAGAGCATAGCGTATGGGTCGGTTCACGCCAGGAGAAGCGTTCCATCAAGAACTGTGGTCCTGAGCCGTGTAAGGCTTTATAGGTCAAAACCAGCACTTTGAATTGGGCTCGGAAGCATGCAGGCAGCCAGTGATCCCAAAAACATGCATACAGAATCATACTGCCTCTGATACTGGAGGTAATACATAGTCATCAGGACTAGTAGTCCTTGATAGCCTTTTCCTCCAGGAATGTGACTAATCCCCTTTTAAAGCCATCCAAACTGGTGGCCATCACTACGTCTTGTGGTAGCAAATTCCATCGTTGAACTCTGCGCTGTGTGAAGATGTCCTTATCTGTCCTAAATCTCCCACCAATCAGCTTCATGGAATAATCCTGTTCTAATATTATGGCAGAGGGAGAAAACACCTCTCTCTCCACTTCCTCCACATCATGCGTCATTTTATACACCTGTATCATGCCCCCACCTTTTTCTAAGCTAAAAAGCCCCAGATACTGTGACTGTCCCTCACAGCCCCCTCGGTTGTGCTTCTCTGCACCTCTTCCAGCTCTAAAAAGCATTGCACTCATCCCAGAAGAGAAAATGTTTCATAGGAGTTTTTTTTTTTAAAAAAAAGTTGCCCCAAATTTCCACTGGAAAAGCTGAAAAGAGATCTTTGGGGTAGGAGGGAAACCTGGGGTGGGGAAACTATTTTCTCCCACTCTGAATATTTCCCATTTTCCCCCCGCCCAGGCCTTCAGATCTCTACAGGGACAGAGTTGGTTTGCGACCCCCAAAATCATCCTCACCTCATAGGATGCAGGTCAAAAAGAGGCGGCTGCAGCTCAGCTAGTTCGATTGCTGTGATGCCAAGTGCCCAGATGTCGCAGAGGTGGTTGTAGCCGCCTTTCTTCTCCACCGCGGCCACCTCTGGGGCCATCCTGGAAGAGAGGGCGAGATTGCAAATTCGGGGAGGGAAGGAATGCAAAACAAGTTGTGTAGTGGTGACAGTGCTGGACTGGGAGCTGGGAGATCCGGGTTCTAGTCCCCATTCAGCCATGGAAGCTCACTGCGTGACTTTGGGCCAGTCACAGCCTCTCAGCCCAACCCACATCACAGGGTTGTTGTTGTGAGGATAAAATGGAGAGGGGAGGGGATAATGTAAGCCGCCTTGGGTTGCTTGCAAGAAGAAAATTGGGGGGATATAAATGCAATAAATAAATAAGATGGTGTGCAGCCAGGCTGAGCACCACAAAAGGTTACCTTATCCTGTCATTTTAGCTGAACCCTCATATGTCTGTTTCAGTCCCAGTTCTTCATGCAGGGGGACAAAGGCAAAAAACACACAACCCTCAATGACTCCCAGGCACTGAATTCTGGAAGCTGAAGTTGGGCATTTTCTGCTGAATGCTTTTATACTGCTCTATTATATTGTGGCATTTTCATGTGAAAACGTGTGGCTTTGGAATACCCTCTCTGAAGAGATTTACACTCTTTCCAGCAGGAGGTTAAGACATAACTTTTTACCCAGGCATTTTATAACTGGACAACTTCTCAGTCTGTCTCTGTAACGGAAATTGATTTTTTTATTGGCTGCTTTTTATGACGGCTGTTGGACATTGGCTTGACTGTACTGAAGCCTTCTCCAACCTGGCAGCCTTCCAGATGGGTTATATTGAAAATCCAATCATCCCCAGCCAGCACTGTGCAGAGCCCTACCTGTTAGGGGTGATGGGGATTGTAGTCTGACCCACCTGGAGGGCCCTAAGATAGTGAAGGCTGTTCCATTCTATAATGTTTCAAAATAATTTACATTGGATGCCGCCTTGGAATCTCATGTGATATGAGAAATGACTAGGAATGTTTTAAAATTAATCAGCGAGCTTCCCTCCCTCTTACAGGATTGACAAACAAGCAGAAAGGCTTCTTGCTCAATAAAACAACAGATCATTGTCACCAAACAACATTCCCAAGGGAGCCATCCAGACTCGAGAAGAAAAACACCGCTATGACATATTGCAATTACACAGCACTCTGAATTATACCCGGCCAGATTGCTGGCCTATCGAACCCAGTATTGCTTGCTCTGGCTGGTAGTTCTCCAGGTTTCTTAGGCAGGGAGGGGTCTTTTCCCATCACCTGCAACCTGACCCTTTTTCTAAGTGGAGATACTGGGGAGCGAGCCTGGGACCTCCTGCATGCTAAGCAGGTGCTTTACCGCCCATCTATGCCTGTCCATTCCCAGTTAAGGGCACTAAGTGTTCACATAAACCAACCCAGTGCTGTAGGTCAGTCTTACGACACACGAACTGGGGAGTTGCCAACTCCACAGCTCATCCTCTGGACAGAGAGGACAGAGCCAGCATATTCAAAAACAGAGGCTGTATTGGAGGATGGTAGGGGAAAAAGTTTTAAGTTTAAAGAAGTTTGCCCCTTCATGGATCACTGCCTTGTTGTGGCGAAGGGGCTTGCGTAACTCAGTGAAGCCATAAGCTATGCCGTGCAGGGCCACTCAAGACGGACAGGTCATGGCAGAGAGTTCTGACAAAATGTGGTCCACTGGAGAAGGAAATGGCAACCCACTCCAGTATTCTTGCCAAGAAAACCCCATGGAACGTATCACAAGGCTAAAAGAGATGATGCCGGAAGATGAGCCCCTCAGGTCGGAAGGTGTCCAATATGCTACTGGGGAAGAGCAGAGGGTATTTCCAAGTAGCGCCAGAAAGAGTGAAGCGGCTGGGCCAAAGCCGAAAGGACACTCAGCTGTGGATGTGTCTGGTGGTGAAAAGAAAATCCGATACTGTAAAGAACAATTTTGTTTAGGAACCTGGAATGTCACATCAATGAATCAAGGTAAGTTGGAGGTGGTCAAACATGAGATGGCAAGATTGAACATCGACATCTTGGGAATCAGCGAACTCAAATGGACAGGCATGGGCGAATTTAATTCAGGTGACCATCATATCTACTATTGTGGGCAAGAATCCCTTAGAAGAAATGGAGTAGCACTCATAGTCAACAAAAGGGTGGGAAAAGCAGTACTGGGGTACAATCTCAAAAACAAGAGAATGATCTCAGTACGAATCCAAGGCAAACCATTCAACATCACAGTAATTCAAGTCTATGCCCCAACCACTGAGGCCCAAGAAGCTGAGGTTGATCGGTTCTATGAAGACCTACAACACCTTCTAGAACTAACACCAAAAAAAGATGTCCTCTTCATCATAGGGGATTGGAATGCTAAAGTAGGAAGTCAAGAAATCACCGGGATAACAGGCAAGCATGGCCTTGGTGTACAAAATGAATCAGGACAAAGGCTAATCGAGTTTTGCCAAGAGAACACGCTGATCATAGCAAACACTCTTTTCCAACAGCACAAGAGGCGACTCTACACATGGACATCACCAGATGGTCAATATCGAAATCAGATTGATTATGTCCTTTGCAGCCAAAGATGGAGAAGCTCCATACAGTCAGTCAAAACAAGACCTGGAGCTGACTGTGGCTCAGATCATGAGCTTCTTGTTGCAAAATTTCGGCTTAAATTGAAGAATGTAGGGAAAACCACTAAACCATTCAGGTATGACCTAAATCATATCTCTTATGAATACACAGTGGAGGTGACGAATAGATTTGAGGGATTAGACCTGATAGACAGAGTGCCTGAGGAACTATGGACGGAGGTCTGTAACATTGTTCAGGAGGCAGCAACTCAATCCATCCCAAAGAAAAAGAAATGCAAGAAAGCAAAGTGGCTGTCTGATGAGGCTTTACAAGTAGCTGAGGAAAGAAGGGAAGCGAAAAGCAAGGGAGAAAGGGGAAGATATATCCAACTGAATGCAGAGTTCCAGAGAATAGCAAGGAGAGACAAGAAGGCCTTCTTAAATGAACAATGCAAAGAAATCGAGGAAAACAACAGAATGGGAAAGACTAGAGATCTCTTCAAGAAAATTGGAGATCTCAAGGGAACGTTTTGTGAAAAGACGGGCATGATCAAGGACAAAGAAGGCAGGGACCTAACAGAAGCAGATGAGATTAAGAAGAGGTGGAAAGAATACACAGAAGAACTATACAGGAAAGATCTGAATGTCCCTGATAGCCATGATAGTGCGCTCACTGAACTTGAGCCGGACATCCTAGAAAGTGAAGTCAAGTGGGCCTTAGGAAGCATTACTAATAACAAAGCTAGCGGAGATGACAGTCTTCCAGCTGAGCTATTTAAAATCCTAAAAGATTATGCTGTTAAAGTGCTGCATTCAATATGCCAACAAATTTGGAACACTCAACAATGGCCGCAAGACTGGAAAAGGTCAGTTTACATTCCAATTCCAAAGAAGGGCAACGCCAAAGAGTGTTCAAACTACCGCACAATTGCGCTCATTTCACATGCCAGCAAGGTGATGCTCAAAATCCTACAAGCTAGGCTTCAGCAGTATGCGAACCGAGAACTACCGGAAGCACAAGCTGGGTTTCGAAGAGGCAGAGGAACTAGAGATCAAATCGCCAACATTCGCTGCATCATGGAGAAAGCAAGAGAATTCCAGAAAAACGTCTATTTCTGCTTCATTGACTATGCTAAAGCCTTTGATTGTGTGGATCGCAACAAACTGTGGCAAATTCTTAAAGTGATGGGAGTACCAGACCACCTTACCTGTCTCCTGAGAAACCTGTACGAGGGTCAAGAAGCAACAGTAAGAACCAGAGATGGAACAACCGATTGGTTCAAAATTGGGAAAGGAGTACGACAAGGCTGCATATTGTCACCCTGCTTATTTAACTTATATGCAGAGTACATCATGAGAAATGCCGGGTTGGATGAATCAGAGGTCGGAATTAAGATTGCCAGGAGAATTATCAACAACCTCCGATATGCAGATGATACCACCCTAATGGCAGAAAGCGAAGAGGATCTCAAGAGCCTCTTGTTGAGGGTGAAAGAGGAGAGTGCAAAAGCTGGTTTGAAACTCAACATTAAAAAAACGAAGATCATGGCATCTGGCCCCATTACTTCCTGGGATATAGAAGGGGAAGAAATGGAAGCAGTGACAGATTTTACTTTCTTGGGCTCCAAGATCACCGCAGACGGTGACTGTAGCCATGAAATTAAAAGACGCTTGCTCCTTGGGAGGAAAGCTATGGCCAACCTAGACAGCATAGTAAGAAGCAGAGACATCACCTTGCCGACAAAGGTCCGTCTAATCAAAGCTATGGTTTTCCCAGTAGTAATGTATGGCTGTGAGAGCTGGACTATAAGGAAGGCTGAGCGCCGAAGAATTGATGCTTTTGAACTGTGGTGCTGGAGAAGACTCTTACTAGTCCCCTGGACTGCAAGGAGGTCAAATCAGTCCATCCTAAAGGAAATCAACCCTGAGTGCTCATTGGAAGGACAGATAATGAAGCTGAAGCTCAAATATTTTGGCCACCTAATGTGAAGAGAAAACTCTCTGGAAAAGACCCTGATGCTGGGAAAGACTGAAGGCAAAAGGAGAAGGGGACGGCAGAGGATGAGATGGCTAGATAGCACCACCGATGCAATGAATATGAACTTGAGCACACTCCGGGAGAGAGCGCAGGACAGGAAGGCCTGGCGTGCTATGGTCCATGGGGTCACGAAGAGTCGGACACGACTCAACGACTGAACAACAACAACAAAGGGGAAAAAGGGCCGTCATCCCATGCATTACCAGTAGGAAAAAAAGGGCTGTCATCACGTGCATTACCAGTAGGGCGTTCCAATGAAGGATTTCCGCTTCGCCACCGACGCTGTCAGTTCCGCAGAAACCCCGAAATCCGCTGTGGGAAGGAAGGTAGGATGGACGTGATTTGGGAAGGGAGAATGGCTATCCTTCCTGGCACTGGGAAAAAAGTGAGCATGGGAGCACACTGGACTCAGGTGCCACACGAGGGATCTGCAGGGAGAGTGGGGTAGGCCGAGCCCTGCACCCCCAGCTCAACAAGCCCTGGACGCCTTCGTTTTTATCATCCTCTCAACTCGTGCAGAATACCAGTCAATGTACACATCGTGGCGGCCTGACCGCATCCCGCGGGCCTGCCGTTTCCCACTCCTCAACCCTCCAAAGGACGTTCTGTTGGTGCCAAGGGTCATTTGGCCAGCCCCCACTAAAATAACAAATAGCAAATGCTGGGTAACCTGGGCGGGAGGTTGCTGTTGCACTCCTCTCCTGCTGGTTGGCCACTGTGAGAACAGAATGCTGGACTAGACGGACCCTTGGTCTGATCCAGCAGGGCTTTTCTGATGTTCATATGTTCTTAAGTATGAACGGCTTCCAATATTGCCTGTGTCAGGGCTGGGCAGCAGCAGAGGGTATTTGGAGAACAACATGCAAACACATCTATGGCCAGGAGGAAGCAAGGCTGGCGTCAGGAGGCAGAATGGTCAGGCAGCTGCCAAGGACCCTGCCTCAGCTGGGGACCCACAGCTGACCAGCAGCGTCCCAGAGTCCTGCTGCTGCACTCTCTCTCCCTCTCCACTAAAGAGAGGACCAAGGCTATAGAGCAGGAGTGCAGAACGTTAGGCCCGGGGGCCACACCCTTTCCCTTAGACACGCCCCCTTTCCACTGACCACTGATCAGTTGGTGGTTTCCTGGCTTTTGTGCAGATTTTCCCCCATTCTAAAAGGCTGAAACGTCTCTAAGGCTTAGTTCCTGGCAGCAACAGATTTAAGCTAAGATATGCTGGCAGTTTTGAGACTTTGGTTCCCCCCCACTGCCTTTGCCATCAGCCCACCCACCTCTAGAATGCGGCCCCCAAGAGCTTCTCCAAATTTCAGCCCTCAAACTAAAAGAGGTTCAACACCCTTGCCTTGCCGTAGAATGCCCTCCACCAATGTGGCACCCTCCAGATGTTTTGAATGACAACTCCCAGCATCCCTGACCATTGACCATGCTGGCTGGGGATGATGGGAGTTGGAGTCCAGAAGAGAGCCAGTGTGGCTTAGTGGTTAGAGTGTTGGACTGAGACTCGGGAGATCCAGGTTCTAGTCCCCACTCCGTCATGAAGCTCACTCACTGGGTGACTTTTGGCCAGCCACTGACTTTCAGCTCAAGCTACCTCACAGGATCGTTGTGAGGATAAAACGGAGAGGAGGAGGACCACATAAGCCACCCTGGGTTCCTTGCAGCAGGTAAGAAGGTGGCATATAAATGTAATAATAATGTAAAAAAACAGATGGAGGGTACCAGGTTGGGGAAAACTGCTGTAGGGCAATTGTCTTGCATGCAAATAGTCCCCAGTTCGATCCCAGGCATCTCCAGGCTGGGAAACAGCTCTGTCTGAAACCATGGAGAGCTTTGGCCAATCAATGTAGAACAGGAATTTGTGACCCTCCAGATGCTGTTGGGACTCCAATTCCCATACGCCCCAGCCAGCACGGCCAATGGTCAATGAAGATGGAGGCTGCAGTCCAACAACATCTCAAGGATCCCCTGGTGTAGAAAACGCTGAGCTCCATGGATCAGTGCTCAGAACAGAAGCAGCCTTCGATATGGACACAGGAAGCTGCCGTCCATTAAAACAGAGTACTGGTCCATCTAACCCAGTATTGACTACTCTGTTGGAGGCAGTGCTTGCCCAGGATCTCAGGTGGACACAGATCTTCTCCATCACCTACTGCTACCTGAGTCTTGTACTTGGGAGGCACCGGAATTTGAACCTGGGACCTTCTGCAAGGAAAGCAGGTGCTTTGCCACTGAATTTAAACCCTTCTCCAGAAAAGCCGGGCAGACCCTGTTTTGTGTGTGTGTGTCTCCACCCAAATAAATAATAACAATAACAATAATTTGGACAAAGTTAGAGGCAACGTGAACTGGTAAATCAAACAATTGTGTTCCTGATATGGGGCTCCTTCTAAGGCAGGGTGGGAAACTTGTAGCCCTTCATGTGATGTTGGAATCCAACTCCCATCAGGCCCACATGGCCAGTGGTCAGGTATGATGGAAGCTGTAGTCCAACAGCCTCAGGAGGGCCACACGTTCACCATTCCTGTTCTAAGTTCTTAACTTGGGTAGTGTAGCCATCAGCTCAGGATATGTCCCATCCAGGCATGGTTGTTATGATCTGAGAAGGATAATGAGAACGTGCACGTTAACAGATTTAGGGCGCCACCCTATGAATGTTTAGACAGGAAAAAGTCCTATAGTTCCCAGCATTCCCCAGCCAGCCAGCCTGTCTAAATATGCATAAGACGGCACCTTTAATCAAGCAGAGAAGAGAAAAAATTGGAGTGGTGGCTTGAGTAGGAAATGGCTTGTCAGAGATGAGCAAACAAGAGGGGAAGCCGAGAGAAGGAACTGACCGAGTTTCACGTCACCGTTGGCTGTAAGCAGGATGTTGGCCCCCTGAAAAAGAGGCAGAAGGCATAAGAAAGGGCTCTTTCTCTCTCCCCACACACCCCCCTCGGCTTACAGAAGCAGTCTCCAAAGCAGTGGTGAGCAACACATGCCCCCTCCCAGTCATAAAAAAGTAAAAGCTGTACTGTTCATTGTACTGTTATATTGTGGTTTTAAGCTTTCACGTTTTATATTGTTTTATGCTGCACTTTGTGGTTTTAATTTTTGTGAACCGCCCAGAGAGCTTTGGCTATGGGGCGTTACAGAAATGAAAGAAACAAATAAAAACAAATGAATAAAAGAAAATCGCATCCCGAGCAGCCATTTTGACCCCTTTTTGACTCTTTTAGGGTCAAAAGGGACCCCAAAGGATCAAAATTAGCTTGTATGCAAACAAGCTAATTTTGACCCTTCAGGTGCTCCGTTGCCACTTCAGACACCCATTTGTAAAACACACACACACGCACCCTGGCACTGCATGTGTGCGCGCGTGCATGCGTGTACAATCCAAAAGGGGGGGGCAGAGCGAAATGGCATGCGGACTGTCTGAAGTTTCCCACCCCTGCTCAAAAGGGTGCCCTTTTGGGTAGAAAGGAGGGGAACAAGCCAAGTACATAAGTAATAAAAGGGTAATTTAAAGGTGACAGAACCTGGTTTGGCCAAGCCCAAGATCCTGCGAGGGTCTCACCTTAATGTCCCGGTGCATTTTCCCTTTGGTGTGCAAATGGTGAAGGCCCTGGGAAGAGAAAACAACTACAAGTGTTATACCTGTTGTCATTAACTCATGCGATGCTTCCATGCAGACGGCTCTTAGCACTACCAGTCAAAAGACATTATCAAGCTATTCTTTCTCCTTAACAGATCTTGGGAAGACACTGTCGACTGGAACACACATAGAATTCCATGAATGAGGCAGGCCAACTGCACAATAAAAAGCCTTGTTTGAGAGGGAGCAACCATTACGAGTCCCCTGGACTGCAAGGAGGTCAAATCAGTCCATCCTAAAGGAAATCAACCCTGAGTGCTCATTGGAAGGACAGATAATGAAGCTGAAGCTCCAATATTTTGGCCACCTAATGCGAAGAGAAAACTCCCTGGAAAAGACCCTGATGCTGGGAAAGACTGAAGGCAAAAGGAGAAGGGGACGGCAGAGGATGAGATGGCTAGATAGCATCACGGATGCAATGAATATGAACTTGAGCACGCTCCGGGAGAGAGCGCAGGACAGGAAGGCCTGGCGTGCTATGGTCCATGGGGTCACGAAGAGTCGGACACGACTGAACGACTGAACAACAACAACAACCATTAATGTGCTCTTTAAAAACAAAATAATCCTGAGGTTCACACCCCTAGGGTTTTCTTAGCATGCATGCCAAGTTTCAAGTGTCTTGGTTTCCCGGTCTTGGAGCTACGCAATGGATGGACAGATAGAGAGAGAGAGGCACAGATCCTGTTATTATTATAGATACAAAACTGTTTGAGTGTGTTTGTGTTGGCTTCACACGCTCTTCTCAGATTACAACTGGACGGTGGTCTTGCAGGCGCCACACAAGTCCTTTCACGTAAAAACCCACTCCTGGTTTTCCTCCCAAGGTTTCTTTTTCAGCAGCCTAGCTTACAGGCGAGGGAGCTTTTAGACTGTTGCTACTGTTAGACAACCGGGCGTCAGAAATACTTGCTACTCTGCTGCAATCCACCCAGAAGTCTACTAGTAGATCCCAATCTCCCTTCTGCCCACCCTTGGTCTAAATCCTGCAGTCCCAATCCAGCCCTCCAGGGTTCCCAGTGGCCACACCCCCTTCTCTTGGCCACACCCCCTTCCTCCACTCACCTATCATTTGATGGTTTCCTGTGCTGTGTTTTCCCCATCCTAAAAGGTTGAAATGCCTCTCGTAAGGCTTCCTTACTGGCAGTAAGAGCTTTAAGCTACAACATGCAGATATTTTTTTTATTTTTGGCCCCGCCCCTTTTGCCTCTGGCCCTGTCCACCACTGGAATGCAGCCCCCGAGAGCTTCTCTGAAATGCAATTCAGCCCTCGAGTTGAATGAGGTTCTGCACCCCCGGTCTAAATCAATCTGCCGAAACCATCCCCTTCTGAATGAGGGAGGGGAAAGTGTGAGTTTTGTCTGTCCCTACCTAGCCACCCGCCTGAAAAGAGTTCTGCTGGATCAGAACAAGGGTGTATCTCAACTAGTGCTGTGCCGAAAATTTCTCCCATTTTTTCCGACCATTCTCGTTCAACTAGATAGAAAAGAAATGGCTTTCGAAAAGAAATTCAAAGGAGGAGAAATTCTCATGGGTTGGGTTTGGGGTTCTTGGGCTTTCTTGTGAGGAGTGTGCTGAGGAGTGTGCATGAGTGCCCTGTCTGTCATCGTACAGCCATCTCCGTGGCAGCCTGTTGCCTCCAAGGCTTCCCACACTCCTGTCAAAGCCGTCATGAGGAAGACGTCATGAGGCAATTCCTCCCATGGTGGCCGGGGAGGCTGCAGAGCAACGGAAAGATGTGTAAGGGAGAGAGAAAACACACGCAGCTCCCTCGGCCACCTCACAGTGATTAGGGAAGCTCAAAAACACCACCAAAAGAAATGCTAAATTCTGCCTCAGAAGAGTGGACGCCTCAAGACAGCTGATGCTGTTGCCACACCTGCAGGAGCAGCACAACAAACCCAAAACCCCGAGGAAAAAAGAAAGGATTTGTACGACAACCCCTGCTAACGGTGAACCCTATCTGTGAGAAACTGTTGGAGAATTTATCTTCCCCTAGGAGAAATTCGGTGCAATTGTCCCCCCAACTTCTCTGCCCACAAATAGGCTGGAGAAGTTTGAGAGGCCATTTATGCACAGATTTCATCTGAACCGTCTTCAAAGGCAGCCCCACGTATAGTGCATTACAGTAGTCCAGCCTAGATGTGACTAATGCGTGGATAACTGAGGCAAGGTCCGTCCTCCTCAGATACAGCCGCAGTTGGCATAGCAGCCTAAGCTGGTAGAAAATGAGTTGGCTAGCAAAGATGGGGGGGGGGGGAAGAGAAAAAGAGTTTGTCTTCTGTGAAATAGGTTCCTATTGGTGTTGAAAACTATGAGCTCATAGGAATGGTTTAGTTCCACCTTCCCCAAGCTGGTCCCCTCTAGATGTGTTGAACTACAACTCCCAGAATCTGCTGGCTGGGGGATTTTGGGAGTTGCAGTCCAACACATCTGGAGGCCAAAGCTTGGGGAGGGTGGGTTTAGTGTGTTAGCCCATAGATGCCACCTCTAAGTTGTACTCAGTCTCTTGGGCAGATTACTTCTCTGTTGTGTCTAGCCACATCTCCCATGGCAGCCATTTTGTGGTGGTGCCCAGGAGAGTTTCTCCAATTGCCAAATTGGTTTAATTGGGTTCTAATGTTACAAGAGGGAGGAAAAAACATCTCGCAAACCACTGTTCCCACACCACGCCTAATTTTATAAACCTCGATCACGCCCCCGCCCCGCTCATCTTAGACGGCTTTCTTCTCAACTGAAAAGCCCACTAGGTTATATCCTTTCCTCCTAGTGTAGGCGCTCAGCTCAACCTACCCTGCCACCCCCACAAACACAGAGATGATAACCTACATTCTAAACTGCCAGTATAGCAGTTTCTGCAACAGGAACACAGGAAAAGAACAGACCAAGCAACGGAAAAATGGAATTTCCTCTCAAAGGTGTGGAAGCCCTGGGTCAAACTGCAGCATCACAGGGCCGGGGAGGTGAAGAAGGAAAGCCAGGAACCATGGCTTCGCTTGGGCAAAGAGAGAGAAAGTCTGCGGGAATCTTACCTAGAAGCCCTCCTCCTAATCCTAGAATTCAGAAAGCTACTTGTGATTATTCAGTGAGCAAACAGGGCAAAAATCACTCTTGGCATGCTCTGGCAGGTCCCTTTTCATCGTATGCTGGAGCCCACCCACAGCATGAAGTGTCTGGCTCAGAGTAATCTCTGAAGAAGAATCCTAACTCCCAATCCTGTATTTTTGCAACCACTCCCAGGCTGAAGGGGAGAAGGGGTTAAGAAGAGCTGTGCCAAGACTGAATTCTGCCCTGGGCACAGATACCGGGCACCAAGGCACTTCGTGCAATTGCGCATTTTGGCTGTTATTGGCACTTGCGAAAAGAAAGCAGCTGCCAACGCCATCTGGACACGGGTCTGAACAAAGATGTGACTCACCTGGAGAGTTTCGCGGCAGACGTACGCAATCTGTTTCTCTGACAGGGGTCCAGTGGCTAAAGGGGAAAAAAGCAAAAATGATTATTCAGCAGACGATTAAATGATGATCCCAGCAGCCATTCCAGCAGGCTATACTGAGCAAGAGGAGAGAGGAAGCAGTCCCATTCCACCAGCCCTTCTGACTTCGTTTCCCCCCCTCTTCCCACCCCATTCCTTTTTCCTTGTGTGTCGTGTCTTTTTAGATTGTAAGCCTGCAGGGCAGGGACCGTCTTGTTTAACTGCTTACATGTACGCCGCTCCCAGGAGCCTTTTTGACTGAGGAGCAGAATGAGAAGACTTCAAATAAATAATAATATCCAACTGCATCTATTCCCTACTTCCACCAGCCACCCCAATCCTGCAGACACGTAAACGAAGAAAAACAAGTTCTGCCTATGTATTTGACAACCAGGTTCACCTTAGTGACTAAGGTAAAAGCAATCTGAGATAACGTGGGGATTCTTCTCCCCAGGACAGGGTGCTCAGCCCTCCGCGGGCCGGAATGTGCAACCCTGCAGGCCAGGATTTGGCTCGTGGGCCGTAGGTTGCCTTCCTCTGCCTTAGTGAAACTCTGTGGGTAGGTTTTGCTTATGGTGACATTTGGGCTCAGTGGCAGAGAGAGGCCTTTCTTGTTCACCCAGGACAGTTGAGCTTGCCTTCCTCGGTTTTCTCAAGCTGTCGTCCTGCTAGCCTCTTTCTGCAGGGCACTTCGCTCTTGGCCTTCAGGATCACGCCTTTGAATCGCATGGGGCCTGCTCTGCAGGTTGGGTGGAAAATGGGGGCAGCTTTGGGGAGCAGAATAAACAGCCTCCTGTTCTGCATGAACCCAGGTCCCACAATTGCCTCCAAAGCGAGGGGCAACCTCATTTTCTCATCCAGCAACCCCTTGGAGGGAACCACAGGTGAAGGGCTGGTTTTAGGCCTTTACAGTCTTGGCCTGGAATGCATCCATGGGCCTCCATTTCTGTCACTCCCGTGGCTGTGGATCTGCTGTGGCTGGATGATTTCCACATGAGAGAGGAGGAGGCCACGGCTCCCTCACCCACTGCCTTCTCTGAAGGGTTGTTTTTACTCTTCCCACCCCTATAAATTCCTTATCCTCTCTTTTTCCTCTCAGAATCTCCTCAGAAATCCCTCCCAATCTCCTCAGACCAAAATAGCTCTGAGGGCATAAAAGGCCATGCTCCAGGCATTCCACAAGTGTCCGCTTGTTACCCTGGGGGGAAGCAGCATCTCCTAAATTTCTCCCCATCGTGTGGTCGTTAAATAGGAGCAGGAGCCTCTAACCAGATTTCCTCTTCTGACTTTCCTTCCCCCTCACCCAAACACACAATCTATGGACAGCAAAAGGGGAAGTAAAACCTTTTAGAAGTGAAACAGACTGTGCTTTATTACAACAGGCCAGACAGAACAGTTCCCTTTTTTGTCAAGGTGGTGTGGTGTGCGTGTGTAGTCTACACGCCTCTACACCAGGGATGCACAACCTTTTCACCCCCATGCGCCATGTCCAGTGTCTGCTTGGTGCCCACTCATGTGCACATGATTGCACGCACAGGTAACGCCACTACCAACCCTACTATACTATTCTATGATTCTATACCAGGGACTGTAGTTTCTCCACTGCCACTAGCAGAGTGGGGATCATTTTTCTACTCAGAAGTAAGCAGGACTGAATCACTCAGCAGCACTTTCCAACAGCATCCCAAATACCAAGCCTCTGCATGTCCACTCACAATCAAGCATGAATCATCTGTCTGCTCAGAAGTAAGCAGGACAAGCTTCAGAAGTAAGCTAGACTGATTCACTCAGCAGCACTTTCAAATGGCGTTCTAGATACCAAACCTCTGGATATCTACCCACAAGCAAGCAGGGACAAGCCTCTGCATGTGTACTCAGAAGTAAGCAGGCCTGAATCACTCAGCAGCACATTCCAATAGCATCCCAAATACCAAGCTTCTGCATGTGTACTCAGAAGTAAGCAGAAGTGTCAGAAGTAAGCAAGACAGATTCACTCACCAGCACTTTCAAACAACATCTCAAGTACCAAGCCTCTGCATGTCTACCCACAAGCAAGCAGAACAAGCCTCTGCATGTCTACTCAGGAGTAAGCAGGACTGAATCACTCAGCAGCAAATCCTTCTGGAGCTTATAAAAGTACCAGGAATATTCGCTTCTAGCAGTGCCAACCCTGCCTGCCCCTGTAACAAATTTAGATTAAACGCCCCCCTAGTCAAGGCACCTGGATGGAGCTTTAAATGGCTCATACCCCACTGAGTGAACAGGACAGAAACTCACTGTGGTAGATTTCCTGGAGGGAACCCCCGCCGCAGTATTCCATGCAAATCCAGAGACGGTCATTCCTAAGCCATAGAAAAGCAGGAGATATAAATAAAGAGAAGTAAACACAGCCAGTTAAATCTCCTTAATATTGTATGTATGTGGTGGGGGGATGGGGGTTATTTTTGGGAGAGGATTTCCAGATGAATTTTGCTTTCAGCCTTTCAGGGAAACCTCTAAAACAAGTGGTCCCCAACCTTTTTGGGTTGGCGGGCAAATTTGAAATGGTAACAGTGTCATGAGTGCTCTCACAAAATGGCTGACATGGGAGCACCTTGACCATTCATAAAATGGCTGCCATGGTGGGCATGGCGGGTCACAGAACACTCATTTCCCATAAGGCAAACTAGTGAGACTAAAAGAAACATAACTTGTCCAGGAACCTAAGGACAAGGCAGAAGTGGGGTCTGAGCTCCAAAACACAAAGCCGGTCTTCTGAACCCAAATAAAGATGATGCTGGAGCGCAGCACTTTGCTTTGCAGCACGCCAGCCTTCCCGCTAAAAAAAAAGGTATCTCTTCGATTAAAAAAAGTCTTACGAAATAAAATAAAAATCAAGAGGGCCAGGGAGCTTAGTGGGCACCAATATGTGGGCACATTGGCACCTACGGGCACCATGGTGGAGATCCAGGCTGCAAAATGAGGCAGAGGGAGGCCTTTAGGAAGCACAAATCCAAGATCATTGAACTCACAGTTTGCTTACCCCATAGCCATTGGCCATGCTGGCTGGGAAATATGGGAGTTCTAGTCCAACACATTTGGAGGGCACGAGGTTGAGGAAGGCAGCCATAATACACGTGATTTAAGCTACTGAACCCAGAATGTGGATGGTGAAATCATGGCAAAAGGTGAATCTTTCCCCATCTTTTCCAGCGGGAGTGGTGTGTTCCACGTCATGTTAACAACTGCGAGCGCAGAGCCAAGTACTGGGGGGCATTTACACCAGATTCGATCACACACAAATCAGCCCTAAAGGACTAGGAACCTTTTTTGACTGAAGAGATTCAGCTGGCAAGTTTAGTTTTTGTCCATCCAGTATAAGGCAGGTCAATTCAAGGTCCAGTTCTAGACCACGTGAAGGGAAAGGGTGCCTCTGATCATGTCATGAAAAAGGTCCCTCTGGACACATGAAGGAAAACGGTGCCCCTGACCACGTGAAGGAAAAGGGTGGATCTGATCACGTCATGAAAAAGGGTCCCTCTGGACACATGAAGGAAAAGGGTGCCCCTGGCCACGTGAAGGAAAAGGGTCCCTCTGGCCACGTGAAGGAAAAGGGTGCCTCTGGCCACGTGAAGGAAAAGGGTGCCTCTGGACACGTGAAGGAAAAGGGTGCCTCTGGACACGTGAAGGAAAAGGGTGCCCCTGGCCATGTGAAGGAAAAGGGTCCCTCTGGCCACGTGAAGGAAAAGGGTGCCTCTGGACACGTGAAGGAAAAGGGTGCCTCTGGCCATGTGAAGGAAAAGGGTGCCCCTGATCACGTGAAGGAAAAGGGTGCCTCTGGCCACGTGAAGGAAAAGGGTCCCTCTGGCCACGTAAAGGAAAAGGGGGGATCTGATCACGTCCTGAAAAAGGGTCCCTCTGGCCACGTGAAGGAAAAGGATGCCTCTGGCCACGTGAAGGAAAAGGGTGCCTCTGGCCACGTGAAGGAAAAGGGTCCCTCTGGACACGTGAAGGAAAAGGGTGCCTCTGGCCATGTGAAGGAAAAAGGTGCCCCTGATCACGTGAAGGAAAGGGGTCCCTCTGGACACGTAAAGGAAAAGGGTGGATCTGATCATGTCATGAAAAAGGGTGCCTCTGGCCACGTGAAGGAAAAGGGTGCCTCTGGCCACGTGAAGGAAAAGGGTGCCTCTGGCCACGTGAAGGAAAAGGGTGCCTCTGGACACGTGAAGGAAAAGGGTCCCTCTGGACACGTCAAGGAAAAGGGTGCCTCTGGCCATATGAAGGAAAAGGGTGCCCCTGATCACGTGAAGGAAAAGGGTGCCCCTGATCACGTGAAGGAAAAGGGTGCCCTGGCTCATGTGCAGAGAGCCCTTGCCTCACTCTACTGAATAAATTCTTCTGGTCGAACCATCTGGATTTGGGAACTGTGGAGGAGGAGAGCTTCCAAGCCAGAGGATGGAACAGGCTTTTGGCCCATGCCTCTCATGGAAGAAATTAAGCGTCAGCTGAACCCCTCCCTCACACACGATTTTTGAAACATTTGCAGACGCAACATCCTCTCCCAAATGGACAAGTCTCTCACCTGAGGTAGCTGCCAAAATAGGCCACAACATTGGGGTGACGACAGTCCCTGAGAGTGGTGATCTCTTGCTGAATGGATCCAATGTCATCCCCTGAGGAGATAAAGCGGGGGAAAGTGTTCTGTTTCGAACGGGGTTTTCTTTCACAAGCATCATTTTCTATCTAGCATTTTCAAATTCCAAAGTGTTTTGAAAATCTGTGTCACAACTGCGCTTAACCCCTCACAACTAACCTGGAAGGTTGGCTGCTATCATACCAATCTGAGTTCCAGGTAAATAATAACTGGTGATTTAAAAAAATAATAAAATAAAGCAGTTTTGTTTTCTTTTGTTTTTAGAGTGGCAGGTTGGAATCCTATACATACAGCTGGGAGCAGAGATGTGGGATGGAAAATATTCCACAGAAAATTTCATTTTTCCATTTATTTATTTATTTATTTATTGCATTTATACCCCGCCTTTCTCCCTCTCGCAAGGAACTCAAGGCGGCTTACATTATCCTCCTCCTCACCGTTGTATCCTCACAACAACAACCCTGTGAGGTAGGTTGGGCTGAGAGTCTGTGACTGGCCCAAAGTCACCCAGTGAGCTTCCATGGCCAAGTGGGGACTAGAACCCGGATCTCCCGGCTCCCAGTCCATCACTCTCACCACTACACTACACTGGCTCTTCTAATTTTTATTTTATTTTTTAACTTCATTAGTAACAACGAATGGATGCCGATTGCAAATACAATTATTAGGCAACCTTCACAGTTTCAAAGTTGTAACTAATGTTTTTTCAAGTGATTCAGTATTCCAGTAAAACAAATCTACATAATGTAACATTTAAGTCACATTAAGGGCACAAGCCTATGCACCTTTTGGCAGAAAAACTCCTACAACTCCCAGCATTCCCCAGCCAGCATAGAAATAGCCTAAGTATCTCTTTAAAAGTATCCTGGTTTGAAAGGAAATCTGAACAGAACACAAAATCTTATAATATTTTCAAACTGAATTAAGCAACCCTTCTACCAAACACAACAGGCCAATTCGTACATAACAGCCTGGTTCACATGTAACGACAACCTAGAGTATGGGTTTAGTATGAATTGTGGGTTTTGCTGAATTGTGGTTTATCGTTATGCGTGAACCCTGAACTATGATTTAATTATGGGTTAATCATGAATAACCCAGGAAGAGGACCCATAGTTTGTTGTTGTGTTGTGAACTCCAGATTGTTCATGGTTACTACCCACAGTTAAACCAGAGTGCAGGGCTCGCATGTAACAACAACCCACGATTCAACAATAACCCGTATTCAAAATAGGTCAAGGAGAAGCTATAATTGCTCCTAAATGATAACCCAGGATTCACAGAGCCAGTGTGGTGTAGTGGTGAGAGTGTTGGACTGGGAGCCGGGAGATCCGGGTTCTAGCCCACACTTGGCCATGGAAGCTCACTGGTGACTTTGGGCCAGTCACAGATTCTCAGCCCAACCTACCTCACAGGGTTGTTGTTGTGAGGGTAAAATGGAGAGGAGGAGGATAATGTAAACCGCCTTGGGTTCCTTGCAAGAGGAAAAAAGGTGGGATATAAACGCCACAAATAAATAAATCGTTACATGTGAACCGGGCCAATGAGTTCAAGCAGCCGGGCTGGGGGATTTGGGGAGATGTAGTCCAACTCATGTGGAGGGCATGAAGTTGGGGAAGGCTGATTTAACTGTACTGGAGAGCAGGTGAGTGTTTGCCAATACAGAACTCATGAACTCTGAGCATGGAAGAAGCCAGGACCCTCTCTCACCTGGATCAATTTTCACGATCTTAATGGCTGCCAGTTCCCCAGTCTCGGTGTCACGGGCCTGAGGAAGAAACAATGAAGGCAATTGCTGTGGGTAGTCATACAAAAAACCCTCTCCGTTCCGCAGGAAGTTTTGGGGGGCCTGGAGAGTCACTCTGTCTTCCACATATGCAAGCCTCCTGCTCCAACTCTCTCCTGGTCCTGCCACCTCATTGACACACCACACGTGGGGTCAGTCCCAAGACTGAGGATTTCTCAGAATTTCTTTCCGAGAATTACAAATCCTGCTTCTGAGCCATCCGCCAACTGCCATGTGAAAGACCGCTGGAGATTCAGGACAGATAAAAGGAAGGGCTTCCTCACACAGCGCAGAGTTAAACGATGGAATTTGCTACAAGATGTCGTGACAGCCACCAACTTGCACCACTTTGTAATGGGAATAGACAAATTCCTGGAGGAGAAGGCTATCAATGGCTACTAGTCTTGATGGCTATATGCCACCTCTAGTATCAGAGGCAGTCTGCCTGTGCACACCAGTTGCTGGGGAACATGGGCGAGAGGGTGCTGTTACACTCCTGCCCAGCTTGTGATTTACCCGTGGGCAGCTGGTTGGCCACTGTGTGAACAGAATGCTGGACTAGATGATTCAGGAAGGCGGAAAGGCTATCATTCCTGGCACTGGGAAAAAAGTGAGCATGTGAGCACGCTGGACTCAGGTGCCATACGAGGAATCAGCAGGGAGAGGGGGGTAGGCCGAGCCCTGCACCCCCAGCTCAACAAGCCCTGGACGCCTTCGTTTTTATCATCCTCTCAACTCGTGCACAATACCAGTCAATGCCTGACCGCATCCCGCGGGCCTGCAGTTCCCCACTCCCCAACCCTCCAAAGGATGTTCTGTTGGTGCCAGGGGTCATTTTGCCAGCCCCCACTAAAATAACAAATAGCAATCACTGGGGAACCGGGGGGAGGGGGAGGAGGGTGCTGTTGCACTCCTGTCCTGGCTGTGGGTCTCCCGTGAGCGGCTGGTTGGCCACTGTGTGAACTGGACTAGATGGACTCTTGGTCGGATCCAGCAGGGCTCTTCTGATGTTCTCACAAGCACATCACCAGCTCACAGATGAGCATACTAATCCCTCCCTCCCGAAACAGGCCCATTCCCCTGAACAAAGTTCACAGGAAATTCCCCACCCAATTTTCCAAGGACCTGTTGTTCCCCTTTGTGGCTATGAGGCCCAACTGTGTGCTGGCTGGGAACTTGCAACATTTCCAAAATATAAACACACACACATATGCATACCTTTAAATATATATATGTATGTATGTGCGCATATAAATACATACACAAATTACATGTTTAGGTATGTAATTTTTCCACAGATGAGAAGGCGAGTGTGAATTTTTTTTTTTAATTGGTCTTTCCTCAAACCCATCACCCACACAAGGTCTAACATTAGTTTTCTTCCTGAGGAAGCCAACATTTCTGGTCAAAAGTTAAAATACACACCCGAATGGTGAGGAGAAATGAAAAGATGTGGTGAAATTTGAGGACTCCTCGGATTTAATAGCTTAGGGGACACAAGGCAGGCTGCTTGGCGCTCTCCTCTAACACCTTGCTGCCGCCTCCTAGCATCTACCGCCTGAGGCGACCGCCTCACTCCGCCTCATGGTAAGGCCGGCTCTGATGGAATCTGCTGCGATAGCCTCAACGTCTTCTTTTTTTAGCATTTGCTTAAATTATACGGAGTATACAACAATATTAAGCCTCTGCGGCACACGCCCAGCAAGGCTCTTGTGCCCCCGAGCACATGCCTTGCTGCCAGCCTGCGCACATCTGGGATTTCAGGAGGCAAAGCGTTGCGCGTCAAAGCACAGAGTGTGCAGAGAGGAGTCCCTGCAGCTCCTTTCTTTTCCCGGAACTGGCTTGCTGCGGCGCGCTCAGCAAGGGAGATCCGTCCGCTTCTTTTCATCACAGCCAGACAGGCCGGGGGGAGGCCAGCTCTGCTCTTGGCTCCCCATCCTGCCTGGCAGTGAGGCAACTTCCTGCCCTCCTTGCTGAACTGGCTCTGCTGGCAGAAAAGGCATGGGGGGGGGGTGTACGTGTGTCTGAAAAGCATCTTCATAAGCTGAGAGGAAAGGAAAGAGACTAAGCAAGCTGCCGCTCACCCAAGACGCTTAAACACAAGCTTCTCCAAGCCGGCGCCCTCTGGAGCAGTTGGACTACAGCTCCCATCATGCTGGGAGGTGTAGTCCAGCAGCTCCAGAAAGCGCTGGGTGGGGAAAGGGTGCTTTAACAACATTGCTTTGCCGCAAGGCAGGGTGAGGCAAACGGCCAAAGCGTGCAGATGCAAAATGAAGCTTTTATTTTTAGAATCTACAAAACAAAACAAAAGGGACGTTGGTTTTCCACACTCCATTCCTGGTTTGGTTTGGGCGTGCTTTTGGGGGGGGAAAAAAACCACCCTCGAGAAAGACGCCAGGCTGGGCCCAGACCGAACTGCAGCCTCAAGGAGAAAGCGGTGTGGGAGGCAACAGGAGTCTGGCACAACTCTCGGATCGCCGCACTGTTGCAGCTGACTGCAGGAGGTTGCTTCAGTGGCAGCACTTTCAGCAGCCTTCCCTGACCAGGTGCTCTGCGGGGTGGGCAGGTGGTGTTGGACTACAACTCCCATCACCCCAACTGGTCAAGGATGATGGGAGTTGTAGTCCAACACCCTGGCGAGTGCCAGGTAGGGAGAAGGCCAGCTGACAATGTTTTAATATAATTTTAATTATATTGTTGTTTAATTTATATTATAACTTTTGTATATTTTCATACATTTTAATTGTATATATTTTAATTTTTGTAAACTGCCTTGTGTCCCACTACTGGGGAAAAGGCAGGGTATAAATAAATATAATAATAATAATATGAATAGTGCTGCTTTCCCAAGAGGTCGCATGGGTGGTTTCGACAGTGAGTTCTGCCCTGGAGCCAGGACTGGGCTGCGGCTCACTAGAGATCTGCTCCAGAACATATGGACTAGTAACCCAAGTAGCCTATTGTGCATGTGCAGAGGGCCCCTACCACCACCACCAAGTATCACCACAGCTAGAGCTACATACTAGGAAGGCTTCTAATGCGACAGGCAAGTGCAGCACAGGTTATCCTCTCGTGTTTGAATGTGCTTGCTCCCACCCTCTTTCCCTATCCAGAACAAAATCCAAGGAACCTTTTCCCGCAAGGCAGCTGTAGGTGTAAGAACCCAGAAATCCTGGATCCCTTCCCAGTCTCCTCAACCCACCCCAGTGCTGTAAATAGAACCCAGGAGTCCTGGCTCCCTGTTGGCCTGTGCTAACCCATTCCTGTCTTAAGAATCTCAGGAAATACCATGCTGTGATTGGAACAATGCTCCTTCCAGCATCCCATATCCAAAAGGAGCCAGGCAGTTAACCCAAATCAGGACTTCAAGTTGGCAGGAGAAGTGGGGAGAAGGTTGAACGGAAAAGGGTTGCTTCTTTCCAGCACCCAGGGAGCTTAAAAGAAGACAGGCAGACACAGACTCACCTGGCCACTCCTAACATTCAAACTTCATATATGAAATCCTATAACCACAAAAATTTAAAAACTAGTACTTCAGAAAAAGGAACATCAGGTCTTGCTGCAGCTGGATCACCCTCGTCCCGCAAACAGGGCTAAATGACTTCAAGCGCCCTGTGGGAAAGGAAACGGAGGGAGGGTGATAGGAGGAGGCAAACGGATCATCAGAACCTGCTCCAGTTGGCTTAGAGACGAGAGGGGAAGATTCCACCAGCTGTGACTGTCTACCTATCTTTTTCCTCTTCCCTCCACTTCCCCTTTTCCTTGTGTGCTGTGTCTTATTAGATTGTAAGCCTGCGGGCAGGAACCATCTTTTTTGTGCACTCGTTGCTCCGGGAGCCTCTTTTGGCTGTGAAGCATGATAAAAAATACTTTAAATAAATAACAGACAGACAAATATACACCAAACAACAATATATAACTGATACTAAACATATTTTGACCCAGCACTGGCCTTCTTCTCAATGGTATGGTCACATTAAATGACAAATTCTCACAGACACCCACGAACACAATAAACCATGCCTCGTAGTCAGCTACGCGAACACGTAGCGTATTTGCAGCACTGCGGTCACCTACAAACAAAATAAAACAGATGACAATGAATCATAACCATTCCAGTTCAAAAACTACACACTATTGCACAAGAAGACGTAAACTCGCCACTTTAACTCATACGCACGCAGAGTGCAAGACTGGCAAATGCTGCGAGCACACAAGCATAGCAGCTTCAGTGAAGCCACAAGAGAGAGAGGCACAACCAGAGAGGACGTTGGCTGGAAAAAGAGATGCCCAACAAAGCCCCGAGAGAAAGGAGTGTTTCGCACTCAGGGTCTGATTGCCGCTATTTAGGGCCAGGAAGGAATTTTTCCCTTCCCAGGCCACATTAGCTAGCAAGCTTGATCTAAGGGAGGGAGAACGGACAGTGTGGCTTAGTTGTTAGAGTGTCAAAGACCCAAGTTCAAATCCGCACTCAAGCTATGAAGCTCGCCAGGTAACCTTGGGGCAGGCAGCATTTCTCAGCCTAATCTACCCCACACAGTTGTTGTGAGGATGGAATGGGCAGGGAGAATCCTTCAAAACTAACCTCCTTGAAGCAAAAGCAGGGTCAAGGCGCAGTCAGCAAGCACAAGTTTTGGGCCAGGTAGTATAGCAGGTCGGTTGGCGTTCTTGAGTCGCTTACAGCTATCTGGTGTGTAAGTTCTCTTTTTAGGGCCCCCTCTGCTCCCTGTCTGTGCCACAGCAGCATCAGGGTCGCACCGGTTGTGATGGGTAGATGGATGGTCCTGGAGTTAGACTAGATGGCCTTTTTAGCTCCCTTTAGGAAGGAAGTGACACACCCTCCCAAGGGATGCCTGAACGGAAAGGACATCCCGTAATCTTTGGCCCCTGTGGAGAGCAGTGGATACTCTTAACTACGGCCTGTTGCTCCCCAACGCCTCTAAGATAGCCTTCCGCAATCTGGTGCCTTCCAGATGTTTTGGACTTCAACTCCCATCAGCCCCATGCAATTGCCAGGGATGTTGGGAGTTGTGGTCCAAAACACCCAGAGGGCACCACGCTGGGGAAGGCTGTTCTAAGAAATTTAACAGTGCAATCCTAGGCATGTCTACTCAGAAGTAAGCCCCACTGAGTTCAACAGGGTTTACTCCCCAGTAACTAGGGCTGCAGCCTTAAGCCTTAATGGGAGTCCATTCTGGCATAGTATTGCACTGTAAAAGGGAAAATTATGGCATATTTGAATTACGCTGGAACAAGCTAGTTCCACATTATTATTATTACATTATTTTACAAACATATATAAGATAGCTTACATAAAATCCAAATGGATTCCTGCATTGAGCAGGGGGTTGGACTTGATGGTCTTATAGGCCCCTTCCAACCCTACCACTAGTCTATGATTCTACAATTAAACACAGCCTAAAAAAATCCAACTTTACAACAAAATCAGCCGTTAAAACAACCAGCAGTTACATACAGCAGCAGAGGCCTCATAAATCAAGATGTTGTTGTTATTACTCCTAGAGCACATTTTAAGAACTGCAGAAACTTCTAAGTTGTAAATGCAACAGCAGCACACACACGCACATACACACACCAGTTGTTCAGAGCTGGTTTCCACACAATGTAGAAGAAGCTGGTTAACAGCTGTTTGCCTCCAACGACAAATGATCACTATTACAGGTACGCACGCACAGGGAGGCAGGTGAGTCAAAAGGTTTGAGGACTAGCAACTTGCATGAATGAATCTGCAAGACTGACAGCAGGGCCATTTTTAAAACTGCTCTGTGGATCAGCGATTGCCTTACGGGCTGATCCTAACCACTCCTCCCCAAACTTCACGTTTCAACACGGGCAGTGAACAGTTCAGCACTGGTGAGCAGTGCCCGAGTTCTCTATTAGTTAAACCCTTACGTGCCACGCACGCACACACACACTGGCCACCCAGTAACAGCTGCCACATGCAGCAATTTAAAGCAACATGCATGTGGCAGCAAAGATGCAGAGACCAACCTGAAGGGACAAATATTTTGTGACACTCTATTTGGGTTCCCCTGCCAAGGAACTTACATCGAGGTAGGGCCTGAGTTCGGGAAACGGATGGGGCACGTAAAGTAGAGAGAGAGGGTGTCTCCTGGCACCCTCATTCCAGGCCCCCTCCCTGAATATGCAGCTTTCATTTAAAAAAATCAAAGTTTTTAGTTCAGTGGTGGGCAACTTGTGGCCAGTGGAGTCGGGACTCACAGGGATGCTGGCCCGACACTCTTTTATTAGCAGGGACACTGATGTCATCTGCCACCCCCCTCAGACTTCCCTGTTCCCTCTGAGCTTAGTTGCAATCCTCATCATAGCTGGGTGGAAATGAATTTTCCCAGTAACCATTGTTCCTTGTTGTAATGCAAAGCATTTTGGGGTGGCTTGATCTTGCATGGGCAACTAGGACCCATTTGCTTTGCAAAAGTCCTGCTCCTGGTGGAGATGAAAACTGCTGGAACAGGTTTGTTGATCTGGATCCACATAGCTGTCTGCATTTTTGGCCTCTCCTTGGGGGCGTGGCTTTGGGGACTGTCACGATGAGAGCCTGCCATTCCAAACTGATCACTACACTGCTGCTTGTGGGCTTCCAGATGTTTGGGCCTACAACATAAGCAATGGCGAAGGATGATGGGAATTGTAAGCCAAAACATTTGGAGACTCACAGGCTACCCACTCCTGCTCTGGTCCTTTCACTAGCTTGCTAGGTGCCCTTAAGCCAGTCACATGCTCTCTCCCTCAGCCTAACCTACTTTGCAGGGTTGTTGTCAGGATAATGGAGGAGGGATGAAAACCTTGTGTGCAACCCTGAGTTCCTTGCAGGGAAGGATAGAGCAAAAAATAAAGAAAATATAAAAAATAACAAGTTGCTCACAGACATATAAGGGGAAAAAGGTAGATACTAACATCCTGTTTCCTACAGTGGCCAACCAGATAAGAACATCAGTGGAGCCCAGCTGGATCAGACTAAGGGTCCATCTAGTCCAGCATTCTGTTCACGCAGCGGCCAACCAGCAAAGGCACCCTCCTGCCCGTGTTCCCCAGCAACTGCTGTACACAGGCAGACTGCCTCTGATACTGGAGATGACATATAGCCATCAGGACTAGTAGCCATTGAAAGCCTTCTCTTCCAGGAATTTGTCCAATCCCCTCTGAAAGCCATCCAAATTGGTGCCCATTACTACGCCTTGCGGAAGTGAATTCCACAGCTTAACTCTGCGCTGTGTGAAGATGTCCTTCCTTTCACCTGTCCTGCATCTCACACCAGATGTCGACGGGAAACCCACAGGCAGGACACAGGCACAATTGCTCCTATCCTGCTGTGGTTCCCAAGCAAATGGTATTCAGAGATGCCCTCTGAGCCCCGAGGTAGCATGTTTCATGTTTGCCAGCCACTGATCGCCTTACCCTCCGTGAATCCGTCTAGTGCCTTTTTAAAGCCCTCTAAAGTTGCTGGTCACCGGCGAATCCCATCGTTGAACTCTGTGCTGTGTGAAGAAGGATGCTACCCAATTGTTTGGTAGGAAGCACGCCTCTTCCCATCTCACAGGATTCTGGCTAATGCATGAAAAGTCATCATGATGACTGACAGGGGCCGTGGCTCAGTGCGATAGAGCACATCCTTTGCTTGCAAAAGGTCCCCGGTTTGATCACCGGCATCGCCAAGTAGGGCTGGGAAAACTCCTGCCTGAAACCCTGGAGAGCTGCTGCTGCCAGTCTGTGTTGACAATACTGGGCTAGATGGACCCAGGGTCTGGCTCCATAGAAGGCAGCTTCTCATGTCTTGGCATTGACAGTTTAAAGGCCTAGATGGCAGGGGATGCTCTGTCAGCAAGAGAGGAGAGAAAAGGACCCTGGTATGTGGTGAGTCCTCCCACCACCCCGATATCTGTGTGCGTCTGGGCAGATATCCAACATCTAGAAGAGGACAGAACTGATCACATGCGCAACAGCAAGGAGGACAGAGATTTGCTCTCTCTTTGGGTGCCAGTGTCCGGAGCACGAAAATAGCCACATTTTTCAGTTCCTCTGAAACCCCAACTAGGGTGGGTAGAGGAGTTCCAGTCAGCAACCAAAAGCCCCCAACTGACGCCAGTATCCTGGACCTGGTGCAAGAAACCGGACTCTGTGCCAGAGAAGAGTGCCAAGAATCCACCGGCCCTTTAAGCCTCCTCTTCTCTTCCCAGACGGCCTTGCAGACGTGCTCCCCCTAAAATCTGAGCCCCCAGGAAGGCCGTGGGTCCCTACCCCACCCTAACGCCTCTCTTCTCCGCTCCTCCTTCTGTTCCCAACAGCGAATCTTCCCAAAGCGCCAGCAAAAACACGAGGCTTTTCCTGCAACAGTGAAGATCAATTGGTTTTAGGGTTTGTTTTTTTTTAAAGTCGTGCAGTAGCAGGCCCTGGCGCTGCCAAGTCACCGTCCACGCCAAACGCTCTGGCTTATATAGAGATGAAGCAAAAGGCACCGTGGTCACTGGCGACTGGAAAGGGCTCCACTCAAAGCAGAAAAGCACCACCAGGAAAAGGGCGCGGGGGGGGGGGGGACGACCACCCGTTTATCACCCCAAGCGAATCACCCCAGACCCAATAGATCTGGCCCTGATCCACCCCATCCCAAATACTCAACTCCCGCTCCAGGGCTATTCCTTCGGCACCCCTAGCCTAAGATGCCCAGAAACACCCAAAACCAACACAAACACCCAGAAACTAATTCAAGCTCTTTTCTTGGCGAACGAAGCGACCCCGTCCCGTCCGACTGGACTCGCTTCCCCCGCTCGACCCCGTGTCCCCCAGGAAGTCACCGGAGGGGGGTGACCCGGGGGCCTGCCCCGAGACCCCCATGAAGCACACCGGGTCCGTCCTTTTCCTTCTCCTCCAAACTCCCCGCTCCGAAGCGCGCCGAGCGTCTCCGCGACCCCCCCGAGGCTCCCCCACGTAGGGGGAAAAGAACCCAGGCGGGGCTCCCGAGCCCCCAAGCCTCGGCCCGCCGCTCCCGCATCGCCGCCCCCCCCGGGGGCCCCAGGCGTCCTGGCGCGCGCTCGCCAGCCCCGGCGGGCCAGCCGCGCGCCCTGGGCGCACCCCCCGCTCGCCGCGCGCACCTTGTAGACGTCCCCGTAGGTGCCGGAGCCGATGCGCTGCACCAGCTCGTAGCGGAGCCGCGGGTCCTGCAGGGAGACGTCCCGCAGGGCGCTCATGGTCCCTCCCCAGGCGCGGAGCGAGCGACGGGCGTCCGAGCCGGGGCTGGGAATGCGCCGCCTCGGGGGCGGAGCGCACGACCGGCCGCTGGGAGGGATGGAGGGCGGGCAGGCAGGCAGGCAGGCAGGCAGGAAGGAGGCGGAGGAGAGGCGCGAGGCGCCGCCCGCCAGCTTCCCTCTCCGCGCCGCAGCGTCGGGGAGGAACGGGCCGGGGCGGTGCCGCGCTGAGCGCCAACATCCGGCGAGGCCTCTGGGCACGCGCAGAGTGCCCAGCCGCGGGGCGACTCCACGCCGAGAGTCAAGGTCCGGGAGGCCTCTGGGCATGTGCAGAGTGCCCAGCCACATAATGACGCGCCGCATCGCAGCCGCCCAGTCTCCTCCCTCCCCCGGGAACGCCCCCTCCGTGCCCCGATTTCCGAGCACGGAGGGGTGGCCGGCGCGGTTCCCCCTGCGCCAGCTCTCATGGGGAGAGGAGCAGTTTCCTGGCTCCTCGGTCAAACCATCCTATGCCCCCGCCTTCCCAGACGCTGCAGTCCTAGGCATGTCTACTCAAACACGAGTCCGATTGTTTTCAAGGGAGCTTACTCCCAGGTAAATGCGTCTGGGATTGCAGCCTTAGGGCACAATCCCATGCATGTTTAGGCAGAAAGAATTCCTACAAGGACTTTTTTTCTGTCTACACATGCATAAGATTGAGCCCTTAAAGGCTTAAAGCACCTTTAGGGAGGAATCCAGAAAGACACTTTTTTAGAGGAATATTGCCACGTCAAGAATACTGACCTGGTTTCGGGTTTTTTCTGTCCAGCCCGTAGCACTGATCCAGGACAACCGAGTGTGGTTGAGTAGGCAGCTATTGAAAATAAAAGCAGTGCTGTCTGCTTGCATCAGCGAGTATGCGAGCACAGATCGCTTCAAGCTGGATTCCTAATGCAGGGAATATATTTTGCAAAACTTTGACCTGAAGTGTGTACTCCCTTTGGAGAAAGCCCCACCAGGGAAAATCAGTGTAGGTAAAGTCGGGGCATTTTTGTTTATTACAGATGATTAAAACAGCAAGGAGGAAGAATTCTCTGCAACCTGGGAAACACCAAGGACCGCCTCACCAACAGCAGGCACGAGATTTGTGGCAAGGGTAATCAGAGCTGACAAACATGCTTTCCTACCCACAATCCCATCTGCTCGTCTCTAAAGCCACATTCCCGGTGCCCCCAGCAAAGCTCCCGAATCTGTCAGCCTCCAAAAACGAAACAGCAGAATCTGCATTGGAAAACCGACAACTAGAAAAAAGCCGTTTCTTTCTTTGTAAAAAAAAAAACCTGCAAATTTTATTAAACCAACTAGAAAAAAATCCACATTATCTTGGCTAGTACAAATGCTAACCTCATTTCCTTTTTATGCAGGTCACACATCCCCCTTTGCTCCCCGCCCAGCTTCTGAGCTCCCAGCTCTCTCAGCACCTTGAAAACACGCACTTCTTGGCTTTGGCGGCATTCGAATCCATGTCCGAGATCTCCGCTTCCAGGAAAGGGCTGCTGAGCAAGCAGCAGCAGTAAGAACCACCACCACCACCCCGCCCCAAGCAGGGCCATTTCCCCCAAATTCTCTTGCCTTCTTGGAAGCTGAACAGCAGCTGTCCAAAGACAGCAAAGTGTCACACAAGTCCCCCACGGCACAGCCGGAAAGGCTCTCGGAGTTGTGCACCGCCTTCCCGGATTCTCAGAGCGCCACTGGCGTCTGGGAGCCTCAGAGGGACTTACGGGGCCGCTTGAGGAAGGACAGCGTATAGTCCCGGGGGGCCGAGGCCTTCTGCTTCTTCAGCTGCACCTGGGACTGGGCCGTGAGCTGCAGCTTGATGGCGCTCGAGTTGATCTTGGCAGCCACCAGCAGCTCCTTCATGCCCTTCATCTTCTCGCTTTGGAAGGTGAGGACGGGTCCTTCGGGAGGCGGGCTCGGGCCGCCGCTGGGGCCCTCCTCCTTCTCTAGGGTGGGTCTGTCGACGCGCTGGCCAGAGCTGGGGCGCCGGCGCTCCGTCACCTTCTTGGGCAAGGGGGGCTCTTCTGGCTTGGACTCCCGGCGGGGCCCCCGCCGCCGCCCCTCCCGCAGATCTTCGCTGCCTTGGTCGTCGTCGTCGTTTGCGTCCACCTCTCGGCTGGCCAGGGTCACCTTCTGCCGCACCTGAGGGGGAGCAGGGAGATGCTCAGGGGACTGTGGGACGGGCCCTCAAACCATCCCGACTTTCCGCTGGCTAGCAAGGCCCTGAAACATCCCCCCTGCGCCTTCTATGCTGGCAACCCCATTTCCTTGCGGCGGCGTTCCGCTTGGTGCTTAAAAGGTTGGATTGAGGAACGGTGGCTTTCTAGCCCTGCTTACAGTGCGGTTGGCTGTTCCAGTGGAAGAGTGGGCAAAATGCACCCCCCTCCTGTGCAGCCCCCACTGGCCCCTGCTGCTGAACCTGCTGCAGCGCTGAAAGACAGTGGCTCGCTGCCAAAATTCAGTGGCACGGTGGCAGCAAAAGGGGAGTACTGAGCTATAAAACAAACGTTTCAGTGGGGAGTGGGGGCAGAGGTGTGGCCCCTGGTAGGTTGGGGGGGGAGAATTGGCCCCCATACCCCTGGAAGTTATCCACTCCTGCTCTAGCGTGACACATTGCAAGGAACTGAGTATTATTTCAGTAGTTTGGTCATTCTGCTGGTTTATCTATTTCTGTAATGAGCTTTATCGGTATGGAGAGTGCAAAAAACTCACAACGCTATTTTGATCCATGTCAACCTACTAGTTCTAGCAGTGTTCATCTCCACCAGGAGCAGGTGAAGCGAATGGGCCTGAATTGCCCATTTAAGACCAGCCCCCCACCCCCACCCTAATACTTGGCATGACAACAGGGAACAATATACTGTTGCTGGGAAAATACATTCCCCTCCCTGCCCCACCCCTGCTCAGAGGGAACATGAGCCCCGGTTCCACTACATCCAACCGTTCTGGCCGCTACACCCCCGGCCCGCTCTGCAAAAAGGGTGCTGCCTCACCATCCCATCAAAACGGCTCAGAGATTGGACAAGGAACGTGGCCCAGCCCACGTGGAGGACCGGCGTGGGGCTCCCCTCCTCCCACTTGCAGATCCCGTCGTAGAAACGCAGGAGGTGACCAAAGCACTCGGGGTCCTGCAGAGCTGATCCGCCTACTTGGGAGGGCGAAGCCTAGAGGAGACAAGGAGGGGTGCGTCAGGCTGTTGTGCAAAGGGATGGATACACATGATATGTACACACACAGACACACACGTACACACAGGGCTTCCCAAAGCCATGCCTTCTCTTCTGCAAGTCTCGAATCTCGCTAGTGCAAGGGCGGGCAGCGGGCAGCCCCCTCCAATGCTGCACCCGTACTGCTGAAATCTGGCAGTGTGGCGGCAAAAGCAAATTTGTGGTAAACTGCCAAACGTTGGCAGCGAACTGCTATGGAGCATCAAAGGTGCCAAATTCAGCTTGCCTTCAAGCAAAATGCAGCCCTTTTGAGTCACCGCAGCATTTTGCTGCTGCATTTCGGTGGCAAACTGCAGATTTTGGGGGCTGCTGCAACGCCTTCCCAGACCACTTGTCTGCATTCCATGGAATTCACACACACACACACACACACCCCTACCTTACTACTCACATTTAACTCCCCCCCTCCCATTTCTCCACTTAATATAGGCTGCAGGATTCTTAGGTAGAGAATGTCAGCCTTGTATTTAACAAGTCACCACCGGTGACCAGGAATTCCATGCAGGCGAGTGAGTTGGCTGGCAGAGGAGAGATGATGTCTCCATCCCTCCTCCACCAGTCCTGGTTTCTGTGCTGGCTGTGGAGGAAGCGAAATCTGTCCTTCACCTCTGTTCTTTCTCCATCCGCCTACTTGGTAGAAGGTGGTGTTGTTTTTACTAGCCTGCAAAGGGGCGCGTATCTGGTGTTTCCATGCTGGCCGCCGAGGAAACCAATGTGCAGGCTAGTAACTTTTGTGGGCTGGTTTACAAGGCTGGACTGTGTTTCTTCCATGTTTCCTAGCACTAGCCACTAAATAAAAATAGTGAGCACAGATGGAACAAATTCGTCCCCATTCACAATTGCCAGAAAGGCATAGCATCTATGCTCTACCACACATCAAACCCCCAATACCCGCTTCTCCTCCTCACCTCCCCTCTGTCGCTAGTCCCTTTTTCCTCAGCCAAGTCGGCCAGGCTGGCCACCTCTTTTAGCAAATTGGGAATCACATCATTGGCCACATCAAAGAACTCCTTGTAGATCTCCTCGTCTTCTCGGCAGTAGTTGTAACTATGGACATGGAAGGAGAACAGGAGGTAAGGCTGCAGCAGCTTGAAGCTCAGAGAGGCTTGCCTGGTCTTTTCACTGCCAGAAGGCCTTTTTTATTCTCCCAGGAGTTTTAGACCTTCTGTTTTTGTTTCACAGGATGCAAACGTATGCATCTTTCGACAGAGGAAAGGCCTACAATACCCAGCATTCCCCAGCCAGGCTGGCTGGGGAATGCTGGGAGTTGTAGGCCTTTTCTCTGTCGAAACATGTGCGACCTAAATGTGTTACTGCATTTATAGATCTCGACACTGCTGCTGGGTTTTACTTTGGTTTTATATTGTAGTTTTAAAGTTTAGAGTTTAAAACTATGGTAGATATCAGCAGCCGTTCCATTGTTTCCCCGATCTACCCCAAGAACTCTTTACCTCTCTACCAAGGTCAGATTCACCTTTACAGTGCAAAAGTCAAAACGGAGATAGAAGCAAGGCAAGGGACTGTTTTCCCAGGAATAACCAAAAATGTCAAGCGACACCCAGCTGCTTTCTTTCACATCTGTTTAGCCCAGGAGTAGGGAATGTCCAGGGGCCAATTTGCCCCCCCCCCGCCACTCAACAGGGGCCACACCCCTGCTGCTGCATCTGCCATAGAAATTTGGCGATGCGCGCAGGGGGAAAAACCCACCGGTTCGCCACCAAACTCTGTATGTGCGGCGGGGGGAAAACGGCAGGCTTTGCTTTGCTTTAAAGCCAAGTAAGACCTTTTAAACACCAACGCACTGCTGATTGTGTTCCTGCCCTGCCACCGCAGCAAATTCTGCAGTGGCCTACAGTGGGGCCCGCTTGCGGCCCGCAGGCCTTGTGTTACCCATCCCTGGTTTAGACAGTGCTCTTAGCATACAAGATTTTTGCCAACTGCCGAAGGAAAAGGGGGTTATAAAGGAGCATTGGAAGTTGCCTTCATATTCCAGCAGGTCAGACTATTTGCCAATCCAACCTGGTATTTTCTACTCAGAATGGAGCGGCTCTCCGGGGTCTCCTTGCCAGAGAAGCATCTTCCTCAGCACCTGCTCCGTTTAATCCGAGACAGCAGGAATCGAACCTGGGGCCTTGCTGAGGCAAAGACAGGCTCTACCACTCAGCTATGTCCCTCCCCTAGAATATAAGACGCTGCCTTATACCAAGTTCCATTTTTTGGTCCATCTAGCCCAGTGCTGTCAACACTGACTGGCAGCAGCGGCTGTCCAGGACTTAGGCAGAGAAAGATGTCCCATCACCTGCAACCGGAGATGCTGCAGACAGAATCCAGGACAGTGTATATGCGAAGCAGGCGATAGATGACTGGGTTCTGATTCTGCCCGGGGAAAAGGAAAGAAGGGAGGAGAGAAAGGAACTCACTCTTGGATAACGGTGGCTGAGTCGGCCCAGGCCTCCAGGGCTTCCTTGACGTTTTTGTTCCGACAGTGGTAGCCGGCGAGGTACATGTACGGGTAGATATGCTCATTGTGGTAGTACTGCTTGCCCGAGTTGATGGCCTGGGGGGGGGAAACGGGAGTGCAGGAGGCAAGATGTGGCTTAAGGAAGCGTGGGATCAGATCCAGACATTCAAGGCTCTGGTATTATTTGGAGGCATTCCACCGTACTCAGGAGACGTTATAAGTATTGTGGAAGCACACACATTCTAAGGACAAGGATCAAGTTGCTTCAGACAGAAGACAGATAGGAAACAATCGGGGAACAATGGCCAGGTCAACTGTGCAGGCTCCCAGGGCCCCGAACCCTCCCCCCCGGGTGTTCATTCCTCAGCTTACCATGCAGGGGGTGATTTTCAAGGACGATTGCGACTGGGGAAATAAGGCCAAACTCTCGCCTCCCCACATGCTGCAACACTCCCCTGCCCCCACCAAACTTCCCTTGCATGGCCACTAAAATTGGGGGGAGGGGGGGGATTCAATTGGTCTGGAATGATCTGCAGGGCTGCGCAAATGAATTGGGAGAATTTCTTTTATTTTAGACGATTTGGACGAGGAAGTAATTGGCTGGCGTGAAATTTAAATAAATCCTAGTAATGTTCGAAAGCAGAATGGGCACATAAAGATATAAATTAGCATAGGCAGCTTTGATGCAGATTTGTGGCTATGGGCCTGAGCCTGGCAACACTTCTGGGCACCAGGGAAGCTGCTACTCGTACAGCGTGCAGGGCAACCCAGCAACCCAGGCAATATTCAGCAAAAGCCAAGGTAACCCCTCACTGATCACTCATGGCCTGGTGAGCCCTGCTTGGGGCTGCAAAATGCCTTGCTATCTGTCTATAGCAAGATGCTCTGGAACATCCTAAGCACAGTTCCTGATCTGAAAAGAAGCCACGCCCTTCTAACTCTGCGGGACCGACCCTGAAAGACTCAAAGGCCAGGGCTTCCCATGCCCCACACAATAGTTCTACTGCAACTACCATGGTGTGGTGGCTACAGAAGGGGTAGGCTAGCTGGTGCCCCCCCCCCCGAGATGTTTCAAACTACAACTCCCACAAGCCCCAGCCAGTCAGGAATTACGGAAGTTGAAATCCAAAATATCTGGAGCACCACCCCTGGGCTGGAGTGTCGGACTAAAACTGGGAAGATCTTGGTTCAAATATGCCACTCAGCAACAACACTCACAAGGCAGCCTTGGGTCACTCACCATCTCTCAGCCTAGCCTACCTCACAGGGCTGTTACGTGGATAAAAGGGGAGTGGGGGAAACAGAGGGAGAGCCATGAATACTGCCTTGAAGAAGGGGAAGGGAAAAAGGTCCTGGATTTCTTATTGTTGTTAAAATTGTTTAGGGATGTGTGTGCTCTGTCTGTTTTTATTATATTATTTCATTGTTATAATTATAATTATTTATTACATTTCTATACCACCCCATAGCCAAAGCTCTCTGGGCAGTTTACAAAGTTTATTTTATTTATTACATTTATATCCCAACTTTTTTCCTCCTTAAGGAACCCAAGGCGGCTTACATGATCCCCCTCCTCTCCATGTTATCCTCACAACAACAACCCTGTGAGGTAGGTTGAGCTGAAAGTCTGTGACTGGACCAAAGTCACCCAGGGAGCTTCATGGCCGAGCAGGGACTAGGACCTGGATCTCCCGGCTCCCAGTCCAACACTCTCACCACTACACCACGTTGGCTCTCAATGTTATATGATAAAGGCTGTATGATATAAAGCTTTACAAAGACATACATTCGTACATAAACATCGTTTATATTCTGTACGATATTGTATTTTTAAGGTTTTAAATTTCTGGAAACCGCCCTCAGAGCTTTGGCTATCAGCAGTATAGAAATGTAATAAATGAAATTTTAAAAATGAAATGGATAGTTGAGAAGCAATGAATGAATGCAATATACATCTGTCACCCCAGCCAAATGCACACCTTCACACACACACTCCCCGTAAAACCAGTCCAACATCCTCAGACACAGGAATAATACCTGATGGTAAATGAAGAGGGGGTCAGGGCGGCCAGGGGTAGGTTCAAGCTCCTCCAGATCAGCCAGGTTCCCCAACGCCATCGGGTACCTACCAAGGAAGTCAAGCGTCAAAAAGGAGCAGCAGAGGAAGGTCACTGACCCTCGGGGAGAGGAGGGAGAATAAGGCCAAAGACAAGGCCCCATGGAAAGAGGATGGAGACAGGAGCAGGCAAAGGGAGTATCATCAGTCCTCTACTTGTTTCTTCCTCCTCTGTCCCAGCCCTTTTTCCCCATGTGTCATGTCTTTTTTAGGTTGTAAGCCTGCGGGCAGGGATCGCCTTGTTTTCTGACTGCAGGATGCAAGGGGGAAGAGGAGGAGCAACTCCAGGGGGCTCTTGTGAGTGGGACCCTGCTGGGGTGTGGGCCCTCGGCAGCTGCCCAACCAGGCCTACCCTTGACGCCACCTTGCCATCCTAGCAGCACAGAGGAAGGAATCCACCTAGTTACAATGGGAAGTGACAGAGCGAGTCACGTTCTGGTAACAGGAGCTGGGCTGTTATCATCTCATTTAATCACATTCTATCATCTCATTTAAGATGAGATCATCTCATTCATTCATTCAATTGCATTTATATCCCACCTTTTTTACTCTTACAAGGAACCCAAGGCGGTTTACATTATCCTCCTCCTCTCCATTTTATCCTCACAACAACAACCCTGTGAGGTAGGTTGGGCTGAGAGTCTGTGACTGGCCCAAAGTCGCCCAGTGAGCTTCCATGGCCAAGTGGGGACTAGAACCCCGATCTCCCGGCTCCCAGTCCATCACTCTCACCACTACACCACGCTGGCTCTCCTAAGTAATTTAAGGTTACTCAGTATTAGGGATGCTTAAGGATTTCATCAGGCCTAAAAAAAAAATTAAGCAAACCGACACAGTTAGTACTTTCCAGAATAATCAATGGATCAGAACACAGCTCTCCTTCATCTTTTGCATTTCTCCAAATTTTGCAGTAACAGTTCTCAGTTCAATGACTGTGCCAAAACGGTGTACTTTAGGGCAAAATGTCTACAAAAATCTGTACTTTGTGAAAAAAATGTTAAAAATTATGTTTTGTTTTTACAAAAATAGCGGATTAATGTAGAAATGGGACGGAACGGGCTTCTGAATGCAAACATGCAAAACTGACAGGAACCTGAAACGGACTGATCTAGTCATCCCTATTAGACTGTATACCTTCCCACTTTAGTCCCAAGTCACTTTATACATTTCACACCTGAGACTGTGGAGGCTGACAGCTCTGATGTTACCGGGGCAGTGAATCCACTCCGGGTTTCAGTCAGAACTCTAAAGCAGCTATCCAAGGTGCACCTTGGATAGCTCCTTTAAGGTTCTGACTGAAACCTGGAGCAAATTCACTGCCCCACTGACATCAGAGCCACCAGTCCCCATTGGTAGGCCCTCACACAAAATGGCTCTACCCAATCATTTTTCATGTGGGAAGTGCTAGTTCCCCTCTCCTGAGCACTGGTTAGGCCTCATCTGGAGTACTGTGTCCAGTTCTGGGCGCCACACTTTAAGAAGGATGCAGACAAGATGGAAAAGGTTCAGAGGAGGGCAGCAAAGATGATCAGGGGACTGGAAACAAAGCCCTGTGAGGAGAGATGGAAAGAACTGGGCATATTTAGCCTCAAAAAGAGAAGACTGAGGGTAGACAGGATAGCGCTCTTCAAGGACTTGAAAGGCTGTCGTAGAGAGGAAGGCCAGGATCTCCTCTCGATCCTCCCAGAGTGCAGGACATGGAAGAATGGGCTCAAGTGACAGGAAGCCAGATTCCGGCTGAACATCAGGAAAAACTTCCTGATGGTTAGAGCAATACAACGATGGAACCGATTCCCTAGGAAGGTGGCGGGCTCTCCCACACCAGAGGCATGCAAGACAAGGCTGGACAGCCATCTGTCAGGGATGCACTGACCTGGACTCCTGCATTGAGCAAGGGGCTGGACTGGATGGTCTTAAAGGCCCCTTCCAACCCTACTGTTCTAAGATCCTGCCTGAAACCCTGGAGAGCCGCTGCTGCCAGTCAGTGTCGACAATACTAAGGCAGATGGACCCAGGGTGTGACACCGTGTAAGGTAGCTTCCGACCCTCCCCGGCTGTGAATCCCTGCCTGCGCCAGAAGACTTACCTTTCCAGATGGCCCAAGTCGAAGAGAATCCACAGCAGTTTCTGCAAGGGAGGGAGAGACAAGATCGGCAAGTGAGAGAGGGGCTCCCTCAGAATGCGGAGCTTAGCCGAGCCAGGCATGCAGACCAAGGCAGAGTGGTGGGGTGGGTGCTTGTGCTTGCCCAGACTGATAATCTGTAGCCCAGGTCTGGACTGTCTGCCCCAGAGGCAGGGGCCAGGCAAAGAAAGATGTGGTCCCTGCGGAGAAAACGGGGGGAGATGCAAAGGAGAAGGGCTTCTCCAGACTGGGCTTTTTATCCAGCAACTTTACCGGGGCTTCTGCTTCCAGATTCTTTGTGGGATTAAGATCAGCTCTTTCACACACACTTCCTCTCTTTTCCCCAGCCGTTTTCTGCAAGTTCCATATATTTCATTATACAGCTACTAGACGGCACTGCTGTTATAGCAAAACTCCCCCTTTACACAGACACACTTCCTTATTACCACATTATCTCCATTTCAAATAAAGCCGCAGAAACGGTCAGTAACCAGGGCAGGTTGATGACATGTAAAGGACCCGCAAACTTCTGTGAGTAACCAATCTCAAGATAAAAGCTCAGTGTGAAGAAGGCCAAAGACTCGGTGGCTCACCTGTTGCAGCTGCAGGAGTTCCAGGCTGTCAGAGTGCAGGTCTATGGAGGGGTTGATTGCACACACCATGAAGGCCACCTCCATCTGGCGAGTGCAGCACAGGTAAGACCCCTTCAGGTAGAGCCAGCTCTGTGAAAGGGCAAGAGATTGAGTAGCTGGGGGTTCCAGGCAGATGTAAGGTATACAATACCCCAGCGGCAAAAATGTCCGGTTTTCAGAAACAATCGAATGTAGGAAGATGCTTTAGACCAGCTCAGATTCTTTATCCACTTCTAGTGATTCTCCAGGACAGAAAAAGTGTGTTTTCTATCACCTGCTACCTGGTACCTTCTGCATGCAAAGGATGTGATTTACCACCTAGCCAGTGGGAACTGGTGGTTCTGATGTCAGTGGGGCGGTGAGCCCACTCCAGGTTTCAGCCAGAATCTGGAAAAATGTCCCTTTCCCCTGGCCCTGCCTCTTTTCCCCAACCACAGACCAATTGGTGGTTTCCGGGCTTTTGTGCAGTTTTATCCCCATTTTAAAAGGCTGAAATGCCTCTGAGGCTTTGTTAATGGCAACAAGAGCTTGAAGCTACAATATTTAGGTAATTACAACAGTTGTATACCGCTCCACATCTAAACAGATTCCAGAGTGGTGAACCAGAGATAAAATCGGTCCTAGATGGGTCTTTAGTTACGACTAACTGTTCAAAGTTGTTTTTAGTTATATGTTGTTTGTGGATATTGTCTGTGTGTTTTTACGTAAATGGCTTTAAAACTTTTTCTATTGTATTTTAATGTTTTAACTTCTGTAAACTGCCCAGAGAGCTTCGGCTACGGGGAGGTACAAAAATGTAACACAATAAAATAAATAAAATGAAGAAAAGATAAAAAGAATGAAACGTATCAAAATTATTCTTAAAAAACAGAGTGCCAATAAAACCAAGGCTGGTTAACCAAGGAAGACTTCCTGGAAAAAGAGCTTTTTTCAGGAGGCACCAAATACATTTGTATTTTTGTCCTAACCACTTTGCCTTTGGCAGAAGCCCCTTTTGCCTCCAGTTACTACTCAGGAAGTCAGAGATCTGATGTTACACTTGAAATCTGGAGAAACACCTTGGCCTGATTTTATTCTCCACCCCGCCCAATTATTTAAAGCCAATGCTGACTGTTCCATCGCACATTTGTCTGCACTCTTTATATGCGTTCTTTACACTAAATAAGAGTTTCTCTGTCTAAACATGCGTAGGATTGTGCCCTTATTTTATCGCAATTGGCAGAAAAACATTTTTTTCTGCCGGCAAGATGCCATTTGCAGATCTCAAAACAGTCTTTGATCTGATACCCAGAGAACGGCGGTGGGCCAAGTTAAAAAAAAACTACATCAATTGATAAAAGGTTGCTTTATCTCATGGAACAATTATATTCAGAAACTTCCATACAAATTTGATGCAGCGGAAGACTCTACCTTCAAATTGTCATATCATCCAGAGGCGTAATACCGCTACATGTCACACCTGCACAGACCTTCAGATTCTGTCATGTCATCCAGAGGCATAACAGCACTAGATGTCACACCTGCTCAGGCCTCAGCCATGCAGTCACAAAACTGGAGCATAGAGCTTTGCAGGTTTTTCTCACATGTGCCTAGCTCCTGATGCAGACACAGGTATCCACGCACTGGATGTGACATCAGGTGTGCTGCAAGGGAATGTGGCCAGCCAGCACAATCACAGCTCACCCACCACAGCAGGCACACTTCAGATATTTGCACAAGGCCGTGCTGACGGATAGATATAGATATTTATATTTATTTCACGGTGGATGGTCCGCTGAGACAACGGAGAACAAAATAGCCACATTCAAGGGAAAATACAGGTAATTACCAGGTGCTGGTAACCAACAAACTCTGTGTGCATGCGTGCACATGCACACCTCTCTCTCTTTCGTATGCCTTGACTGTAAGCTTTCCGGGGTATTTGGCTGACCAAAGCTGGAGGACTGGACTAGACAGACCTTCAGCTGGTCCCAGCAAGGCAATTCTAGGATCAGCAGACAGGAGTTATCGGGGGGGGGGGGGGGACACGACAAGCAGGGCCCGTGGCTCAGGGGCAGACACGCTGCATGCCAAACACACATGCTGTATGCCAAAGGTCCATGGCTCGATTCCTGGCATCTCCAAGTAGGGCAGATTCCTGCCTGAAACCCTGGAGAGCCGCTGCTGCCAGTCAGTGTCGACAACACTGGGCTAGATAGACCAGGGGTCTGGTTCAGTACAAGGCAGCTTGTGACGTTCTGACATATATTGGTTGGCCATATCCACATAGAAAGAGCTGTACTCCCAAGAATTGCTTTTGGGCTATGCAGCGAGATATCCCGAACGAGCCTAAATTTAGAGCACACAATTGTTCCTGAAATTAGACGCACGCATTCACGCACACACAGACGTGAGAGGCCGTGCATGGGTGGAAGTTGGACTCGCATCGCTACTCCACCTGAAAGTCCATGCAGCATTCCCAGAGATGTGGGCGCCGGCTGTCACATGCAGCTAATGAGCCCAAACCACAAAGGGAAAATTATACAAACAGACCAAAGACAGAAGAAAAGTGTGGTGGAAGGAGGAGACAAGCAGTCCTGTGTGTGAAGCCATACAACAGACAGACATGTTTTGTTTTGAGAGACTAATTGAGCCTAGGACTAGCTACAAAAAAAACACATCAGCCTTGCGATGAGCCAGCTATCTCTGGTTTAAGGCCAAGCTGGAAAAATATTTAGCTTTCTCAAAGAACTGTGAGAGACTAAACTATCTCTGAGAGGCAGTAGCTTTAACAGCTTGTCTCACACAGACTTTGTCGAAAGCAGCTTTCCCCAACCTGGTGCCCTTCAGATGTGTTGGGGCTACAACCCCTATCATCCCCAGCCAGCAGGGGAATAGCAGTCCAACTCATCTGGACCAGGTTGGAGAAGGCTGGTCTAAAGCTGCCATTTGCAAATACGCAAGGGCTGGAAGGACAACCAGACTGACACGACCTGAAATGTTTATCCAAATTCACCCTGAGAATTCAGCCAAAGGAATATAAAAACAGGGTCCCTTCCCAAGGTGGCTTTTACCCGTTCCGCCACACCGGAGTTGACGGTCTGCCCACGCCGATCCTCATTGCCTTTGCCGTGCCATGTCACCTCCGCCGTCTGTTCGCCATCCTTGCCAAACACCACCCATGCGTGGTCCTCAGAGAGCGCCAAATGCACATCCAGCAGACCCAGCACCTGGCAGGCCCCCACCACCGCAAAGGCCACCCCAGAGCTGTCCAGTTTGGTGCCTGAAAAGGAGGAAGAACGGGCTGATCTCAGACGGACGCAGGCACGACAGCACAGAGAAAGGAAGACCCCCTCCAGTATACCAAGGGAACCAGCAATAAGGATACCAAACTCCAGGTTTTGCAGCCCCTTTGCTTTCATACCCCAAGCACCCTGCATTTCAACTTCCCCACCATGCTGTACGACCGATTATTCGTTGGTTTATTTGATTTGTAGTCCGCCTTCCCACAAAGAAAGCATCGCTCAAGACAGCTAGCGATCACAGGAACCAAAAAGAAACCAAAATAAAAACTTGGTTAAGACAATAATAAAATACATTAAAAACACAGTTAAAAAAACAACAGAATAAAAACAGCACCCAGCCCAACAGGTCAGTTCACATGCCAAAGGCCTGCTTGAATAAAGGCATCCTTGCCTGCCTTCAAAAGGACAGGAGCGAAGGAGCCAACTTAGCATCCTGCAGCAGGGAGTTCCACAATCTGGGAGCGGGTACTGAGAAGGCCCTGTTTTATGCCCCCACCAAATGTGCCTCTGAATTCGGCAGTACTGAGGAAAAAGCCTTTCCTGATGATTGTAAAACCCAGGCAGGCTCATATGGGAGAAGGAGGTCTTTCAGGTAGCCTGGTCCCAAGCTGTACAAGGTTTGTATAGGTCATAACCAGCGCTTTGAATTGCCCGGAAACAGACTGGTAGCCAATGAGGCTGTTGTAACAAGGGAGTCACATGCTTCCTGTAACTGGGCCCAGTCAACAGTCTGGCTGCACCATTCTGGAGCAACTGAAGTTTCTGAACACTTTTCAAAGGAAGCCCCACGTAGAGTGCACTACAGTAGTCCGGACAGGAAGTAACCAAGGCACTCTCAAAAATCCCAGAACCCGGGATCATCCTAAGAAGCTGATTGGTGGGACATTCAAGACAGATAAATGGAAGGACTTCCTCACACAGCACAGAGCTAAACCATGGAATTCGCTACCATAGGGTGTAGTGATGGCTGCCAATTGGGATGGCCTTCAAAGGGTGTTGGACAAATTCCTGGAGGAGGAGAAGGCTATCAATGGTTACTAGTCCTGATGGCTATGTGCTACCTCCAGGACCAGAAGCAGCGAGCCTATGTACACCAGTTGCTGGGGAACATGGGTGGGAGGGTGCTGCTGTGCTCGTGCCCTGCTTGTGGGTTCCCAGGCGACAGCTGGTTGGCCACTGTGCGAACAGAATGCTGGACCAGATGGACCCTTGGGCTGATCCAGCAGGGCTCTTCTGATGTTCATGCATGACTGTGGCCAGACATCTCCAGGAACGCCTCAGCTGCGCAAACGCACTCCCGGCCACCACCAAAACCTGAGCATCCAAATTCAGGACCAAGCCCAGGAGTACACCCAAACTGCAAACCTGAGTCTTTGGGGGAATGTAACCCCATCCAGCACAGACTGAGTATAATGCAACAAAATGGCCGCCTGGCAACCCAAGGTGGAGAACACAGCCCGTCAAGCTCCCACCTGTGATGAAGCTGAACAATGACTGGATGTGGGCCCGGTCCTTGAAGTAAGAGCGGCTCAGGCTGTTCCAAATGACGTCCGAGACTTTCTTGACCAGCTCACGGGAGGAGTAGCCATCCGGCCGGGGGTAGAGCGAGAGATCGACAGCTCCGCGGATTTGGGCGGTGAAGCGGGCGTGCAAGGCCCCGATGATGCTCAGGTCGGCGACGGGGAAGTAAGTCAGGCTGTCGGGACCCTGCGCCGGCTCAAAACTGATGCCCGGCACGTTGGTGGGCAGGACACGGTTGACAGCCAGGAAGTGCTCCACAAAACCCAAGACGAGCGAAAGCAGTACCAGGTCTGGCTGTTCCCGCTGCAGCTCCAGTTCAAAGAGATGCACCACGTCCGACACCGAGCGGAGGGGGAACAGGGCCTTCTGGGCGCTCTTCAGCCCCATGGCCGAGGGAGGCGCTAGAAGGAAAACAAGGCAGGTCAGAAACTGGCAGGGAAGATGAGAACATGCAGCCAAATGCAAAGATACTTCGATTTATCACAGGTCTGCTAACTCTTGAAAATCACTCGCTCCAGTTCCGTTCTTAAGGGCGCAATCCTATGCATGTTTAGGCAGAAAAAAGTCCCACAACTCCCAGCATTCCCCAGCCAGCATGGCTGGCTGGGGAATGCTGGGAGTTGTACGACTTTTTTTCTGCCTAAACATGCGCAAGTTTCTGCTTTAAATGCATGTCAGAGACAGAACGATCAAGACATGCCACGCTGCCTTGCTAAGCAAACACACACAAACTGAAGTTTCGAACACACAGAGCAAGAACTTTCTACCTTGGCATATCCCGTTTAACGTGCTAACAAAAAACCCGATTAAGAAGCTTTGCTCAACCTAAGCTGCTTGAGAACTCAGATCCGAGCCCCAGCAAGGCTTGGGAGAGTGTAGTGACTGACAGCATGATCAGCAATTCGGATGCAGCAGCCCGCTTAGGAAGAAGGGAAGCTGCTTTATATCACATTAGATCCTTGGTTCACCTAGCTCAGGATTATCTCTAATAACCGGCAGTGACTCCCCAGGATTTCAGGCAGGGGTATTTCTCAGCATTATCTGGAGATGCTGCCGGTTATTGAATCCGGAACCTTCCACATGCAAACATGTGCTCTGCAACTGAGCAAGGGTCCTTCCCCTAAAAATAAAGCAGGGTTCCAGGCCTCATGGTTCCGAATAAAGGGCTGATTAAAATAAGAACATAAGACGCTGCTTTATACCAATACTGTTGATTAATCTAGTGCAGTGGCTCTCCAAGGCTTTAGGCAGGAGCTGTTTTCTAGTTCTACCTGGAGATGTCGGGGAGCAAACATGAGACCTTCCGCATGCAAAGCAGGGGCTCTACCTAGAGATGTAAAATTTCCAGAAACGTTGAAGCCATCCGGAAAAAAAGTTATTTCCCATACTTTGAAAGGTTGTTTCTATTGGCAGTGTCAATTCTACGCCTATGCCACAGGAAGCAGTGCACTGATTTTCTTTTAAGTAGAGAGAGTTTATTTGGGGGGCAGTAGTCAAAGGTTGCTGAGGCAGCATTCCACAATGGTGAGGTCTAATTAGGAATTTTATTAAATACTGTGGCAGCGAGTTCCATAGACCCAAGCAGCAAAGAAACATAGGTGGGATAACCCACATGTTGTTCCATAGCAAGCAGTGAGATAACCTGGAGTGTTTTTCTCACATGTGGGTTTTAGAACTTTATTCACCGACAACTACAGCATCTAACCAGAACAAGCCCAGAAACACAGGACTCTATCGAATAAAACCCCAACTATCAAAACTGTACATATTACTTCACATGTTATGATTCAGTGCCTCTGGTCACATGACTTGGAGCATTCTTAAATGCCTTAAGTAAATTATGCATTTGATCAATAATTTGAATACAGAACAAAAGAAATAACTATACTGGGAATCTTTACAGCGAGGATTAAAACAACAATTTTTCCCTATTGCTTCAAGATTTCAAGAAATTTTACATCTCTACTCTTCCTGAATAATTTTAATATGCAATTTTATGTACTCTTTTGGAAGAGTAAAGGCCAAGTAGCATGGACACCTTATCTTAAACATTTTATTCATCATTCCAAAAGACAATATTTCATTATCCATAAGTGTTTTCAGTTTGGAGGGAAGCGGGGAAGGGAAAAAACTTCCCCCTCCAAAATATCTCCTGCTTTTTTCTGGGCCTTCATGTTTCTAGTTCTACCACTGAGCTACATTCCTTTCCCACCAACTCAGAACTCAGTGGCCTCACATGTAACAAGGTTGTTATCTTAACGTGCGACCCTGACACTCTGAGTTGCTTATCAGTTAAACAACCCAGAGTTTAACCCAACATCAAACCCTCTCGGCCACAACAATTCATAACTGTTGTTACGTGTGAACTGGGTCTGTATGGCTATGAACTCACCGGGATATCTTCAGCAAGTCACTGGTTTCCCTTTAGCCTCTTGCCTGTAATCTAGATGTAACACTGTCATAATTTAGAGGGTCGTTTTAAGGATTATGCATTTGTGGTACTCTGAGGAAAAGTACTATGTGATTGACACCATGGCTCAGCAGTGTAGCACTGGCTTTGCATGCAGAAAGTCCCCGGTTTGATTCCCGGCATCTCCAGGTAGGGCTGGAAAAACTCCTGCCTCAAACCCTGGAGAGCCGCTGCTGCCAGTCAGTGTCGACAATACTGGGTCAGATAGAGTAAGGGTTAGACTCCAAATAAGGCATTTTCCCATTTTCCTAACCCCTCACCTCAGGAAGTTTGGGAACACCAATAAGGGAAGGGTCGTAGCACAGTGGTAGATCACCTGCTTTGCACCCAAAAGGTCCCAGGTTCAACCCTCAGCACCTCCACTTTTAAAAAAGGATCATGTGACAGGCGAGACTCTGAAAAGCACTGCCAGCCGAAGTCGACAATACTGGGATGGATAAACTAGAATCTGAAGTCTAAAGCACCTTCCTAGGTGTTAAAAGTTCACACCAACACTTACACAAGAGGAACCAATGCAACTGGGTAGGCCTTGGCAAATAGGTGTTTCGATGCCTTCTGCATTTCCCCCAACGTGCACCAACATTTGCACGGGAGGAACCGATGCAACCGGACAAGGCTTAGCAAATGGGTGCTTCGACACCTCCAGCATTTCCCCCAATATGCACCAACATTTGCACGGGAGGAACTGATGCGACCGGACAAGGCTTAGCAAATGGGTGCTTCGATGCCTCCTGCATTTCCCCCAATGTGCACCAACATTTGCACGGGAGGAACTGATGCAACCGGACAAGGCTTAGCAAATGGGTGCTTCGACGCCTCCTGCATTTCCCTCAACGTGCAGCAACACTTCCACGGGAGGAACCGATGCAAGGCTTAGCAAATGGGTGCTTCGACGCCTCCTGCATTTCCCCCAACGTGCACCAACACTTCCACGGGAGGAACTGATGCAACCGGACAAGGCTTAGCAAATGGGTGCTTCGACGCCTCCTGCATTTCCCTCAACGTGCAGCAACACTTCCACGGGAGGAACCGATGCAAGGCTTAGCAAATGGGTGCTTCGACGCCTCCTGCATTTCCCCCAACGTGCACCAACACTTCCACGGGAGGAACTGATGCAACCGGACAAGGCTTAGCAAATGGGTGCTTCGACGCCTCCTGCATTTCCCCCAACGTGCAGCAACACTTGCACGGGAGGAACCGATGCAAGGTTTAGCAAATGGGTGCTTCGACGCCTCCTGCATTTCCCCCAACGTGCAGCAACACTTCCACGGGAGGAACCGATGCAAGGCTTAGCAAATGGGTGCTTCGACGCCTCCTGCATTTCCCCCAACGTGCAGCAACACTTCCACGGGAGGAACTGATGCAACCAGACAAGGCTTAGCAAATGGGTGCTTCGACGCCTCCTGCATTTCCCCCAACGTGCACCAACATTTGCACGGGAGGAACTGATGCAACCGGACAAGGCTTAGCAAATGGGTGCTTCGACGCCTCCTGCATTTCCCCCAACGTGCACCAACATTTGCACGGGAGGAACTGATGCAACCGGACAAGGCTTAGCAAATGGGTGCTTCGACGCCTCCTGCATTTCCCCCAACGTGCAGCAACACTTCCACGGGAGGAACCGATGCAAGGTTTAGCAAATGGGTGCTTCGACGCCTCCTGCATTTCCCCCAACGTGCAGCAACACTTCCACGGGAGGAACCGATGCAAGGCTTAGCAAATGGGTGCTTCGACGCCTCCTGCATTTCCCCCAACGTGCAGCAACACTTCCACGGGAGGAACTGATGCAACTGGACAAGGCTTAGCAAATGGGTGCTTCGACGCCTCCTGCATTTCCCCCAACGTGCACCAACACTTCCACGGGAGGAACCGATGCAAGGCTTAGCAAATGGGTGCTTCGACGCCTCCTGCATTTCCCTCAACGTGCAGCAACACTTCCACGGGAGGAACCGATGCAAGGCTTAGCAAATGGGTGCTTCGACGCCTCCTGCATTTTCCCCAACGTGCACCAACATTTGCACGGGAGGAACTGATGCAACCGGACAAGGCTTAGCAAATGGGTGCTTCGACGCCTCCTGCATTTTCCCCAACGTGCACCAACATTTGCACGGGAGGAACTGATGCAACCGGACAAGGCTTAGCAAATGGGTGCTTCGACGCCTCCTGCATTTCCCCCAACGTGCACCAACACTTCCATGGGAGGAACCGATGCAAGGTTTAGCAAATGGATGCTTCGACGCCTCCTGCATTTCCCCCAACGTGCACCAACATTTGCACGGGAGGAACTGATGCAACAGGACAAGGCTTAGCAAATGGGTGCTTCGACGCCTCCTGCATTTGCTCCCAACTGCCAGCCCGCCAGAACTGCAGCCAACAGAGGATGAGGAGAGAGGAAGAAACAGGGACCCTGCAGCCTACTTAAGCCCCCCCAACGCTGCTCTTTCTTCCCTGCAGTTTGCAACTGCACTCCTTTCTCCTGCTGCTGCTGCATGGTTCTTTTTGGGGGGGGGGCTCACTGTTTGAACTACACCACCCGCCGACACACCCCCTTCGTCTCACCTCTCCGATTCGAACGCACACCACAGCCGCAATGCCTCCAGCCCTGCCCCGCGCGCAAGGGAGCCTGGGAGTTGGAGTCCTGCGTTCCCAAGGCCTGCCGGGAAAGACGGATGGTCCCGCCGCTTTCTTGTCCATAGACTTAACATAGGGTAGATGCACACCGGTGGCCGCCTTCCGGGTTCTCCTTAGACCCCTCCCCCGAAGCGAAGAGCTGCCCATTCAACGCAATGGAGAAATCAGCCAGGATTTTGCCGTAGGTGCGGCCGGGCAGCGGCGTACCCCCGCTTCTCCAGAAAAGGCGGCATTAAAGGTTCTTTTTCTTTTTATAAACTCAGGCCCAGGTATATTTAAAAGCGGCACCCCGTCTGGGTGCAAGTTCATGGAGGGATGCGATGCAGCAGTGCTACAGACTACCTTGCAGGGCTGTTGTAAGCTTTTTTGCTTGCCCCTCATTAGCAAATAAGGGTGCAATCCTATGCTGGTCCATGAGGAAAGGGGGGGGGGAATCCACAATCAGGAAATACCTTTATTAGGAGCAACTCCAAATTCCACAAAACTGTGCAAGCTTTCGAGTTCTGCAAAAGATTTCATCATTGCAAGGCTGTCGTACACCTCTTACCATAGACTGTATTGCAGGGCTGTTGTAAGCCTCCTAAGATCATGGCATCTGGCCCCGTCACTTCCTGGCATATGGAAGGGGAAGAAATGGAAGCAGTGACAGATTTTACTTTCTTGGGCTCCAAGATCACCGCAGACGGCGACTGTAGCCATGAAATTAAAAGACGCTTGCTCCTTGGGAGGAAAGCTATGGCCAACCTAGACAGCATAGTAAGAAGCAGAGACATCACCTTGCCGACAAAGGTCCGTCTAATCAAAGCTATGGTTTTCCCAGTAGTAATGTATGGCTGTGAGAGCTGGACTATAAGGAAGGCTGAGCGCCGAAGAATTGATGCTTTCGAACTGTGGTGCTGGAGAAGACTCTCACGAGTCCCCTGGACTGCAAGGAGGTCAAATCAGTCCATCCTAAAGGAAATCAGCCCTGAGTGCTCATTGGAAGGACAGATCCTGAAGCTGAAGCTCCAATATTTTGGCCACCTAATGCGAAGAGAAAACTCCC